>NC_057794.1:93769312-94142825 GCF_018294505.1 Triticum aestivum
AAACATCCCCTCTCACAGTACCTCAAACTGCTCCTCCCCGACATGGAGGGGGGGACCGCGTGCTCAAACCAGCATCGTGGTGTGATGGAACCAACAAGAAGTTTATCTACTTCCATTTTTCACGGTGGAGGTGCGACTTGCGACAACGATGACGTCTTTTACTGCAATCGTTGTCGGGTTTTGCTATAGCCAGCGAGGAATTTTGCTACATTCATCCATTGCTAAGTTGTGACCCGCGACGGCGGCTACGATTTTTTGCCGCAACCGTCCACGGTTCTGCTACGTCTTGTGATTTTCTTGGTATGTCCATTCACAACAGAGTTGCGACCTGTAACAGCGGGCGATGATGATTTGCTGCAAGCATCATCTCTTTTTTGCTACGATCGGTGGGATTTTTTTGGTACATCCATTCACGAGGGAGTTGCGGCCCGCAATGGCGGTGACGATGATTTGTTGCAACTGAGGGAGTCCTGGATTAGGGGGTGTCCGGATGGCCGGACTATACTTTCAGCCGGACTCCTGGACTATGAAGATACAAGATTGAAGACTCCGTCCCGTCTCCGGAAGGGACTCTCCTTGGCGTGGAAGGCAAGCTTGGCGATACGGATATACAGATCTCCTACCATTGTAACCGACTCTATGTAACCCTAACCCTATCCGGTGTCTATATAAACCGGAGGGTTTTAGTCTGTAGGACAACATATACATCAACAATCATACCATAGGCTAGCTTCTAGGGTTTAGCCTCCTCGATCTCGTGGTAGATCTACTCTTGTACTACCCATGTCATCAATATTAATCAAGCAGGACGTAGGGTTTTACCTCCATCGAGAGGGCCCGAACCTGGGTAAAACTTCGTGTCCCTTGCCTCCTGTTACCATCCAGCCTAGACGCACAGTTCGGGACCCCCTACCCGAGATCCGCCTGTTTTGACACCGACATTGGTGCTTTCATTGGGAGTTCCTCTGTGTCGTCGCCATCAGGAAGGATGCCTCGCCACGTCTTTAAAGACGGCACCGTTGCTAAGGGAGCTTTGGCTGTCAGCCAAACCCTCCGGCTAGGTGGTTTTCTTATGACCGCCTGTTCGGCTTCTGCGCCGACGATGACCTCTCGAGCCATCGAAAACAATCTTCATGTCAGCTCGGAACTCGCCGAGCAGTTAGATCCAATGGAGCTCTCCTCCATAAACGAGCTCTTGGACCGCTTCGCCGCCCTGGGAGTCGCTACGGATTACGACCAGATTGGGCCTAAACCCGATCTGAGAGAGATTAACTCTCCCCAAGTCACCCATCACGTTGTCGTGGTAGAGGGACAGCGCGACGACCCTTCATCTATCTTAAGGACTCGCTACGTCCGGATTCCCGATCCCTCCAAGCCGGATACCCGCGGAGGGGAGGATATCACTCAAGACCTGAATTTAGAGTCAGGCGACGGGCTGAATTCATTGGATAACATCCAGGAATCCAAATTTTCGAGTTTGGAAATTCCTCGGCCTCTGAGCCTTAGATGGGGTGAGACTTCGGATTCAACTCCACCCACCCACCCCAACATAAGCGATCTATCCAAAATCAGGCAAGAGCCCGATGAAACAGTACATCATTACTGGGCCAGATTCCTCCTGGTTAAGAACAGGCTAAGGGACTGCCGCGAGGAAGACGCAATCTCAATCTTCTGCAATAATTGCACGAACAAGGGAATACTCAACGCCATAAGTCGCTGTGATATTACACGCTTCGCTGACTTGGCGTCCATTGTATGAAAGTACTGTGCGATGGGAAGTGCCTGGAAAACCAAAATAAAATTTTGGAACAATCCAGACCTGAATACAAACCCAGTCCGAAATAAAAGGGTGCATCATAACCAGACACCCGGGTCAAACACCAAAAAGCAAAAACCCTCTACAGGGCATGGAACCGTACTGGAAGGATGGCTTAATGGACCCTGTAAAATTCACAGTACAGAGGACGCCACACCAACTCACAGCCTTAGAGCATGTTGGATACTCCGCCAGGTGGCCAAAATTGGCGAAAATCTCCTAATTTCGGAGGCCACAGAAAGCCACCCCAGAGACACCAATACGGTATTAACAGTCTTCAAGACTTTCGCATCAAATAATATGCGAAAAAGGACACTCCGCAGCCTTGCCGAAGTCTACCAAGTAGCAACAATAAACCCATGGAGTGACACGGCTATTACCTTTAACGCCAGTGATGAACCTAAATTCCGAACAGCCCGAGCACCAGCCGCATTGGTCCTCAGTCCAATAGTGGACGGCTTTCGTCTGACCAAGGTACTCATGGACGGCGGCAGCGGATTGAACCTCATTTATGAGGAAACCCTTCAAAAAATGGAAATAGACTGGAACCGCATTGAGCGAAGCAGCACAACCTTTAGAGGAATAATCCCCAGCGCGCTGCACAGGAAAAATCACACTAGATGTGGTGTTCGGCACGCCGGATAATTACAGGTCCGAAGAGATCATGTTCCATGTGGCTCCGTTCAGCAGCGGTTATCACGCTCTGCTAGGGCGGGAAGCGTTTACAATCTTCCAAGCAATACCCCATTACGGGTACATGAAGCTCAAGATGCCCGGGCCTAACGGGATCATCACTCTCGCCAGTGATCCGGACATAGCACTCCGCGCCGAAAATAAGACAGCCGCACTGGCCCTCGAGGCACTATCCGAAAGCCCTAGCGGCTGAGGAACTGATTGCGCTGCGCTCTACGGTGAATAGGGACGATGTGGTACTCGATAAAAGATCCAAGTCCACCTCCTTTAAACCGGCGGACGAAATAGTCAAATTCCAAGTCCATCCAACGGACCCTAATAAAACAGCTTCCATCGGGGCACAGTTAAACCCTGATGTAGACGCCGCACTGCGAGAGTTCCTACGAGAGAACTGGGACATTTTCGCCTGGCACCCTTCAGACATGCCAGGAATCCCACGCAGGCTGGCCGAGCACAGCTTAAATATCCAAACATGATTCAAACCTGTCAAACAGGCTCTTCGGCGTTTTTCCGAACCTAAGAGATAGGCCATGGGAGAGGAGCTAGCAAAGCTATTGGAGGCTGGATTCATCAGAGACATAAAACATCCGGACTGGCTAGCAAACCTGGTGATGGTACCAAAGAAGGACAAATCCTGGCGCCTGTGTGTTGATTTTAAAGACCTTAACAAGGCTTGCCCAAAGGATCCCTTCCCCCTCCCCCGCATCGATCAAATTATCGACGCTACCGCAGGACACGATTCGTTGTGTTCCCTCGATGCATATTCCGGCTACCATCAAATCAAGATGGCAAAACCAGACTAAGCCGCAACGACATTTATCACACCATATAGCCCATTCTGCTTCAACACGATGCCCTTCGGGCTCAAAAACGCCGACGCAACATATCAGTGCATGATTCAGACATGTCTGGCAAGCCAGATCGGCAAAACAGTGGAGGCATACGTAGATGATGTGGTCGTCAAAACAAGACATGTTGAATCTCTAGTATACGACTTGAGGCTCACATTTGATAACCTCCGAACATACGACATCAAGCTCAACCTAGAAAAATACGTTTTCGGCGTTCCAGCCGGAAAGCTCATGGGCTTCATTGTATCCGGTAGAGGAATTGAAGCAAATCCAGCCAAGATCCGAGCTCTGTCGCAACTGGATATCCCAAAGGACCTCAAACAAATACAAAAGTTAACCGGATGTGTGGCGGCTCTAAGCCCCTTTATCTCCCGCTTGGGAGAAAAGGCCCTACCCCTCTACCGCCTCCTTCAGCGCACCGAAAACTTCAAATGGACGGATGCAACCACGGCCGGACTCGACGAAATAAAAACCATACTGGCAACAAACCCAGTCCTGGCCGCGCCAAACATTGGCGAACCAATGCTATTATACATTGCAGCAACACATCAGGTTGTAAGCGCAGTGCTCGTCGTCGAACGAGAAGTGGACGGACACAAATTCCCCCTTCAAAGACCGGTCTATTATGTGTCCACTGTCCTCACTCCCTGCAAATCACGGTACCCGCATTATCAAAAGATTGTGTACGCGGTATTCATGGCATCCCGGAAGCTACGACACTACTTTCAAGAGTGTTCAATAACAGTAGCCTCGGAAGTACCACTTAATGATATTATAAACAACCATGACGCAACGGGCCGGATTGCAAAATGGGCTATTGAGCTCCTCCCGTTCGACATAACTTATAAGCCACGGCGAGCCATCAAGTCGCAAGTCTTGGCCGACTTCGTTGCAGAATGGATGGAGGCCGAACTCCCTAAAGAGTATGGCACATATTCAAATTGGATCATGCATTTCGACGGCTCCAAGATGTTGGCCGGACTAGGGCGTCGTTTTGACGTCCCCCACAGGAGACACAGTTCAATACGTACTCTAGATTATGTACACGGACTCCAACAATGCAGCCGAATATGAGGCCCTTTTACATGGTCTCCGGATGGCAGTATCCATGGGCATTCAACGCCTAGAGGTGCGCGGGGACTCGAACCTCGCAATATCCCAAATAAATAGAGACTTCGACGCCAAGGATCCAAAAATGGCAGCTTACCGCAACGCCGTCCTAAAAATGTCAGCTCGGTTCGAGGGGCTTGAATTTCACCATATAGCCCAGGAAAATAATCAGGCGGCAGATGTCCTGGCACGCATCGGCGCAAAACACGATGTAGTCCCCCCAACATCTTCTTGGAAAGGCTGTTCAAGCCATCCGTAGTATGGGAAGGGGAGCCGAACAATAACAGCCCGGACCCAACCGACTGCCCGACACCGAACATTCTGACACAATTGGAGGCTCTGCCAATGAAATAACACCTTCAGCCCACGTAATAATGGCCGTCATCGCCCTGTGGACAGAACCATTCCTCGCCTACCTTACTAGGCAGGAACTCCCCAAGGACCAAAATGAGGCACACTGCATAGTGCGGCGATCCAAAGCCTACAAAGTCCACGAGGGAGAGCTTTATAAGAAAAGCACTACCGGAGTCCTTCAAAGGTGCATCTCCGAAGAAGAGGGACGGAACCTCCTGGCTGAAATTCATGCCGAACTGGGCGGTCATCACGCTGCAGCTCGGTCCCTTGTAAGCAAGGCCTTCCGTACAGGCTTTTATTGGCCGACGGCCCGGGCAGACGCTCAGGACTTAGTCCAACGATGCACCGGTTGCCAGCTCTTTGCAAACCAAAGCCATATGCCACCCACCGCCCTCCAAACTATCCCCATTACTTGGCCCTTCGCGGTCTGGGGGCTTGACATGGTTGGACCCCTTAAAGGCGGAACCCACAAGCAAAATACTTACTGGTCATGGTGGATAAGTTCACCAAATGGATAGAAGCCAAGCCTGTTAAGATGGCTGAATCCGGACCGGTGATAGACTTTATATCCGGGGTTGTACACCATTACAGCGTCCCCCACAGCATCATCACTGATAACGGCATGAACTTCACGGCCGACGAGGTAAAACTCTGGTGCAAAAACATGGGCATCAAGCTCGATTATGCTTCCGTCTATCACCCACAAACTAACGGCCAGGTCGAACGTGCAAATGGTCTTATCATGAGCGGCATCAAACCCAGATTAGTGCGGTCCCTCAAGGAATCTAACACGCACTGGGTAGAGGAGCTCGACTTCGTACTCTGGGGGCTGCGGACCACGCCGAATCGCACCACCGGATACACACCATTCTTTATGGTGTACGGCGCAGAGGCAGTTTTGCCTTGCGACATAATTCATGACTCACCTCGAGTGTGCATGTACGAAGAAAGAGAAGCCGAACTCGATTGGCAGGACAGCTTGGACGCATTGGAGGAGGAGCGTGATGTGGCAAAAGCCCGTTCCGCATTCTATCAACAACAGGCTCGAAGATACCAAAGCAGAGAAGTACGGGCCAAAAATTACACCGTTGGCGAATTAGTTCTACGACTACCGGACAAGAAAAAGGACAAACTCAAGCCCAAGTGGGAAGGTCCCTTCATAATTGACCAAGTCCTGACTGCTGGAGCGTACCGCTTGCGGGACGCATCGGATAACCGACTCGAGCCAAACCCATGGAGCGCAGCCCATCTCCGAAGATTCTATGCCTAGCGCTGGACTCTGTGTTCGTCTCCTTCCTCTGTCCATTTTCTATATATTTTTTGTCTTACATTTCTCTTCTTATTTCTCTCTCTCTCTCTTATATAGCCTTTAAAGGCTCATAAAGTGACGCGCTATCCGCACTCATTAAACCTGGGGGCTTCTTTAAACAGAAGCTTATTCATACGGGCTTCATGCCCAACACATGTGTCACACTTTCGCATGTACCTTTTATTCACCATTATATGCATCGATATGACTTAAGTTTTGGCCAAGCTGGGTTGCCCGGCTCCTGTGCTTACCCCTACGTTCCCAATTGTTCGACTAGGTGGTAAAGGGAGCACCTCTGCGATTGTTACTGCCGGGTCAGCCAGACGTGTACCTCAGACTGGGTGAAGCCGAAAGCTAGCGTTCTTAAAGGAATAATCGGTCGGTGAACTAAAGATGATCCTTTTTATTTTTATCTATATGCCCCCAGATGTTTTTCCTGCGTTTCTTTTCGCAGCCCGGACATGCACCTTAGGGCATGCCTCCCAGGGAAAGGAACCCCTAACGGAACTATTCTCCCTGGAAGATGTTTCTTACTAACCATGTAATATAACATAACTAGTCGGGCACTTGTCTGTTCACGCACTAATGACCCCTACGCCTGGTCTCCATGCATTCCCCGGTTCCTATATAACCGCATGAGAATTCAGACACACTCCGGACCGTTAGGTCCCGAGGCTGAAGCCAAAAGGTCGGCCATGACAAATGATCTACAATCCGGCTAGAAGGCATTATAAATGTCAATTAAATTACATAGTCATTTTGACTGATTGTATTCCTCTTCAATACCATCTAGCAGGCTGTCTAATTTACAGTCCTGCTGGGAATACTTTGCGGCCAACTCTACTTGGCCATATACTAAGCTTACAGGGATCTCCTTCCCATCGGGCCCTACAGGACCGACCTCGGCCATGTGGTTGGGGTCAGCCTTTGCATACCGCGTCTTTACCATGGCCCAGGCCTCCCTAGCGCCTTGACGGCAGGCTGATATCTTCCACAATCGGAAGTGCTGCCGTGCTCCCTTTAGCTTCTCCGCAAGCTCTCCAAGACCTTCGGGCATGGAGACGGATGGCCACAGGGCTTGGGCGACGCCTTGCATCGCCTGCCGAACTCGATCGAGCAGTTGCAAGAGCTCGGGAAGAAGGTCAGCCGTAGAACCGGGCATCTCCTCTGCAGGACGACCTGTTAGCACACCTACAGACATTGCTCTGTTAGTCGACTTCCCCGCTGAACTTTCTTTCAAAAGGTTCGTTCAAGCACTTACTAAATATGCCGCGCCAAAGCCGCTGATTCTCCTTCACGGAGTCTGACAGCTGGGCACGAACATCTTTCAGCTCGACGCCCAGCTTGGTGTTGGCATCTTGGAGATCGTTCTTCTCCCCCATCACCTTTATTAGCACCCTCTCACCAGCCTTTAGCTGGCGTAGGAGGTGTTGCCTTTCCGGATTCAGTCCGGCGCCATCTGCAATTTCATTTGTCAGATTCGCACCAAAGCCATGCTTCGCAAAATACTTATCTTTCGAAGTGTATATTACCAGAGGGGGTCTCCCTAGGCTCCTCTGCCGTGGCTAGTGCGGCCTCAAGTTGGGCTTTGCACTCTTCCAACTCCTTGGATAGTAGGGAATTCTTTTCTGTAAGAACCTGCGTAACAAATGATCCTTAAATCAGTTATTTTAACTGTTTCAAGTCTCGGGGGCTACTGGTATCTATATATAATTACCAAAATTTTCTTACCCATATGTATTTTACATATTGCTCCGTGGCTCTGGCTAGACCATCTTGAGCGGCACGGAGGTACGCATCTCTCGACTTGAAGGCATCTAACGCCTCTTGGGAGAAACAAGCGTCGTGAAGAATTGTCCGGCAACGCCTGTGGTTCATGGCACTCTCCACCTCAGAGTTGGTGGCAGACAACCCGTCCACATCCTCCATCGGAGGAGCGCCCGGTGCGCGCCTTGTGTTCGGCCCTGCTTCCGGGCCAGGCTTTGGAGCCTGGCTGGTGGAGGCGCGGTTGGCGGTCTCTCCGAATATAGTTCGGCAAGGTCTCTTTGTCCTGAAGAGAGCACACGTGTTAATATGCCTTTAAGGTATAACACCTGGGATAAGGGGGCGCGCCATACCTTTGCGCTGACGCCTCGGTCCGGATTGCACCTCTTTTCTGCCCACGGGGCCCTGCGGCCCCTCGTTGGCTTGTCGCCGCAGGTTCGGCCTCCCGTTTCTGGGAGGCCGGGATTAGCCCTGGATAATCAGCCATAATGGCCACCAGGGCGTTGTCCTTGCTCAATTGATGGAACACTCCATCAATCATATCCACCGAAAGGTCCGGATCCTCTTGAGAGTCCGGGTCGAGGGACCGTCCTAGGTCCTCGGGTTGTGGAGGAGGGTTGTTTATTTCTTTAACAGCCTGGCGCAGTTCCTGCATCGGAATCACTAAGATTGAATATTTAACAATAAGGATATAAAACGAGTGGGCAAGATGTGACCACTCACCCAGCTTGGAGAATTGTACATGGAAAATCCACCCTTTGGGTCGACACGGAGAAAATCCTCCTCTTCTCCCTTGTACAAGGCGGACAAGGTCTTTATTAGAGCCGCAGCCGAATCCGGCCCCTTACGGCCGTAGCGGGTGGTGTCGTCCTCCCTGTTGAAATCCCACATGGGGTGGCCTCTATACTGTAGTGGCTGCACCCCTTGCATGATGCATGCAGCCATGACCCTGATCATGGTTAGTCCGGAATGAGCTAACAATCTTATCCGGCCCATCAGGTAAACAACGTCCCTGTCACTTTCCCTCTGAGGGATCCGTGGGCGCCAGCTTAGGCGCTTCTTTAAGGGAGCACTGTTGAATTCAGGGAGGCCGATCCGGACAGGATCCGGCAGCGGGACATCTTCTATATAAAACCATTCCGAGGGCCAGTCTTCGGACGCCTTCTTTGGGGTTCCGGACAGATATCCGGTCCCGGCGATGCGCCATACTCCGGCTCCGCCCATTTGATACATTGACCCCTTCTTGGAACGGGGCACGAGGCAAAATAGCTCCTTCCACAGTCCGAAATGAGCTTCAACACCCAAGAACAGCTCGCAGAGGGCTACAAAGCCCGCGATGTGCAATACTGAGGCAGGTGTGAGATGATGTAGCTGGAGGCCGTAGAACTCTAGCAGCCCCCGGAGAAATGGATGGATTGGAAATCCGAGCCCCCTTATTAAATAAGGGACGAGGCACACCCGCTCTCCTTTGGAGGGATTAGGGGCACTCTCCGCTTGCTCTCCGCCGTTATAGACGGCAAGACCGGCTCGAACCGGGATCATATAGGCCGGGGGGAGAAATCCCTTGGTCTGGAGCGTCACTAGCTCGCTATGCGGGATGGAGCATCTTTCCCAATATCTAGGCTTAGGGCTGGAAGGGCGAGAGGAGGAGTCGCGACGGCTAGCCATGGTGGAATGGACCTTTGTCGAATGCGCTCTGATGAACACTCGCGAAGGGGGGAAGGTGTGGTTTGGATCTAAATCCTCGTCCCCTTAAATAGGTCAGCTCATTTACGTGGCTAGGGGTGTGAATGTAAAAACGCTCAGACCTTTCATATTCGTTTGACACGTGGGGAGCGGCCATTATTGGGCGCAGAAGCCAAGGAGCGCAACATCTACAAGAAACTGGACTTTATTCAACATGTACATGGAATTTGGAGGAGAACCCGCCTTGCAATGCCGAAGACAATCTGCGCGCCGGACTCATCGTCATTGAAGCCTGGTTCGGGGGCTACTGAGGGAGTCCTGGATTAGGGGGTGTCCGGATGGTCGGACTATACTTTTAGCCGGACTCCTGGACTATGAAGATACAAGATTGAAGACTCCGTCCCGTGTCCGGAAGGGACTTTCCTTGGCGTGGAAGGCAAGCTTGGCGATACGGATATACAGATCTCCTACCATTGTAACCGACTCTATGTAACCCTAACCCTATCCGGTGTCTATATAAACCGGAGGGTTTTAGTCCGTAGGACAACATATACATCAACAATCATACCATAGGCTAGCTTCGAGGGTTTAGCCTCCTCGATCTCGTGGTAGATCTACTCTTGTACTACCCATATCATCAATATTAATCAAGCAGGATGTATGGTTTTACCTCCATCGAGAGGGCCCGAACCTTAGTAAAACTTCGTGTCCCTTGCCTCCTGTTACCATCCAGCCTAGACGTACAGTTCGGGACCCCCTACCCGAGATCCGCCGGTTTTGACACCGAGAACAACCATCTTTGCTTTTTTGGTACGACTAATGGGATTTTTTGCTCAATCCATTCATGGTGTGACTGGTGGCCGTCATTCGCGGAAACTCATGCGTCGATGGTGAGGTCGGTGGACGCACCAGAGTGCTGCAACCATGGAGCGTCGACGGGCAGGAGTTGTAACCCATCGATGAGGAAGTTGCAACCGATCGTCGACGAATCTGCAACCAAAATCGACAAGCCTGGGGAGGTTCTTCGGCAAGCACCATCGCTGAAGATGATGTGTGATCCTGCCTTCATGAGCGAGTGCACCATGATCAGGGCTTTTCGTCTTGCAATGAGTTGCGGTAGGGAGGATGCGCTCTTGGAGCAACGGGTTGTCTTGTATCGAAGACGGGGAAGAAGACAATGACGTAGGGGGATAAATTAGATGTCTACACACTACTGGATTGCACAACACCACAGTAACCGGCCCAAATTTGAGCCGATCGCGCCTAACACGGCCCAAAAATTAATGACTTAGGCAATAGCACTAGAAGGATAGAAAAAGGTCTCACTTTACCTATTCCTCCAAACTTACCCTAAAGTTCACGTCACTAGCTCTATTCAGTTTACCTAAACTCTAAGATTCGCTCACAATGCCCTTTTCCTTCTCAATTAATTCAGCTTTTACTCATTTAACTCGATTTCATCCAAGTCAACGGTCTCATGTCAGATCTCTTTCTTCTATCTGTCACATCATTTGTTTCTCTCCTCGCACTTCATACTAAAACACTAGGTTTCTTTCAAATTGTATGTTAATTTGAAATGAATTTTACCAGATTTATCAGAATTATTGTCAATTTTTTCAATTTTGTGCGTGTAGTTTCAGTAAATGAAAAATTGAAATTGGAAGTAAAATGCTAGTTTTTTTCACACACATAGGTTCATTGCACCTGAAAATTTTACCACATTGGTCACTGAATTATTCTTGATGTACTGTAATGTAAGGAGAAAAGTACAACCTAAAGTGACCGAGGATTGATCCAGAGGTCACATTGCCATCCATGTTGAGAAAACTCTACCTTTGTTAATTTCCCACTCCACTTGCAATATACATTCCTTCACAAGTTTAATCAAGCTTTTTTCAATAAATTTATTATATTTAGAACTAACGTACTAACATTTGTGAGAATGCAGCAATTCCCCGCTCAGTGCATGCTTTACGTGAATTTTATAGAAAGATAAAAGCGTAAAAAAAACATAGGAGATCAAGACATAGTGGAAACACCACATGAAAGGGCACTCAGAGGGGTGTCACAAGTGGCTTACATGCCCTCGTGGCATGGCCCCTCAGAGTTGTCATAGTTATCCCAATCAATTTTCAAGATTTGTTTGTATCAATTGGTAGGTTCATGACATGCGTATCGTTGTGATCAGTTGTCTTAAAGCCACTAGACCTGCCACATACACATGTAACCAAATTAAAAAGGGTGGGAAGTAAATTTCGAATTAGTAGTAAGGAAAAAAATCATCAATAAAGTGCATCTTAGCAAAGTAGCAGTAATTGTGATCTCCAACAAAGATTGTTCATAATAATTTTACAAATGAGGGAGTGTCCCAGCCACTACGTTGAGTGATGCACATGCATGCAACCATCTTTCTAAAACCGTGATGGTTCTTAACAAAGCAAATCAATACGAATCACATAGTATAAACTCGACATGTCACATAGATCACACATCTTATTAGTAGACTGTCATCCAAGTTAACTGAACAACACCTAGGCTACCAACCCCAAATGGACACATCCAGTAATCAAAGTGTCATGCACCTTCAAGTCCCTATTTGACCCCTTCCACTTCCCATCACAAAGCTAATCCTCGAACATGTTTATGCACATTTTGTTGAGGGAGTAGACGAAGGTTAAATGCACAAATACCATGCACCACATTGATGGCAAAAGGACATTGAACAACAAATGTTTAATTGTTTGTTCTTTGTGCTTTTTCAATAAGGGAGTTTTTGTTCACTCAAAGCGCCACTTGAAGGTGATGCAACTGAAAATGAGGTCACATTTTCTGTCTGCATAACAATCACACATAGCCCAAGAGCGTACAAAAATCAAGGTTCATCGATAACAATGAAAAGTCTCGAGAAACATGAGAAAAAATGTCCCAAGATGATGGAAGACCGATCTAAAAGAGTTTGATAAGGCATAAGTGCTCAACCATACGATCCAAATAAACCAATAATCCAAATAAAATATGACAAACTGAAAGTGCTAGTTATCGACTAGAGGGGGGGGGGGTGAATAGGCGATTTTTATGAAAGTCTTCAAAACATGGGAGTTTCGAAGACAAACGATAGAAATGAACCTATAACCATGCAGCGGAAGGTAGACTACACTAGACAAGCCATAGTCAAGTATTCAATGAAGTGAGAGCACGAATACTAATAGAAGCTAGGTAGTACGGATCAGGATGGAAGATAGTATGAAACCAATCAGAACAAACAGTCACACAATGAAGACAAATATACAATGCAAACAGGCAATGACTTCACAAGGACCAACTGTAAATAAAGAGATGGGAAGGATAGAACCAGTTGCTTGTTGAAGACAATGATTTGTTGGACCAGTTCCAGTTGCTGTGACAACTGTACGTCTGGTTAGGGAGGCTGAGATTTAACTCAAAAGACCGTGTCTTCACCTTATTCCCCTTGAGCTAAGGACACCCAGTCCTCGCTCAATCACTCTGATAAGTCTTCAAGGTAGACTTCCAAACCTTCACAGACTTCGTTCACCGGCGATCCATAATGACTCTTGGATGCTCAGAACACGACGCCTAACCAGCTGGAGGATTCATAGTCCTCAAGTGTAACAAGTCTTCAGATAACACAGACAGGAAGACTTTAGTGATGCCTAACACTCTTTGGCTCTGGGTGTTTAGGGCTTTGTCCTCGCAAGGATTTCTCTCTCAAAGGCTTCGAGGTGGGTTGCTCTCAAATGATAAAAGTCGTGCACTAACTCTGAGCAGCCACCAATTTATGGTGTAGGGGGTGGGCTATTTATAGCCACTAGGCAACCTGACCTGATTTGTCCGAAATGACCCTGGGTCACTAAGGAACTGACACGTGTTCCAACGGTCAGATTTCAAACACACGCGACAACTTTACTTGGGCTACAAGTAAAGCTAACTTATCCAGCTCTGGATAAGTTTTGCTCTCATTGTCTTTGCTCGAAGACATAGGATTTTGGTTAAGCATCACTTCAGTCACTCTGACTTTGTTCACTGGGACCCCACTTAACAGTACGGTGGTTCCTATGACTCAACAAAGAAGAAAAGGAAACAACGAAACAACTAAGTCTTCACGCTCCATAGTCTTCATGCGAAATCTTCTCTTGTCATAGTCTTCAATGTGAATATCTTCACATACCACCTTTGTCCTCAATGTCTTCATACATTTTTAGGGGTCATCTCTGGTAGAACCGAATCAATGAGGGACTACTACCTGTGTTATCCTGCAATTCTCACAAACACATTAGTCCCTAAACCAGGTTTGTCATCAATACTCCAAAACCAACTAGGGGTGGCACTAGATGCACTTACAATCTCCCCCTTTTTGGTGATTGATGACAAACTGGTTGAAGTTTTCAATGGGGATAAAAGTATGTGAAATTGTAAAGGATTTAGGTATTGTCTTCGTAAGTAGCAGAAAGGCTCCCCCTGAAGATGTGCATATAAGTATTTTGCTTTTGAATGCAAATGCACATGGCAGGTTGTACTTGCAGAGCTCCTCTTCTACTTTTGAAGACAATTCATCATGCATGAAAGGATATAACGAAGATAATGACATGCATAATGAAAAATGGACGTCTGCAAAATGACTTCGTGCGGAATTTATCGTCGCACATGCGGAATTTATCATCGCATCACATAGTTGACGAAAAGGTAGCAGACGACCATCAAGTTTAAGTGTTACAACTCAAAACGAACCAAATGTATCAAAAGCGAGAGTTGTAAGCACTTGGCAAATGTAGCAAAAGTATAGCAACCACCCATATGGACCCGCTTAAAGACTATCAACTCATATGCTTCTCCCCCTTTTGTCAGTAATGACTAAAAAGGATTGAAGACATTGAGCTTCTACTCGTTCCCATGAGGAGTAGGCGATGCAGTAGGGTCATGGTTGAGGTTCGGTGCTGCAGAAGAACTTGGTGCGGTGTCGACACGCACTGAAGTTGGAGGTGGTGAGGTAGCATCATCTTGATCATCTATGACTTTGGCATTCACCGTTGCAGCTGAGGAGGAATAGTCAGAGTCTTTGAGTGAGGCAGTCCGACGCAAGTGAGCATTTCTTGGAGGAGTTGAGTCAAACTTGAATCTCTTTGTGAAGCCATCGTCTTGAAGATCAGCTTCAGCACTGAGCAATGTCAAGCTCTTCCATGACCTCCGACAGGTTTCATGTGTAACAAAGGCATTCTTGGTGGCAAGATTGCGAATACGATTGACGTCCACCAAGAGGCTTTGCATATGACGCTTAAGCCAGTCATGATTGTTATCCTGTTTCTGATGTAGAGCGACAAGAAGCTCTCGGTCATTGAGAACATGAGATCGCTTCTGAGGTCTTTGGGCGATGGTACTTGCAGTGGCTTCAGTATGGGTGCGAGGAGCACGTGTATTGCCAGCCAAGGGATAAACATGAGAAACGGCCTGAACTCCTTCAATGGGCTGGGTGAAGCTTTGATGATCGACATTGTGAATACAAATTGGCTCCTTTGCAGGCTCTGGGTAAATGGCTTCGACAGACAGATCAACCTCTGGCAAGAATATAAGATGATTGCACGCAGACGGCTGATAGTTGATAGCAGAGTGAAGCTTGATGAGGCGCATTACCCATGGAGCATAGAACTTCAGACCAAAGATATCGGAGCTAGATGCAGCCAATTGTCTGATGAAGAAGTCTTGAGCATTGAAGTTGATGCCATTGAAGATATAGAAGACCAATGTCTTCATTGCTCCTTCAAGCTTCGCTGCAGGAGAATGTCCTTTGACCGGCCAGAGAGTTCGCCTGATAATGTGATAAATAGTGCAGGGCAGATACTCTAGGTCTTCAACAAAGAACTCCTTAGGATAGTCAGCGTCTTGTGGCAGTGGCTTCATCATGCTCAGCATTTGGCTCATGTTTGGCTCTTGCTTCTGGAAGATGCTTTCCAACGCATTCTGGTATAGCTGACAACCTGGTTCATAATGTTCGCCAGGAGTGGGAAGGGTTGTGAGCTCAATGATGTCTTGGGCTTTAGTTTCATGGTGTACATCGCCTGTCATCCACTCAAGGATCCAAGTCTTCGGATCCCTGTTGTAGCCCGAATGTGAAGGGTAGCATAAAATTGTAGCAGAAGCTCTTCATTCCAATGTTCTTTGGCAGTCACAAACTGTAGAAGGCCAGCATCTCTAAAGCAGTCAAGGGCTTCTTCTAGGCAGGGCAGGCCAGCCATGGCTTCACTGTCTAGACGCATATGAGGGAAAATGCGCCCCTGATTGTATAAGATGCAGGAATAGTAGCTGCGCTACTGATAACTCCAGAATCGATCTGATGAGATTCTTGGCCTTGTGTAGGGGTTCTTGGCACTGTCAAAGAATGTGTTGTGTGCCTTGAAGCCATTCAGATTAAACGATCCTGGTGAAGTTGCAGTACCTGGAAACCTTGACAGCCTGGGCTTTGGCTTCTGGACCTGAGGCCTGTGCTCCACATGATAGTCAAATTGCGGATCGGCAGCAGGTGGGGGAACCAGAATGGACCAGCGGACGGTGGTAAGTTGGCCTTGATATAATGCTTGCTCAAGAGTGTGTGGCCGTGGAGGCGGTACAGGAGCAGTGGCATTGGCTTCGGGCTGCAGATTGGCTTCAGGTGCAATCACTTCTGGCACCACATTAACTTTAGGCGCCAGAGTGGCTTCAGGCGCCACACTAGCCTCGGCCATGACAACGTCATTGGCTTCAGTGTTGGTGTTAGTGGCCGCCTCAGAGTTTTCAACCTCCAGTCGAGTAGCTGGAGGGTCGGACATGTTCTCCTCGAGAACAACTTCAGGGTTGGTTGGGGGTGTAGCAACATGTTCTTCTTCATGCCTTGGTTCTTCTTGTTCATTGGCTGATGCAGCAGGAATATCTTCAGCCGCTTTGGCTTCAGACTCGGGGATGTTCGCATTAGGAGAGGCTTCAGGAAAGACTTGGCGTGAAATGTATTGGCGCTCTTCTCCTTCTGGAACACTTGACAGAGTGACCTATGGCCTTGGTCCTTTGCGAAGCCTGCGGAGTGCGGGCGATGCTTTGGAGAGGGAGTTGGATGGGCCACAAAGTCATTGTCTTCAAGCACCGAAGTGGTGACTTGAGGTGGGGGAGTACTTGGTGATTCTTCTCGACGGGGGGAGCCTTGTGGGTGATCAGCCCATGAGTCATCCTAAGCAATTGGCGTCAATGGACGACCAATGCTGGTGAGTTTGTTGTTTGTGAGAACAGGCGATGATACCACATTGTATTCAATCTGAGGAAGGACTTCATCATCTTCAACATTGTCTTGATGACCAATGTCTTCAGCTGCAGTGGGGTCAACAATTGGAATGTCTTCAACTTCTGGAGCCTCTGTGGAAGCAGTCTCATGAACTATCAACTGGCGCTCACGGTGTTCAGACGCGGGACGAGCAACTGAGATTGGCTCGATGACAAGGGGCTCTGTGGGAGTAGCCCGATCTTTCTTCTTGGTTTTTCTCTTCTTGGTCGGTGGAGCATCATCAGTGGTGGCCTTGGTCTTGCGCTTTCGGGCTTCGGCTTCAGCTGCCCTTGTTTTCTTGAGCTCTGAAGCCACTACGGGGACTTTAGGCTTTGAGCCTGTCATACTGGTCGGGAAGACAATGTGAGGTTCTTCCTACCTTGATGCTTCTGGTTGGGCTATAGCAGGCTTCTTCTTCTTGGTAGGCATTCTGGGGTTAATGCCTGGTCGCCCCAAAGCCTTGCGCTTTTCAGCTTCATTGTAGCCTTGAAAACATTTGGCAGCTAGGTGTTTCATGCGCTCTCGAGAACCTTTAGCTTCTTCACGTTTCTTGTGGAACGCCTCCTTGAGCTCATGCAGCATGACCTTGAAGTTTTGGACGTCTTCCACGTTGAGCTTGGACATGTGCTTCTTGAACTGAGCCTTTTCATAATCAATCTTGTGCTTCAGCTCAACAATTCTCTATGCAAGAGCCAGCTCAGGAGCAATGGCTCCATGGAAGGAGACACTGAGGCCAATTGGGAGCTGAAGGTCATCAAAACTGAGGTCTGGGTTGTCAAACCACTCATCAATGAACTTGTATAGGATCTCCACATCAAAGAGGGAAAGATCATTGAAGATTTCCGCCTCTTGCTTTCTCTTTATAAGCAGCTCAAGAGCATCATCGCCAAGATCGTCGTCGCTAGACAGATCAATGGCTTCGTTCCCATTCTTCAGAACGGCAGCAGGGGTCAATGCTTGACCAGTTGGTTGCATGGGCTTCTTCATCTTGTCAGACTTGGAGATGCGAGAGAGATCTTCAGACTGCACACTGGCTTTAGGAGGTGCAGTGGCCAGAGGCTTCGCCCACGAGACCTTTGGTGTGGAGCAGGTCTTTGAAGCCTTTGGTTTCTTTTGCTTCACAGGCTTCGGTAGTGTAGGCGCTTCGTCAGAATCAGCGTCATCTACAGAGTGATCCACGGCTACCCCTTGAACCCGAATGTGAGTGATGAGACCTTCAAGGTTGTAGAAGGGCCCAACAATATTGGGTTCAACATCGCGTGTGCCGTCGGCACGAGGAGCAGAGGGACTGGGGTTGAAGTCTAACCCTAGTGACTTCTTGTTCTCTTTGGCAAAAGTTTTGGCAAACTGTAAGTTGCGCTTAAAGAGATTGTCTTCACGACACCATAACAGAGAGGATGGGTCGGCATTAGCAGGCTGAGGTCCACGAATCATGCAGGGGTAGAAGCCTTGAGCAATAGCTTCGGACTTCAACTTGGGCTGAAGACCTTTGTATATAATATCTCCCCAGGGGCCCTTGATGGCATTCTTTTCAGCATATTCGTCAGTGACAAATCTGTACTTGAACCATTCCTCTGCCCAATGTCTTCAAATCCATTGGATTCGGTTCTTGCGTTCTCCATAGGTCTCTTCTGGACCTGACTTGCATAGATCATAGAGATCCGGTGGCAGGTCCTTGGCAGTGTTTTCACGGCGCTGTCTGCCGCCCTTCCTGACTGATTTTTCTGTTGCCATGAAGTTCAGACTGAAAGGCTTCAGAACATGCAAAGGCTTCCTTCTGTTGGTCAGACAAGAATTAGCTTCGGGAGAATTGATGTGCTGATGTAAGAACTCTGCAAACGAATGCAGACTATGAGAACCAAGGTGTTCTCCCACGCACATGTACATGTGACAGCATTAGAGATGCGAGGGAAGGGGAAGAGGTCATATGCATTCTTAGAAGATTTTGAAGATAAGTCAGTTTAGAAGACATTGACCTCATAGTGCGAAGAAATTCACTCATATGTAGAGAGTTGGTTCCAGATTTGTACGAATCCATGAATAAGTACAAGTGAGGAATCTAACTACTTTGTGAAGCATAAGTGAACATACTGGGCATGTTATGAGATGCAGAAAAGGATAGATTCAATTTGTTGGGACAGAAACCACTTGTGGTTGAAAAAGATGAATCTATCGGATCAAAAAGGACTGTAAAAAGAGTTTTTATTTACCACTCGAGGAACTGCTAGACGGAGTAGGAGATGAGGCCGAGCAGTTCGATCTTACGTGCCCTAACTTGGCGACGGAGGACACCTATGGCGACGGCGGAGAAGACGATGTTCGCGGCCAGCGTGAGGACGACGTCGGTGAGGTCGCGGTAGTTAAACGCTTCGTCGCCGGCGTCGTCGAGAGCTAGCGGTGGCGCTAGGGTTTGTGCGAGAAGGAGAACTGCACGAAGAGATAATGACTGGGGTGTGGCGTGTATTTATAAGGACAGGGACGACGCAACATTATTACGCAGGTGCCCCTGGCGGTTCACATCTGAAGGACATGTGGCGAACATGCAACACATTGGAGGTTGTTCCACGTTCCCACGCATGCCTGGATTGTCAGGTGGTCGTTCCCGCTTCTCCGGGTTTCAGGTAAAAAGGATTGAGCATTTAAAACAGATGTAATGTTTGTCTCTGTATCTTCTGCTGACAAAGACGCAGAGAAGACATTCGACAGTTTCAATAGAATGCATATGATTTGGATAGATAGATTTGAGATGGGAGCATAGAAAGGTTAGGGTCCGATCACATTCACTTAGTTCAAAAGATTCAAAACGAGAAGACATAGCTATAAGTGAATGTTGTAGAGGACAGAATGCTAATATATGAATATATCCGAATAAGACTAACTCAATAGTGAAGATAAACATGAGGACATGTTGAAATTTGAAGACAAACCAAATGTGAAGACATAGCAAATGTAACGCCAACAGAAAACACTCCAAACAAAAGTTTGTGGTGGCATTACCCACCATATAGGAAGTATTAGACTCAGACACGGCGCACAATTATCGTGGCACTCCGAAGTCAAATTCCGCGTTAATGCATTCACACTCAGAGTGTAAGTCTTCATTAATTGAAGATATACGTTACTTCGTGTGTTGCACATCTAAGTCATCAATCATGCATAAGTGTTAGGATGTGTGCCTGATCACAGGACATTTGAGGATTCCAAGATATTTAGCTCACACCGCAACTTGCAAAAAAAAATCTCATCCAAGGGCTTTGTGAAGATATCTGCCAGTTGCTCTTCAGTGTTGACGTGAATGATATCAATATCTTCCTTCATGACATGATCTCTGAGAAAGTGATGACGGATCTGAATGTGCTTTGTCTTGGAGTGCTGAACTGGGTTGTTGGCAATCTTGATGGCGCTTTCATTGTCGCAGTAGAGTGGCACTAGCTTTATATGAATGCCATAGTCTTTGAGTGTTTGCTTCATCCATAGAAGCTGAGCGCAGCAAGATCTAGCAGCAATGTATTCAGATTTAGCAGTGGAGAGAGATACACAGTTCTGCTTCTTTGAAGACCAACACACAAGTGATCATCCCAGAAAGTGACATGTGCCTGATGTAGACTTGCGATCCACCTTGTCACCAGCATAATCAGCATCCGAGAATCCAACTAGATCAAACTCTGAGCCCTTTGGATACCATAATCCTAGTGTTGGGGTGTAAGCCAAATATCAAAGAATTCACTTCACAGCTAAGTGTGTGATTCCTTTGGTGCCGCTTGGAATCGGGCACACATGCAAACACTAAGCACGATATCTGGCCTAGATGCACATAAATAAAGCAAAGAACCAATCATGGAGCGATATACCTTTTGATCGAACTCTTTACCATTGGCGTCAGGACCCAGATGACTTTTGGTTGGCATTGGCGTCGTATAACCTTTGCAGTTTTACATTCCAAACTTCTTCAGGCAATCTTTGAGATATTTCTCTTGAGATATGAAGATGCCGTTGTGTTGCTGCTGTATTTGAAGACCAAGGAAGAAGTTCAGCTCACCCATCATGGACATCTGATATTGCTCTTGCATCATGTGTCCAAACTCATCACTGTATTTCTGATTAGTGCAGCCGAAGATAATGTCATCCACATATATTTGGCACACAAACAGTTCACCATCATATGTCTTTGTGAAGAGTGTGGGATCCAGGGAACCAGGTTTGAAGCCTTTGCTCTTCAGGAAGTCTTTGAGTGTGTCATACCAAGCACGAGGGGCTTGTTTGAGGCCATACAGTGCCTTGTTGAGCTTGTAAACCATGTCAGGATGTTTTGGATCTTCAAAACCAAGCGGTTGTGCAACATACACTTCTTCTTCAATCTTGCCATTGAGAAAGGCACTCTTCACATCCATTTGATACAAAAGGATGTTATGATGATTTGCATAGGCTAGTAGTATGCAAATAGCTTCAAGCCTAGCCACAGGAGCAAATGTTTCATCGAAGTCAATTCCTTCTACTTGAGTGTATCCTTGAGCAACGAGACGAGCCTTGTTTCTGACAACTTGACCATGCTCATCTTGCTTGTTGCGATATATCCATTTAGTGCCTATGATATTGTGTTTACGAGGATCAGGACGCTTGACCAGTTCCCATACATTATTCAGCTCGAACTGTTGAAGCTCTTCTTGCATAGCTTGAATCCATTCAGGTTCCATGAAGGCTTCATCAACTTTCTTGGGTTCAGATATTGAGACGGATGCAAAGTGCCCACATAAATTTCTAGCTGTTTTGCCCTTGAACGAGTGAGTGGACCAGGTGCATTGATGCTATCAATTATCTTCTCAATCTGTACTTCATTTGCAACACGAGGATGAACTGGACGAAGATTTTGCTCTTGATGATCATTGTCATCGTTTGAAGGATTATCTTCACGCTGATCATTGTCTTCAGGTTGATTAGGTGCAGAAATGATAAGTTCCTCTTCAGGCTGTACTTCAGACGGTATGATTTCTCCAGTTCCCATAAGCTTGATGGATTCACTGGGTGGAATTTCATCTAGCACATTTGGCAGGTGCTCTCTTTGCGAGCCGTTAGTCTCATCGAACCGCACATCCACAGTTTCAACCACTTTATAGTGAAAGAGGTTGAAGACTCTGTAGGAGTGTGAATCCTTTCCGTAACCAAGCATAAAACCTTCATGTGCTTTCGGTGCAAATTTTGAAGTGTGATGTGGATCCTTGATCCAGCACCTAGCACCAAATACTCTGAAGTAATTGACATTTGGCTTCTTACCAGTGAGGAGTTCATAGGATGTTTTCTTCAGAAGCTTGTGAAGATAAACACGGTTGATGCATGGCATGAAGTATCAATAGCTTCAGGCCAGAACTTTCTTGGTGTCTTGTATTCATCGAGCATTGTCCGAGCCATCTCAATGAGTGTTCTGTTCTTGCGTTCCACGATGCCATTCTGCTGCGGCGTGTACGGAGCTGAGAACTCATGAGTGATGCCCAATGTATCAATATAAGTGTCGAGGCCGGTGTTCTTGAATTCAGTGCCATTGTCACTTCTGATGTGCTTGATCTTGATGCCATAGTTGTTCATGGCTCGATTGGCGAAGCGTCTGAAGACATCCTGCACTTCAGTCTTGTAGAGGATTATATGTACCCATGTATATCTTGAATAATCATCAACAATGACGAAACCATAGAGACAAGCAGTAGTAGTAAGGGTAGAGTAGTGAGTAGGGCCGAAGAGGTCCATGTGTATGTTAGGGATCATAGCAGAAATTTAAAATTTTCTACGCATCACCAAGATCAATCTATGGAGTAATCTAGCAACGAGGGGAAGGGGAGTGCATCTACATACCCTTGTAGATCGCTAAGCGGAAGCGTTGCAAGAACGTGGATGAAGAAGTCATACTCACAGCGATTCAGATCGCGGTTGATTCCGATCTAGCGCCAAACGGACGGCGCCTCCGCGTTCAACACACGTACAACCCGGAGACGTCTCCTCCTTCTTGATCCAGCAAGGGGAGAGGAGAAGTTGAGGGAGAACTCCAGCATCACAACGGCGTGGTGGTGGAGCTTGTGGTATTCCTGCGGGGCTTCGCCAAGCTCTACGGAGGAGGAGGAAGAGTTGGAGGAGGGAGGGCTGCGCCAGGGAAGAGGTCACGGCTGCCCTCCCACCCCTCCACTATACATAGGGTCAAGGGGAGAGGGGGAGGCGCCCTAGGGTTTCCACTAGGGGGCGGTGGCTAGGCAGATTGGATCTCCCTAGGGAAAATCCTAGGGAGACTTGCCCCCCAAGCCAAGTAGGTGGAGGCTTGCCTCCCAAGCCAGGTGGAGGCGCCCCAACCCCCCAAGTAACATGGGAAAGGGTGTGGGGGGCGCACCACCCCTTAGTGGGCTGGTTTGCCCCTTCCCCTTTGGCCCATGAGGCCCTCCCACACTTGCCGGGGCTCCCGAAACACCTTTCGGTCATGCTGGCCATAGCCTGATACCCCCGGAACACTTCCGGACTCCAATACCCTTTGTGCAATACGATCTTCACCTCCGGACCATTCCGGAGCTCCTCGTCATGTCCGGGATTTCATCCGGGACTCCGAACAACCTTCGGTAACCACATACTATTTCCCATAACAACTCTAGCGTCACCGAACCTTAAGTGTGTAGACCCTACGGGTTCGGGAACCATGCAGACATGACCGAGACAACTCTCCGGCCAGTAACCAACAGCGGGATCTGGATACCCATGTTGGCTCCCACATGTTCCACGATGATCTCATCGTATGAACCACGATGTCGAGGATTCAATCAATCCCGTATACAATACCCTTTGTCCAGCGGTATTGTACTTGCCCGAGATTCAATCGTCGGTATCCCGATACCTTGTTCAATCTCGTTACCGGCAAGTCTCTTTACTTGTTCCGTAACACATCATCCCATGATCAACTCCTTGGTCACATTGTGCACATTATGATTATGTCCTACCGAGTGGGCCCAGAGATACCTCTCCGTTTACACGGAGTGACAAATCCCAGTCTTGATTCGTGCCAACCCAACAGACACTTTCGAAGATACCTGTAGTGTACCTTTATAGCCACCCAGTTACGTTGTGACGTTTGGCACACCCAAAGCACTCCTACGGTATCCGGGAGTTGCACAATCTCATGGTCTAAGGAAATGATACTTGACATTAGAAAAGCTTTAGCAAACGAACTACACGATCTTGTGCTAGGCTTAGGATTGGGTCTTTTCCATCACGTCATTCTCCTAATGATGTGATCCCGTTATCAACGACATCCAATGTCCATGGTCAGGAAACCGTAACCATCTATTGATCAACGAGCTAGTCAACTAGAGGCTTACTAGGGACATGGTGTTGTCTATGTATCCACACATGTATCTGAGTTTCCTATCAATACAATTCTAGCATGGATAATAAACGATTATCATGAACAAGGAAATATAATAATAACCAATTTATTATTGCCTCTAGGGCATATTTCCAACAGTCTCCCACTTGCACTAGAGTCAATAATCTAGTTCACATCGCCATGTGATTAACACTCACAGGTCACATCGCCATGTGACGAACATCCAAGAGTCTACTAGACTCAATGATCTAGTTCACATCACTATGTGATAAACCCTCAAACAGTTCTGGGTTTGATCATGTTATGCTTGTGAGAGAGGTTGTAGTCAACGGGTCTTGCTATATTCAGATCCCTATGTATTTCGCAAAACTTTATATCGTAGATGCTGCTACCACGTTCCACTTGGAGCTATTCCAAATTATTGCTCCATTGTACGTATCTGGTATCTCCACTCAGAGCTATCCGGATAGGTGTTAAGCTTGCATCGACGTAAATCTTTATGTCGAACTCTTTATCACCTCCATAACCGAGAAACATTTCCTTATTCCTCTAAGGATAATTTTGACTGCTATCTAGTGATCCAGTCCTAGATCACGTTTGTACCTTCTTGCCAGACATGTGGCAAGGCACACATCAGGTGTGGTACTCAGCATGGCATACCGTATAGAGCCTATGACAAGAGCATAGGGGACGACCTTCGTCCTTCCTCTTTCTTCTGCCGTGGTCAATCTTTGAGTCTTACTCAACTTCACACCATACAACTCAGGTAAGAACCCCTTCTTTGACTGATCTATTTTGAACTCCTTCAAAAACATGTCAAGGTGTGCGTTCTTTGAAAGTATCATCATGCGTGTTGATCTATCTCTATAGATCTTGATGCCCAATTTGTAGGCAGCTTTATCCAGGTCTTCCTTTGAAAAACACTCTCCAGAAATTCTACATTATTTCGGATCTTACAATATGTCATCCACATATACTTATCAGAAATGTTGTAGTGCTCCCACTCACTTTCTTGTAAATACAAGTTTCTGGCAAACATTGTATAAACCTAAAAGCTTTGATCACTCCATCAAAGCATGTATTCTGACTCCGAGATGCTTGCTCTAGTCCATAGAAGGATTGTTGGAGCAAGCATACCTTTTAGCATCCTTAGGATCGACAAAACCTTTTATTGTATCACATACAAACTTTTCTTACGGAAACTGGTAAGAAAACTTGTTTTGGCATCCATCTGTCAGATTTCATAATCGAAAAATACAGCTAATGCTAACATGATTCCGACGGACTTAAGCATCTCTACGGGTGAGAAATTCTCATTGTAGTCAACTCCTTGAACTTGTGAAAAGACTCTTTCCCACAAGTCGCACTTCATAGACGGTAACATTACCGTCCATGTCCGTCTTCTTCTTAAAGATCCATTTATTCTCAATGGCTTGCCGATCATCGGCCAAGTCCACCAAAGTCCATACTTTGTTCTGATACATGGTTCCTATCTCAGATTTCATGGCTTCTAACCATTTGTCGGAATACGGGCCCACCATCGCTTCTCCATAGCTCGTAGGTTCATTGTTGTCTAACAACATGATATCTAAGACAGGATTACCGTACCACTCAGGAGTAGTACATATCCTTGTCGACCTACGAGGTTCGATAGCAACTTGATCCGAAGCTTCATGATCACTATCATTAACTTCCTCTTCAACAGACGTAGGCGCCACAGAGGTTCGACAACCTCATCAAGTTCTATCTTCCTCCCACTCAATTCTTTCGAGAGAAACTCCTTCTCGAGAAAGGACCCGTTCTTAGTGACAAACAATTTGCCCTCGGATCTGAGATAGAAGGTATACCCTACTGTCACCTTTGGGTATCCTATGAAGATGTGTTTGTCCGCTTTGGGTTCGAGCTTCTCCGGCTGAAGCCTTAAGCATCGCAGCCCCAAACATTAAGAAACTACAACTTTGGTTTCTTGCCAAACCAATGTTCATACGACATCGTCTCAACAGACTTAGATGGTGTCCTATCTAAAGTGAATGCAGCTATCTCTAACGCATAACCTCAAAATGAAAACGGTAGATTGGTAAGAGACATCATAGATCGCACCATATCTCATAGTGTTCGATTACTACGTCCGGATACACCATCACCTTGTGGTGTTCCAGGTGGCTTCAACTGTGAAACAATTCCACAATGTCTTAAGTGATTGCCAAACTCATAACTCAGAAAATCCCCTTTTGATCAGATCGTAGGAACATGATCTTATTGTTATGATGATTCTTAACTTCACTCTGAAATCGCTTGAACTTTTCAAACATTTCAGACTTGTGCTTCATTAAGTAGATATACCTATATCTACTCAAATCGTCAGTGAAGATGAGAAAATAGCGATATCCATTGCACGCTTCAATTCTCATTGGATCACACGCATCAGCATGCATGATCTCCAACAAGTCACTTGCCCATTTCATTGTACCTGAAAACAGGGTCTTAGTCATCCTGCCCATGAGGCATGGCTCGCATGTGTCAAGCGATTCAAAATCAAGTGACTCCAAACATCCATCAACATGGAGTTTCTTCATGCATCTTACGCCAATATGACTTAAGCGGCAGTGCCACGAGAAAGTGGTACTATCATTATTAACTCTACATCTTTTGGCGTGAACATGTGTATTACCACGACCAAGATTCAATGAACCATTCACATAGGGTGCATGACCATGAAAGGTATCATTCATGTAAAACAGAATAACCATTATTCTCTAACTTAAATGAATGACCGTATTGCAATGAACATGATCTAATCATATTCATGCTCAACGTAGACACATGATAACATGTATCTAGGTTCAATACTAATCCCGAAGGTAGATGGAGCGTGCGATGGTGATCTCATCAACTTTGGAAACACTTCCAACACACATCGTCACCTCGCCCTTAGCCAGTCTCCGTTTAGTCTGTAGCTTTTGCTTCAAGTCACCAATAATAGCAACTGAACCGGTATCCAATACCCAGGTGCTACCAGGAGTACTAGTGAGGTACACATTAATAACACATATATACTTTGTTGAAGTTGCCAGCCTTCTTATCTACCATGCATTTGGGGTAATTCCGCTACCAGTGACCGTTCCCCTTACAATAGAAGCACTTAGTCTCGGGTTTGGGTTCATCCTTGGGTTCCTTCACTGGAGCGGCAACTGGTTTGCCATCCATGAAGTTTCCCTTTTAGCCCTTGACCTTCTTGAAACCAGTGGTCTTGTTAAACCATCAACACTTGATGCTCCTTCTTGATTTCTACCTTTTGCGGTCTTAAGCACTGCGAACAGCTCCGGGATCAACTCCATCCCTTGCATGTCATAGTTCATCACAAAGATCTAGTAGCTTAGTGATAGTGGCTAGAGAACTCTATCAATCACTATCTTATCTGGAAGTTTAACTCCCACTTGATTTAAGTGATTGTAGCACCCAGACATTCTGAGCACATGCTCCCTAGCTGAGCTATTCTCCTCCATCTTGTTGGCAAAAAGAACTTGTCAAAGGTCTCACACCTCTCAACACGTGCATGAGCCTGAAATCCCAATTTCAGCTCTTGGAACATCTCATATGTTCTATGGCGTTTAAAACGTCATTGGAATCCCGATTCTAAGTCGTAAAGTATGGTGCACTAAACTATCAAATAGTCATCAGGATGTGTCTGTCAGGTGTTCACAACATCCACAGACGATGTTGTAGGGGTTTGCACATCGAGCGGTGCATCAAAGACGTAAGCCTTCTGTGTAGCAGTGAGGACACTCCTCGGACTATGGACCTAGTCCGCATCATTGCTTACAATATCTTTCAACTTAATCTTTCTCTAGGAATGTATTGAAACAGGGAGCTACAACATGAGATATTTATCTACAACATATTTGCAAAGACAATTTAGACTATGTTCATGATAATTGAGTTCATCTAATCAAATTATTTAATGAACTCCCACTCAGATAGACATCCCTCTAGTCATCTAAGTGAAACATGATCCGAATCGACTAGGCCGTGTCCGATCATCACGTGAGACGGACTAGTCATCAACGGTGAACATCTCATGTTGATCGTATCTTCTATACGACTCATGTTCGACCTTTCAGTCTTCCGTGTTCCGAGGCCATGTCTGTACATGCTAGGCTCGTCAAGTCAACCTAAGTGTATTGCGTGTGTAAATCTGTCTTACACCCGTTGTATGTGAACGTAAGAATCTATCACACCCGATCATCACGTGGTGCTTCGAAACAACGAACCTTCGCAATGGTGCATAGTTAGGGGGAACACTTTCTTGAAATTTTAGTGAGGGATCATCTTATTTAAGCTACCGTCGTTCTAAGCAAATAAGATGTAAAACATGATAAACATCACATGCAATCAAATAGTGACATGATATGGCCAATATCATTTTGCTCCTTATGATCTCCATCTTCGGGGCTCCATGATCATCGTTGTCACCGGCATGACACCATGATCTCCATCATCATGATCTCCATCATCGTGTCTTCTTGAAGTTGTCTCGTCATCTATTACTTCTACTACTATGGCTAACGCTTTAGCAATAAAGTAAAGTAATTACATGACGTTTATGTTGACACGCAAGTCATAAATAAATTAAGACAACTCCTATGGCTCCTGCCGGTTGTCATACTCATCGACATGCAAGTCGTGATTCCTATTACAAGAACATGATCAATCTCATACATCACATATATCATTCATCACATCCTTTTGGCCATATCACATCACAAGGCATATGCTGCAAAAACAAGTTAGACGTCCTCTAATTGTTGTTGCAAGTTTTTACGTGGCTGCCAAGCTTTTAAATATAGGCCAATATGACCGATATATAGGCCGATATATCACTTTTGGGGCCTTACCTATATTAACATAACATATCATTTGGTAAATATCATTTTACAACATATCATCCGATATGGACTGAAATATCGACCGATATGTCCGATATCTAGCCCGATATGTCCACCGATTTAGAATGATACGTAGATGACAACAATTATTTATTAGAAAGCAGTGAAGTAAGATTATGCATTTACAACTTCATTATATATTATCAAAATCATGCACAGTGTTTCATACATATTTATATATATCATATTGTTTTTAATCAAAGAGTAAGGGTTTTGTGAATCTTTCCTTAATATTTTCCTAGTCAATAAGTAAATAAACTAGGAATCTAAAAAAATTATGTTAGATCATTGACATCATACATTTTCTTTTACTAAAAACAAATGTTTTGAAGAAGAATAATGAAAAAAAACTAGACATATTTTCTCTGCTATCTCTACATATCGTCCGATATATCACCCGATATCCGACATCCGATATGTCGAAGCCAAATCGATACGAACCCGATATCCGATATTTTGAAGCTTGGTGGCTGCTATAGGTTTCTAGCAAGAACGTTTCTTACCTATGCCAAAACCACAACGTGATATGCCAATTTCTATTTACCCTTCATAAGGACCCTTTTCATCGAATCCGATCCGACTAAAGTGGGAGAGACAGACACCTGCTAGCCACCTTATGCAACTAGTGCATGTCAGTCGGTGGAACCAGTCTCACGTAAGCGTACGTGTAAGGTCGGTCCGGGCCGCTTCATCCCACGATGCCGTCGAATCAAGATAAGACTAGTAACGGCAAGCAAATTGGCAATATCGACGCCCACAACTGCTTTGTGTTCTACTCGTGCATAGAAACTACGCATAGACCTAGCTCATGATGCCACTGTTAGGGATCGTAGCAGAAATTTAAAATTTTCTACGCATCACCAAGATCAATCTATGGAGTAATCTAGCAACGAGGGGAAGGGGAGTGCATCTACATACCCTTGTAGATCGCTAAGCGGAAGCATTGCAAGAACGCGGATGAAGGAGTCGTACTCGCAGCGATTCAGATCGTGGTTGATTCCGATCTAGCGCCGAACGGACGGCGCCTCCGCATTCAACACACGTATAGCCCGGGGACGTCTCCTCCTTCTTGATCCAGCAAGGGGAGAGGAGAAGTTGAGGGAGAACTCCAGCATCACGACGGTGTGGTGGTGGAGCTTGTGGTATTCCTGCAGGGCTTTGCCAAGCTCTACGGAGGAGGAGGAAGAGTTGGAGGAGGGAGGGCTGCGCCAGGGAAGAGATCACGGCTGCCCTCCCACCCCTCCACTATATATAGGGGCAAGGGGAGAGGGGGAGGCGCCCTAGGGTTTCCCCTAGGGGGCGGCGGCTAGGCAAATTGGATCTCCCTAGGGAAAATCCTAGGGAGACTTGCCCCCCAAGCCAAGCAGGTGGAGGCTTGCCTCCCAAGCCAGGTGGAGGCGCCCCAACCCCCCAAGTAACGTGGGAAAGGGTGTGGGGGGCGCACCACCCCTTAGTGGGCTGGTTTGCCCCTTCCCCTTTGGCCCATGAGGCCCTCCCACACTTGCCGGGGCTCCCGAAACACCTTTCGGTCATGCTGGCCATAGCCTGATACCCCCGGAACACTTCCGGACTCCAATACCCTTCGTCCAATATACCGATCTTCACCTCCGGACCATTCCGGAGCTCCTCGTCATGTCCGGGATCTCATCCGGGACTCCGAACAACCTTCGGTAACCACATACTATTTCCCATAACAACTCTAGCGTCACCGAACCTTAAGTGTGTAGACCCTACGGGTTCGGGAACCATGCAGACATGACCGAGACAACTCTCCGGCCAATAACCAACAGCGGGACCTGGATACCCATGTTGGCTCCCACATGTTCCACGATGATCTCATCGGATGAACCACGATGTCGAGGATTCAACCAATCCCGTATACAATTCCCTTTGTCCAGCGGTATTGTACTTGCCCGAGATTCGATCGTCGGTATCCCGATACCTTGTTCAATCTCGTTACCGGCAAGTCTCTTTACTCGTTCCATAACACATCATCCCATGATCAACTCCTTGGTCACATTGTGCACATTATGATGATGTCCTACCGAGTGGGCCCAGAGATACCTCTCCGTTTACACGGAGTGACAAATCCCAGTCTCGATTCGTGCCAACCCAACAGACACTTTTGGAGATACCTATAGTGTACCTTTATAGCCACCCAGTTACGTTGTGACGTTTGGCACACCCAAAGCACTCCTATGGTATCCGGGAGTTGCACAATCTCATGGTCTAAGGAAATGATACTTGACATTAGAAAAGCTTTAGCAAACGAACTACACGATCTTGTGCTAGGCTTAGGATTGGGTCTTGTCCATCACGTCATTCTCCTAATGATGTGATCCCGTTATCACCGGCATCCAATGTCCATTGTCAGGAAACCGTAACCATCTATTGATCAACGAGCTAGTCAACTAGAGGCTTACTAGGGACATGGTGTTGTCTATGTATCCACACATGTATCTGAGTTTCCTATCAATACAATTCTAGCATGGATAATAAACGATTATCATGAACAAGGAAATATAATAATAACCAATTTATTATTGCCTCTAGGGCATATTTCCAACAGTGTAGCAGTTCAAAGGGTTGAGTCGTTGTCATGATTGTGTTCGAGGGATGCTTGGCCCTCGTCATCTTTCCAGCTTCGCAGGCACCGCATAAGTGATCCTTCTTGAACTTGACGCCCTCGATGCCTATGACGTGCTTCTTCTTCGCAAGAGTATGCAAGTTCCTCATGCCAGCATGCCCTAGCCTCCGATGCCAGAGCCAGCACTCTGAAGCTTTTCAAGAAGACATACGGCAAGCTGTAGTCCTGCTGAGAAATCTACCATGTACAAATCATCTTTCCGATACCCTTCAAATGCTAGAAACTTGTCAGATTCCATTAGAACAAGCCAACACTATTTAATATCACAGTCATGTTCAAATCGCAAAGCATTGAGACAGACATTAAGTTGAAACCAAGGGATTCAACAAGCATCACTTTATCCATGTCCTGATCCTTTGAGATTGCAACTCTACCTAGACCCAATACCTTGCTTTTACAAGTATCAACAAATGTGATGTGACTTTTGTCAGATGGACGTAAGGTTGAGTCCATGAGAAGACTTCATTCACCAGTCATGTGATTAGTACATCCACTATCAACAATCCATTCTGAAGCAGCTTGTGTCATACCCTACAGTGCAGTTAGGGGGATAGGCTTCACGAAGAGCATTGTGAAGCATAAACATTTGACGAGCAAGTGGATTATGAAAGCTTAGATCGAGGTTAGGACTGATAGGACAAATAGCAAGAGACTCAGGAACAAAATACATAATAAGACCATTTGGGCATTTGATCTTGCGCCCTACAAGATGTTTTAGGTCCCCAGCAAGGACTTCAGACGCATTTGATTTTCGGCTGGAGACCTTTCCCTGCAAAAGAGAGTTAAGCTTTCTTAGCCACCCACATCTTCAAGGGTGGATTCGAAGCAATGAGTCTAAGTGCATCATTTGAGAACTTTGGCTTTGAAGCCCTGGCAAATAGTTTTGCAGGAGGCGAATAATACTCATAGGAATAAGCAGAGTAGTTCTTGGTCTTATGAACATGGCGGTTGGATGAAACACGCTCATATTCATAGGCCTGGGTATGATTTCCCTGCAAAACATTTGTGTTAGTGCAACTTAGGTGAGTCCTCTGTCTGTATGATGTTGGGGAACGTAGCAGAAATTCAAAATTTTCCTACGTGTCACCAAGATCTATCTATGGAGAAACCAGCAACGAATGGAAGGAGAGTGCATCTACATACCCTTGTAGATCGTTAAGCGGAAGCGTTCAAGAGAACGGGTTGAAGGAGTCGTACTCGTCGTGATCCAAATCACCGGAGATCCTAGTGCCAAACGGACGGCACCTCCGTGTTCAACACACGTACAGCCCGGTGACGTCTCCCACGCCTTGATCCAGCAAGGAGAGAGGGAGAGGTTGAGGAAGACTCCATCCAGCAGCAGCACAACGGCGTGGTGGTGATGGAGGAGCGTGGCAATCCTGCAGGGCTTCGCCAAGCACCGCGGGAGAGGAGGAGTAGGGAGAGAGGTAGGGCTGCACCAAGAGGGAGAGGTTCTCATGTCTATAGCAGCCCCAAACCTCAAATATATATAGGGGAGGGAGAGGGCTGCGCCCCCATCTAGGGTTTCCCCCCCCCCAAGGGGTGCGGCCAGCCCTAGATGGGGCTTGGGGAGGCGGCCAAGAGGGGAGAGAGGGGAGGCGCCCACTAGGTGGGCCTTAAGGCCCATCTGGACTAGGGTTTGCCCCCTCCCACTCTCCCTTGCGCCTTGGGTCCCTTGTGGGGGGCGCACCAGCCCACCTAGGGGCTGTTCCCCTCCCACACTTGGCCCACGCAGCCTTATGGGGCAGGTGGCCCCACTTGGTGGACCCCCGGGACCCTCCCGGTGGTCCCGGTACATTACCCATATCGCCCGAAACTTTTCCGGTGACCAAAACAGGACTTCCCATATATAAATCTTTACCTCCGGACCATTCCGGAACTCCTTGTGATGTCCGGGATCTCATCCGGGACTCCGAACAACATTCGGTAACCACATACAAGCTTCCTTTATAACCCTAGCGTCATCGAACCTTAAGTGTGTAGACCCTACGGGTTCGGGAGACATGCAGACATGACCGAGACGTTCTCCGGTCAATAACCAACAGCGGGATCTGGATACCCATGTTGGCTCCCACATGTTCCACGATGATCTCATCGGATGAACCACGATGTCAAGGACTCAATCGATCCCGTATACAATTCCCTTTGTCTAGCGGTATTTTACTTGCCCGAGATTCGATCGTCGGTATACCGATACCTTGTTCAATCTCGTTACCGGCAAGTCTCTTTACTCGTTCCGTAACACATCATCCCGTGATCAACCCCTTGGTCACATTGTGCACATTCTGATGATGTCCTACCGAGTGGGCCCAGAGATACCTCTCCGTTTACACGGGGTGACAAATCCCAGTCTCGATTCGTGCCAACCCAACAGACACTTTCGGAGATACCTGTAGTGCACCTTTATAGCCACCTAGTTACGTTGTGACGTTTGGTACACCCAAAGCATTCCTACGGTATCCGGGAGTTGCACAATCTCATGGTCTAAGGAAATGATACTTGACATTAGAAAAGCTTTAGCATACGAACTACACGATCTTTGTGCTAGGCTTAGGATTGGGTCTTGTCCATCACATCATTCTCCTAATGATGTGATCCCGTTATCAACGACATCCAATGTCCATAGCCAGGAAACCATGACTATCTGTTGATCACAACGAGCTAGTCAACAAGAGGCTCACTAGGGACATATTGTGGTCTATGTATTCACACGTGTATTACGATTTCCGGATGATACAGTTATAGCATGAATAAAAGACTATTGTCATGAACAAAGAAATATAATAATAACACTTTTATTATTGCCTCTAGGGCATATTTCCAACAGTCTCCCACTTGCACTAGAGTCAATAATCTAGTTCACATCACCATGTGATTAACACTGACAGGTCACATCACCATGTGACCAACATCCAAAGAGTTTACTAGTGTCATTAAACTAGTTCACATCATCATGTGATTAAGACTCAATGAGTTCTGGGGTTTGATCATGTTCTGCTTGTGAGAGAGGTTTTAGTCAACGGATCTGTAACATTCAGATCCGTATGTACTTCGCAAATTTCTAGGTCATATTGTAAATGCTGCTTCCACGCTCCACTTGGAGCTATTCCAAATGGTTGCTCCACTATACGTATCCGGTTTGCTACTCAGAGTCATTCGGATAGGTGTTAAAGCTTGCATCAACGTAACCCTTTACGCTGAACTCTTTATCACCTCCATAATCGAGAAATATATCCTTATTCCTCTAAGGATAACTTTGACCGCTATCTGATGATCCACTCCTTGATCACCTTTGTACTCTCTTGCCAGACATGTGGCAAGGCACACATCAGGTGCGGTACTTAGCATAGCATACTGTAGAGCCTATGTCTAAAGCATAGGGGACGACCTTCGTCCTTTCTCTCTTTTCTGCCGTGGTCAAGCTTTTTAAGTCTTAACTTTGTACCTTACAACTCAGGCAAGAACTCCTTCTTTGACTGATCCATCTTGAACACCTTCAAGATCATGTCAAGGTATATGCTCATTTGAAAGTATTATTAAACATTTTGATCTATCTTATAGATCTTGATGCTTATTGTTCAAGTAGCCTAATCCAGGTTTTCCATTGAAAAACACTTTTCAAACAACCCTATATGCTTTACAGAAATTCTACATCATTTCTGATCATCAATATGTCAACAACATATACTCATCAGAAATTCTATAGTGCTCCCACTCACTTCTTTGGAAATACAAGTTTCTCATAAACTTTGTATAAACCCAAAATCTTTGATCATCTCATCAAAGCGCACATTCCAACTCCGAGATGCTTACTCCAGTCCATGGAAGGATCGCTGGAGCTAGCATACCTTTTAGCATCCTTAGGATCGACAAAACCTTTCTGATTGTATCACATACAACCTTTCCTTATGAAAATTGGTAAGGAAACTCATTTTGACATCCACCTGCTAGATTTCATAAATGCAGCTAATGCTAACATGATTCCAACGGACTTAAGCATCGCTACGGATGAGAAAATCTCATCGTAGTCAACTCCTTGAACTTGTGAAAAACTTTTCGCCACAAGTCGAGCTTCATAGATGGTGACATTACCATCCACATCCGTCTTCTTCTTAAAGGATCCATTTATCTCAATGGCTTGCCGATCATCAGGTAAGTCCACCAAAGTCCATGCTTTGTTCTGATACATGGATCCTATATCGGATTTCATGGCTTCTAAACATTTGTTGGAATTTGGGCCCACCATTGCTTCTCCATAGCTCATAGGTTCATTGTTGTCTAGCAACATGACCTTCAAGACAGGGTCACCGTACCACTCCGAAGCAGTACGCGTCCTTGTCGTCCTACGAGGTTCGGTAGTGACTTGATCTGAAGTTTCATGATCACTATCATAAGCTTCTACTTCAATTGGTGTAGGTGCCACAGGAACAACTTCCTGTGCCCTGCTACACACTAGTTGAAGTGATGGTTCAATAACCACATCAAGTCTCCACCATCCTCCCACTCAACTTTTCGAGAGAAACCTTTCCTCGAGAAAGGACCCGATTCAAGAAACAATCCATATTGCTTTCGGATCTGAATTAGGAGGTATACCCAACTGTTTTGGGTGTCCTATGAAGATGCATTTTATCCACTTTGGGTTCGAGCTTATCAACCTGAAACTTTTTCACATAAGCGTCGCAGCCCCAAACCTTTAAGAAATGACAGCATAGGTTTCTCTAAACCGGTGTCATCTCAACGGAATTACGTGGTACCCTATTAAAGTGAGTGCGGGTGTCTCTAATGCCTAACCCATGAACGATAGTGGTAATTCGATAAGAGACATCATGGTACCCACCATATCCAATAGGGTGCAACTATGATGTTCGGACACACCATCACACTATGGTGTTCCAGGCGGTATTAATTGTAAAACAATTTCCACAATGTCTTAATTGCGTGCCAAAACTCGTAACTCAGATATTCATCTCTATGATCATATCATAGACATTTTATCCTCTTGTCACAATGATCTTCTACTTCACTCTGAAATTACTTGAACCATTCAATAATTCAGACTTGTGTTTCATCAAGAAAATATTCTCAACATCTACTCGAATCATCTGTGAAGTAAGAACATAACGATATTCACTACATGCCTCAGCACTCATTGGACTGCACACATCAAAATGTGTTACTTCCAACGAGTTGCTATCTTGTTCCGTCTTACTAAAACGAGGCTTTCAGTCATCTTGCCCATGTGGTATGATTTGCATGTCTCAAGTGATTCAAAATCAAGTGAGTTCAAACGGTCCATTTGCATGGAGTTTCTTCATGCATATACACCAATAGACATGGTTCGCATGTCTCAAACTTTTCAAAAATGAGTGAGTCCAAAGATCCATCAACATGGAGCTTCTTCATGCATTTTATACCGATATGACTTACGTGGCAGTGCCACAAGTAGGTGGTACTATCATTACTATCTTTTGGCATGAACATGTGTATCACTACGATCGAGATTTCAATGAACCATTCATTTTAGGTGCAAGACCATTGAAGGTATTATTCGAATAAATAGAGTAACCATTATTCTCTTTAAATGAATAACTGTATTGCGATAGTCATAATCCAATCATGTCTATGCTCAACGCAAACACCAAATAACAATTATTCAGGTTTTAACACCAATCTCGATGGTAGAGGGAGCGTGCGATGCTTGATCATATCAACATTGGAAACACTTCCAACACATATCGTCAACTCACCTTTAGCTAGTCTCCATTTGTTCCGTAGCTTTTACTTCGAGTTACTAACACTTAGCAACCGAACCGGTATCTAATACCCTGGTGCTACTAGGAGTACTAGCAAAGTACACATCAACACAATGTATATCCAATATACTTCTATCGACCTTGCCAGCCTTCTCATCTACCAAGTATCTAGGGTAATTCTGCTCCAGTGGCTGTTCCCTTTATTACAGAAGCACTTAGTCTCAGGTTTGGGTTCAACCTTGGGTTTCTTCACTAGAGCAGCAACTGAATTGCCGTTTCATGAAGTATCCCTTTGTTCCCTTGCCCTTCTTGAAACTAGTGGTTTCACCAACCATCAACAATTGATGCTCCTTCTTGATTTCTACTTTCGCGGTGTCAAACATCGCGAATATTTCAAGGATCATCATATCTATCCCTGATATGTTATAGTTCATCACGAAGCTCTAGCAGCTTGGTGGCAATGACTTTGGGGAAACATCACTATCTCATCTGGAAGATCAACTCCCACTCGATTCAAGTGATTGTTGCACTCAGACAATCTGAGCATAAGCTCAACGATTGAGCTTTTCTCCCTTAGTTTGCAGGCTAAGAAAATCATCGGAGGTCTCATACCTCTTGACGTGGGCACGAGCCTGAAATCCCAACTTTAGCCCTTGAAACATCTCATATGTTCCGCGATGTTTCGAAAACGTCTTTAGTGCCTCAACTCTAAACCGTTTAATTGAACTATCACGTAGTTATCAAAACGTGTATGTCCGATGTTCGCAACATCCACAAACAACGTTTGGGGTTCAGCACACTAAGCAGTGCATTAAGGACATAAGCTTTCTACTGTCCGCATAATTGCTACTATCAACTTTCAACTATATTTTCTCTTAGGAACATATCTAAAAAGTGGAACTAAAGCGCGAGCTTACGACATAATTTGCAAAGATCTTTTGACTATGTTCAGGATAATTAAGTTCATCTTATGAACTCCCACTCAGATAGACATCCCTCTAGTCATCTAAGTGATTACATGATCCGAGTCAACTAGGCCGTGTCCGATCATCACGTGAGACGGACTAGTGATCATCGGTGAACATCTTCATGTTGATCATATCTACTATACGACTCATGCTCGACCTTTCGGTCTCCGTGTTCCGAGGCCATGTCTGTACATGCTAGGCTCGTCAAGTTAACCCTAAGTGTTTCGCGTGTGTAAATCTGTCTTACACCCGTTGTATGTGAACGTAAGAATCCATCACACCCGATCATCACGTGGTGCTTAGAAGTGACGAACTTTAGCAACGGTGCACAGTTAGGGGGAACACTTTCTTGAAATTTTTTATGAGGGATCATCTTATTTACTACCGTCGTTCTAAGCAAATAAGATGTATAAACATGATAAACATCACATGCAATTATATAGTAGTGACATGATATGGCCAATATCATATAGCTCCATTGATCTCCATCTTCGGGGCTCCATGATCATCATCGTCACCGGCATGACACCATGATCTCCATCATCATGATCTCCATCATCGTGTCTTCATGAAGTTGTCTCACCAACTATTACTTCTGCTACTATGGCTACCGGTTAGCAATAAAGTAAAGTAATTACATGGCGTTGTTCAATGACACGCAGGTCATACAATAAATAAAGACAACTCCTATGGCTCCTGCCGGTTGTCATACTCATCGACATGCAAGTCGTGATTCCTATTACAAGAACATGATCAATCTCATACATCACATATCATTCATCACATTCTTCTTGGCCATATCACATCACATGGCATACCCTGCAAAAACAAGTTAGACGTCCTCTAATTGTTGTTTGCATGTTTTACGTGGCTGCTAAGGGTTTCTAGCAAGAACGTGTCTTACCTACGCAAAACCACAACGTGATATGCCAATTGCTATTTACCCTTCATAAGGACCCTTTTCATCAAATCCGTTCCGACTAAAGTGGGAGAGACTGGCACCCGCTAGCCACCTTATGCACCAAGTGCATGTCAGTCGGTGGAACGTGTCTCACGTAAGAGTACGTGTAAGGTCGGTCCGGGCCGCTTCATCCCACAATACCGTCGAAACAAGATTGGACTAGTAATGGTAAGCATATTGAACAAAATCAACACCCACAACTACTTTGTGTTCTACTCGTGCAAAGAATCTACGCAATAGACCTAGCTCATGATGCCACTGTTGGGGAACGTAGCAGAAATTCAAAATTTTCCTACGTGTCACCAAGATCTATCTATGGAGAAACCAGCAACGAAGGGAAGGAGAGTGCATCTACATACCCTTGTAGATCGTTAAGCGGAAGCGTTCAAGAGAACAGGTTGAAGGAGTCATACTCGTCGTGATCCAAATCATCGGAGATCCTAGTGCCGAACGAACGGCACCTCCGTGTTCAACACACGTACAGCCTGGTGACGTCTCCCACGCCTTGATCCAGCAAGGAGAGAGGGAGAGGTTGAGGAAGACTCCATCCAGCAGCAGCACAACGGTGTGGTGGTGATGGAGGAGCGTGGTAATCCTGCAGGGCTTCGCCAAGCACCGCGGGAGAGGAGGAGTAGGGAGAGAGGTAGGGCTGCACCAAGAGGGAGAGGTTCTCATGTCTATAGCAGCCCCAAACCTCAAATATATATAGGGGAGGGAGAGGGCTGCGCCCCCATCTAGGGTTTCCCCCCCACCAAGGGGTGCGGCCAGCCCTAGATGGGGCTTGGGGAGGCGGCCAAGAGGGGAGAGAGGGGAGGCGCCCACTAGGTGGGCCTTAAGGCCCATCTGGACTAGGGTTTGCCCCCTCCCACTCTCCCTTGCGCCTGGAGTCCCTTGTGGGGGGCGCACCAGCCCACCTAGGGGCTGGTCCCCTCCCACACTTGGCCCACGCAGCCTTCTGGGGCAGGTGGCCCCACTTGGTGGACCCCCGGGACCCTCCCGGTGGTCCCGGTACATTACCGATATCGCCCGAAACTTTTCCGGTGACCAAAACAGGACTTCCCATATATAAATCTTTACCTCCGGACCATTCCGGAACTCCTCGTGACGTCCGGGATCTCATCCGGGACTCCGAACAACATTCGGTAACCACATACAAGCTTCCTTTATAACCCTAGCGTCATCGAACCTTAAGTGTGTAGACCCTACGGGTTCGGGAGACATGCAGACATGACCGAGACGTTCTCCGGTCAATAACCAACAGCGGGATCTGGATACCCATGTTGGCTCCCACATGTTCCACGATGATCTCATCGGATGAACCACGATGTCAAGGACTCAATCGATCCCGTATACAATTCCCTTTGTCTAGCGGTATTTTACTTGCCCGAGATTCGATCGTCGGTATACCGATACCTTGTTCAATCTCGTTACCGGCAAGTCTCTTTACTCGTTCCGTAACACATCATCCCGTGATCAACCCCTTGGTCACATTGTGCACATTCTGATGATGTCCTACCGAGTGGGCCCAGAGATACCTCTCCGTTTACACGGGGTGACAAATCCCAGTCTCGATTCGTGCCAACCCAACAGACACTTTCGGAGATACCTGTAGTGCACCTTTATAGCCACCCAGTTACGTTGTGACGTTTGGTACACCCAAAGCATTCCTACGGTATCCGGGAGTTGCACAATCTCATGGTCTAAGGAAATGATACTTGACATTAGAAAAGCTTTAGCATACGAACTACACGACCTTTGTGCTAGGCTTAGGATTGGGTCTTGTCCATCACATCATTCTCCTAATGATGTGATCCCGTTATCAACGACATCCAATGTCCATAGCCAGGAAACCATGACTATCTGTTGATCACAACGAGCTAGTCAACACGAGGCTCACTAGGGACATATTGTGGTCTATGTATTCACACGTGTATTACGATTTCCGGATAATACAGTTATAGCATGAATAAAAGACTATTATCATGAACAAAGAAATATAATAATAACACTTTTATTATTGCCTCTAGGGCATATTTCCAACAGAAGTCTCTGGACCATATGAAGCATGTGGTCTGGAGTTTGTCTTCTTCCCTTGTGGTGTCATGACGGCATTCATAGGAAGATTCTCTAGACACCTTTTGGGCACCCAGACTTTATTCATAGGTGGCCCATTCCTGCAGTTAGTACCAATATACCTGGCAAACACTTCACCATTCTAATTCTTAAATAGTTTATAGTTTGCATCAAAGGATTCATCAATGACAATAGGATTAGCACAAGTGAAGCCAGATAGGGTGGATGGATCCACTGAAGGTTCCTTTGCAGCAACCCATGTGGTTTTGGGGTACTGCTCAGTCTTCCAGTAAGAGCAATCAACATTCATTTTCCTTTCGAACCCAACACCCTCTTTCCTAGGGTTTCGGTTCAGAATCTGCCTTTTGACGACATCACATAGTGTCTGATGCCCTTTGAGACTTTTGTACATCCCTGTTTCAAGCAATGTCTTCAACCTAGCATTTTCATCAGCAATAGCAGTGGCATCCTCAGCAGAGGGGTTAGTTACCACATTAATAGTTGAAGATATTGCAACAGTAGCAGCAGTAGAACATTCAGCAACAGAAGTAGCGTTATCATGCTCAAGGAATTTAAGACATGGTGGTTCAAATCCTTCCTGAGCGGGACTGATCTGTTCAGCACGAAGTGACTCATTTTCCTTTTGAAGATCTTCATGAACCGCTCTCAATTTCTCAAGTTCTTGCTTCCTTTGAAAATAATCATAGGAAAGCTTTTCATGAGTTGTTGAGAGCGTTTCATGACGACTTTCAAGTTCCTCATACTTAACATGAAGATTTTTTATGTCTTCAATTAAGGACTGAGATCGAGTCATTTCAGCGTCCAACAGGTCATCGCTTTTGTCTAACAGTTTTTGAATATGTTCCATAGCTTTTTGTTGTTCAGTTGCAATTTTGGCAAGTGTTTTGTAGCTGGGTTTGGAACCACAATCAGAGTCATCTTCACCGGATGTTTGATAGTGAGTATTGCGTGAGTTTACCTTGGCACCGCGTGCCATGAAGCAATAGGTGGGAGCGGAGTCATCCTTGTCATTAGCATCGGTGTCGGTGCTGAAGTCATTGTCTTCAGTGTTGAAGATGGACTTGGCAATGTAGGCTGTAGCCAGACTTGCAACGCCAGAGTCGGACTCCTCCTCAGACTCCACCTCCGCCTCCTCAGAAGCAGACTCCTCCTCTGAATCCATTTCCTTGCCAACAAACGCACGAGCCTTGCCAGATGAGCTCTTCTTGTGTGATGAAGACTTTGAGGAAGACTTGTAAGAAGACTTTGAGTATTTCTTCTTCTTCTTGTCGTCAGAGTCATATTCTTTGCTCTTCTTCTTCTTGTTGTTCTCATTGTCCCACTGCGGACACTCAGAGATGTAGTGACCAGGTTTCTTGCACTTGTGGCATGTTCTCTTCTTGTAGTCATGAGTAGAAGCTTCATCATTTCTTGAGCTGGATCGTGAAGACTTTCTGAAGCCTTTCTTCTTGGTGAATTTCTAGAACTTCTTCACAAGCATACCAAGCTCCTTTCCAATGTCTTCAGGATCATCAAAACTGCAGTCAGATTCTTCTTCAGATGAGGAAACAACTTTTTCCTTCAAGGCGCGAGTTCGGCCATAGTTTGGACCGTAGATAGCTCTTTTCTCAGAAAGCTGAAACTCATGTGTGTTGAGCCTTTCAAGTATGTCAGACGGATCAAGTGTCTTGAAGTCAGGGATTTCTTGAATCATCAGGGCCAGGGTGTCAAACGAGCTGTCAAGTGATCTTAGGAGCGTCTTGACAATTTCATGCTTGGTGATCTCAGTAGCGCCGAGAGCTTGAAGATCATTTGTGATGTCAGTGAGGCGATCAAACGTGAGCTGAACATTCTCATTGTCGTTTCTCTTGAAGTGGTTGAAGAGGTTGCGAAGGACACTGATCCTTTGATCTCTCTGGGTTGAGACGCCTTCGTTGACCTTGGAGAGCCAGTCCCAGACTACCTTCGATGTTTCCAGAGCACTCACACGGCCATACTGCTCTTTGGTCAGATGACCACAGATGATGTTCTTGGCAGTGGAATCCAGTTGAATGAACTTCTTGACATCAGCAGCGGTGACACCTTCACCAGCCTTGGGAACACCATTCTTGACGACATACCAGAGGTCAACATCAATGGCTTCAAGATGCATGCGCATCTTATTCTTCCAGTAGGGATATTCAGTTCCATCGAAGATGGGGCATGCAGCGGAGACTTTGATTACCCCTACAGTCGACATAGCTAAAACTCCAGGTGGTTAAACCGAATCACACAAAACAAGGGAGTACCTTGCTCTGATACCAATTGAAAGTGCTAGTTATCGACTAGAGGGGGTGAATAGGCGATTTTTATGAAAATCTTCAAAACATGGGAGTTCCGAAGACAAACGATAGAAATGAACCTGTAACCATGCAGCGGAAGGTAGACTACACTAGACAAGCCATAGTCAAGTATTCAATGAAGTGAGAGCACGAAGACTAATAGAAGCTAGGTAGTACGGATCAGGATGGAAGATAGTATGAAACCAATCAGAACAAACAGTCACACAGTGAAGACAAATAGACAATGCAAAGAGGCAATGACTTCACAAGGACCAACTGTAAATAAAGAGATGGGAAGGATAGAACCAGTTGCTTGTTGAAGACAATGATTTGTTGGACCAGTTCCAGTTGCTGTGACAACTGTACGTCTGGTTAGGGAGGCTGAGATTTAACTCAGAAGACCGTGTCTTCACCTTATTCCCCTTGAGCTAAGGACACCCAGTCCTCGCTCAATCACTCTGGTAAGTCTTCAAGTTAGACTTCCAAACCTTCACAGACTTCGTTCACCGGCGATCCACAATGACTCTTGGATGCTCAGAACGCGACGCCTAACCGGATGGAGGATTCACAGTCCTCAAGTGTAACAAGTCTTCAGATCACACAGACAGGAAGACTTCAGTGATGCCTAACACTCTTTGGCTCTGGGTGTTTAGGGCTTTGTCCTCGCAAGGATTTCTCTCTCAAAGGCTTCGAGGTGGGTTGCTCTCAAACGACAAAAGCCGTGCACTAACTCTAAGCAGCCACCAATTTATGGTGTAAGGGGTGGGCTATTTATAGCCACTAGGCAACCCGACCTGATTTGTCTGAAATGACCCTGGGTCACTAAGGAACTGACACGTGTTCCAACGGTCAGATTTCAAACACACGCAACAACTTTACTTGGGCTACAAGTAAAGCTGACTTATCCAGCTCTGGATAAGTTTTGCTCTCATTGTCTTCGCTCCAAGACATAGGATTTTGGTTAAGCATCACTTCAGTCACTCTGACTTTGTTCACTGGGACCCCACTTAACAGTACGGTGGTTCCTATGACTCAACAAAGAAGAAAAGGAAACAACGAAACAACTAAGTCTTCGCGCTCCATAGTCTTCACGTGATGTCTTCTCTTGTCATAGTCTTCAATGTGAATATCTTCACATACCACCTTTGTCCTCAATGTCTTCATACATTTTAGGGGTCATCTCCGGTAGGTAAATCGAATCAATGAGGGACTACTACCTGTGTTATCCTGCAATTCTCACAAACACATTAGTCCCTCAACCAGGTTTGTCATCAATACTCCAAAACCAACTAGGGGTGGCACTAGATGCACTTACACAAACCACAAGTGCTCAACCAAATTATCTTGTAGTCGGTTGTGAGTTTTCTGTTTCTCGACCCTTCAATGTGCTGCAATCTGAAACTTACTTACACTTGGTTCTAACATTGTTGTGTGATACTCATATAAGTCATGAATATCTCTACATGTAGTATCAGTTTTACAAGTTTCAAATCACAAACAACATGGGATCATGCAAGGATTAACTTAAACAGTCACTTCAACACATGATAGATAAGCAATTGCGCCTCCGTTAACAATATGTGTCAATTCGTGTGCATTCACTTTCAGCATCTAATAGAAGCCAAGCCATTAGTCATGCATGCATCAGGCAATTCAGAACTTCAGATAATGGCACAGCCACACAGGTTTAGCTTGGATGAATATTTTTCTTTCAGAAAAAGGAACCAGGGGATGAATCTAATCTGAAGTCTTGCATTAGCCCGGCTACCTCTATAGAGTGTGTGCCAAAACTGGCAAATAACCGGTAAAACATGGATTTAAGCGAAGTTCTATGGAGAGATACTCAAGAGCATCACGAGGGCTCTATTTTGATTTTTCCCATACTTGCAGACCAGACATTTCTACATCGGAGGAGGTAGAACCGAATGGTTTACTCTATTGGGTCCGATTCCAGGGAGTGGAACTAGTAGCACTCATTGGACCAATGCTTGTCTCTCTTCTCTCCTACAGCCTTGTGTTCATCGGCTGCACTAAGTAAACTAGCTACTCATTGTACTACGAGATGCATACAACGATTGGATTACCGATGCCTCTCAATCCTACTCGAACTACTTATACCACAACCACAACATGCATGCTTCGATGCTAATACGTACACATGACTTTGGCAATCCTTTTTGATGATTCATTCGTTGGGACTAACTTTGGGAGTATATATTTCATCATCATGATGTACTACTTGCTACGATTGTGTCATTATCAATTTCCAACATTTGGTTGTACTAGTTGGTAGGTGCATGGGATGCATAGATTAAGTTCAAAAATGCATAGATTGCTATGTTCGGTTATCATAAAGCCATGGGACCAAAAAACATGGTAGAAAATGCAAGTCAATAATTAGGGAAAAATAATTGTTGATGTGGGTGAACCAGAGGACATCAAACATGAATAATTATTGATCGTGAGATATGTAGATTATTAATATTGAATAGTCACATGGTTTATATAATTGATAATATTTATATTGCTACTCCCTCTGTCCCTATTTACATGTCGCTAATACATTTCAAGGTTCAACTTTGACCATCAATTTTACCAAGAAAACATGTGTTATGTTATGTGTCACAAAAATTATACACTTCAATTCATATTAACAAATATGTTTCTAGCGATATAACTTTTGGAGGCGTGTGATTCATATATTATTGGTCAAACTTGTTGTCAAATTTTAATTATGAAATAGTAAGACCATTTCGGTAGATTGTTCATTTGGTTTTGTGACTTGTGTTTATCAAGAAAAAGTTGATTTGCCCGCACACTGGTCAAAGAGAAGGAATTAAGCAATCATCAGTAGGTTCTTTGGAAGGAAAACTGTTCCTAGACAAACATGATATCAGCAAATAAGACATGTCTACTGTTCAGCAACAAAAGAAAACTAAAGGGAGAGCTCGGTCAAGGAAAGTGAAGACAGGTCCCATGACCTACTCCTTTGTGGATTGGAATGTTTGCTCATTGAAATAGAGAGTCCAAGATATTTAACAAGCAATGAGATCAGTTCCGCTGATTTAGTTACGAATACTCACTAGTAGAAAACAGGGCTTTCGTTCGGGCCAGGTAAGCCCATTAGTCCCGGTTCAGTCACGAACCGAGACTAATGTGAGCATTGGTCTCGGTTCGTGCGGCTAAAGGCATTAGTCCCGGTTCAAGTGAGCCCTTTAGTCCCGGTTTGAGACACGAACCGGGACTAAAGGGTGTGATGCCCTTTAGTCCCGGTTCGTATCTCAAACTGGGACTAAAGATTAGACCTTTAGTCCCGGTTTGAGACACGAACCGGGACTAAAGGGTGCAATGCCCTTTAGTCCCAGTTCTTGTCTCAAACCGGGACTAAAGGTCCCATTTTCAAACTCTACCCCCCCCCCTCCGCGTGGATCGCCTGTTCAGTTTTATAAAAAACAAAAGAAAATGATAAAAACTTCAAAAAATAAAATTCTTCGAGATGTAGTTATATTACTACATCTACTAGTTAGGAAAATTTAAAAACTTAAATTTGGACATGTTTTGCAAAAAGTGACATGAAAAAGTAAAACGGCTATAACTTTTGCATACGATGTCGAAAAAATGTATAATATATCAAAATGTTCAGCACGAAAATACGCATCCGATTTTGACGGCCTATGGCCTGTTTGCAAATTTTTAGAATCCTCAAATTCTAAAAGAAAAAAAAGTTATGCTCAAATTTCAGTTCCTTTTTGAATTTTGGTTAAATCAGAATATTAGTGTTACTAAATAATTATTACAGTTTTTTGAATTTTGGTCAAATCTGGTCAAACTACTTATTCAAGAAATATTAGTGTTACTACATAATTATTGAACAATATTAGTGTTACTAAATAATTATTTCAATTTTTTGAAATTTGGTCAAATATGGTCAAACTGTGGTCAAACTATGGTCAAACTAATTTAAGAAATATTAGTGTTACTAAATAATTATTGGTTTTTAGAATAATAGTTTCAAACTTAAACAGTGAAACATGTGACTTCATGCTCAAGCTAAACTCCTGAGGGTTAATAGGATTGACATCTTACTTTTGTTAGGAAAACAACAAGTGCAGACTTGGAAACGAGGGGAATAGAACCCGGAAGTTAAGCGTGCTCAGGCTAGAGTAGTGAGAGGATGGGTGACCGGCCGGGAAGTTAGATGATTTAGAATGATGAGGGGTGATTAGAGATTAGAGGTTAAATAGAGCAGTGATGAGAGGTGATTAGAGATTAAATTGGAAAATAATTTTTTTAAAAAAAATCCAATTTTTTTTAAAAAAAATCCAATTTTTTTTAAAAAAAATCCAATTTTTTTTAAAAAAAATCCAATTTTTTTTAAAAAAATATTCAATTTTTTTTGTAAAAATACCCTTAGTCCCGGTTGGTAACAGCAGCCACATGGACGGCCTTTAGTCCCAGTTCGTGTAAGAACCGAGACTAAAGGAGGAGGCTTTAGTAACGACCCTTTAGTCCCGGTTTCAGAACCAGGACTAAAGGCCCTCTAAAACCGGGACAAATGGCCCTTTTTCTACTAGTGACTTAGACCGTTGTCATTTCAACGAGTGGCCTTCTTATGATAAAACACAACTTTTGTTTTTGCTGGAACAAAACACAACTTAAGCAATGGTACAAATTTCAAACTCTTGTAAGGCCACCATGTTTGAACTCCGATTGCACAAACCAAGATTTGAACCCTGTTGAGTACAGTTATAATTGTACTCCACTCGTATATGGTACTCGATGATACCCCATACATTGTTGCCGCACAATCCCCTTTACTCCCTCTGCAGCTCGGTTCCGGAAGATGCAACTTACCTGCTGGCTACATGCTCCTTCACTGCCTCGACTTGGATGCTGATGTTGGACTACCTAAACCCGCCGGACACTTTCTGCCCAACTGTCAATGTCGTCAACCTCGCAGACTGGTGGCTGTTTTCTTATTGGCATATCCCATCTAGGCATGCAAAAGCCTGGACTTCGGCTGTGCAGCTGGTTCGGTGGTTCACTTGGAAGGAAAGAAATGAGCGCACTTTCTAGCATATACTGCCTCAAACCACATATATGTGATGTTGTGCATTGCCGATGATGCGTCGATGTAGTCGGCAACTGGAAAACCAAAGATTGTGGAGCTGAAGAACAGACCAAGGGAGCCTGATTAGATTCTAGAGATTATGGCGACCGAACCGGTTGTTGTTGTGGTGGTTCAGATGTTGTTTCTATTTTTATTTGCTTTTATTACCGGTATCACCAATTGTAACTCCTTATTGCAATGAAAGCCGCACTGACAGCATTTCAGTCCAAAAAAATCACCTCGCCAAAGAAAAGAAAACTTTTGCCATATTGCTACTCACTTATGCAGTCTCCTGGCTCTGAGTCTGAAGTAATCTAAAGCAACGCTGATCTTATTCTGCATCAACCTGAGCTAAGGACACATGATGGTAGTGTGAAGAAAAAACATACAACTTTGCCCTGGTGTGGTTCGTCGTCGTTGCTGGTGTGCTCTGCAAATGATTTTCTTTTTTTGATTTCCTGGACACAATAGTCAAAATACACGCGCAAACCTCACAAAAAAATTGGATTTGGATGTTTGAATAACCAAACTCTCTGAACCAAACATATACTCATATTTAACTTTAATATAAAACAGGCATGTTAAGAGATCATATAGAAGCAACCGTGCCTTCCCTTGACAATTTGTGTCAATCATGCATGCATTCACTTTCAACATCTGATAGAAGCCAATCAACTCGGAACTTCAGATGGTGACACAGGTTTAGCTTGGGTGTGTTCAGGTCATACAGTTTCTTTCTTTTGTGAAAAATGAGCTAGTGCATGAACCCAATTGGGAATCATGCATAGCCTGGCTACCTCAACATGGCGTGTGGCAAACAACTGGAAAATGAAGGATTTTAGCGAAGTTTTGGGTAAGAAGATATTCAAGAGGAAGAAGTTTTTGAGGTGATGATTACATGGATCAATTAGGGCATCGTTTGGATTGGCATTCTATTTTGGTTTTGCCCATGTGAAACTTGCGGTAAGCGTCGTACCCCTGTTGAGGGGCGCGCCTTCATGTTTATAGGCAGGGGCTTATCCCTGATACGCATACAAGTTGGTTGGAGAGGATTACATCTTGAGATACAAGAAAGATATATAGAGAGATAGAGATAAGCTAGTTCGGTTACAGAGAGAATCCTAGCTAATCTCCTAACAGCCTACTCTATTCTTGACGTGAGAACATCCCAATGTGACAGCCATACCACGTGACATATGTGGTTTAACATCCTCCCTTAATCACAACTTGCTTAAGTTGAGATTACACTTGAATTCTTCAAAGCTTCTTGTGGGCAATGCCTTTGTGAAACCGTCTGCTACCTGATCTCAGGAATGTATAAAACGAATTTCCAATTTTCTGTCGGCAACTCTTTCCCTGGCAAAATGAAAATCAATCTCTATATGTTTAGTTCTTGCATTAAAGACAGGATTAGCAGAAAGGTAAGTGGCACCAAGATTGTCACACCACAAACATGGAACTGGAGTGTGTTTCACACCCAATTCTTTTAGCATTGGCTGCACCCATATAATTTCTGCTGTTGCATTTGCTAGAGCTTTGTATTCTGCCTCTGTACTTGACCGTGCCACTGTAGCATGTTTCTTTGCACACCATGATATAAGGTTGGGTCCAAAGAAAATAGCAAACCCACTAGTGGAGCGTCTATCATCAAGACACCCTGCCCAGTCTGAATCAGAGAATGCACTCACAAGAGTAGATGATGACTTGCTGAAAGTAAGACCAACATTCATAGTGTCTTTCACATATATAACTATGCGCTTTGCAGCAGTCCAATGAGTTGTGGTGGGTGCATGAAGGAACTAGCATACTTTGTTTACAGCAAATGAAATATCAGGCCTTGTTAGAGTCAAGTACTGAAGTGCTCCTACTAGACTTCTGTATCTGGTACTATCTTCCTGATTTAGTTGCTCTCCTTCTATTAATGATAACTTTTCTGTACTGGATAAAGGTGTTGGTGATGACTTACAGCCTTGCAGCCCAACTCTTCTTACCAGATCAGCAGCATACTTTTCCTGAGAAAGATGAAGTCCATCTTCATGTTTCTTGACCTCAATGCCTAGGAAAAAGTGTAGATCTCCTAGATCCTTAAGAGCAAACTCAGCACTTAGATCCTTGAGCAACCTTGATATAGCCTCATCTGATGAACTTGTGACAATAATATCATCAACATAGATAAGCACAAATATAGAGGTATTTGACTTATTATAAATGAACAGTGAGGTATCTGACTTTGAAGAGACAAAACCGAGTGCTAGCAATTTTTGACTGAGTCTTGAATACCATGCCCTAGGAGCTTGCTTCAATCCATACAAAGCTTTATCAAGTTTGCATACATGATAGGGTGCATTCTTACTTTCAAACCCAGGAGGTTGTTTCATGTAAACTTCTTCTTCCAGAACGCCATGGAGGAACGCATTCTGTACATCCAATTGTCTGAGACTCAATCCCTGGAAACAGCTAAGGACAGAACAAGATGAATAGTAGCAGCTTTTACAACAGGACTAAAAGTATCCTCATAGTCTATACCATAATGTTGTTTAAAGCCTTTTGCAACAAGTCTTGCTTTGTAGCGATCAACAGTTCCATCAAATTTTCTCTTAATTCTGAATACCCATTTGCAATCAATAATATTTTTACCTCGCTGTGGTGGAACTAGATGCCATGTTTTATTTTTCTGGAGTGCCATGTATTCTTCTTCCATGGCTTTCTTCCATCGTGTGTCATTGAGCGCCTCTGCTAGAGTGCCAGGTTCACCTATAGAACATGCTAACCCAAATTTAGTTTTATAATTAGTTCTCTGAATTACCCCTTGTTGGAGGCGTGTACGCGGCACTGGCACAGGAGATGAACTCGGAGCAGTTGCTGCAGAAGATCCCATAGGATTAGCAGCCGATCCCAGCCCTCCAGTCGGCGATCCCGAGGCAGTTGGATCTTCTGTGGCATTGGGAGAAGGTGTGGCTGTTGCGCGTGGTGCAGAAGATCCCGAGCCCCGGGCCTCATCATTCCCTGATGATGGCATGGGTCCACCCGGATCAGCTCCGTGCCGTGAGCCGGTCACAAGCCCGACAGGACCAACGCTGAATCTTGGTCTGATTGGCGCCTCCAAATCCATGCCTATCTGCTGGCGCGGGCGACGCATATAGACGCGCAGCGGATCACCAAGCCGGGCGACCGATGGACACGTCACAAAAGGCGATTGGCGCGGCTCGGTGGCATCGTCTGGGCGGGTTGCATCACGCCGCGTGCTAGACGGGGACTCGCTGCTGGCGCGCGCGGTGCCCGGCGCTGTCTCTGGCCCCGCTAGCGCTCCGGATCCCGGTGCAGATCCGCTGACGGATGTCAGCCGCGGCGATCCAGAGGAGGATATGTCCCCCGGTTGTGGGCACATAAAATGAGCCCCTGTAGACCTAATTTCTGCACTGTTTTGCTCGTGATTTTCACCATTTTCTTCGATGTGTTCTTCTGCATCATCACAAGACTCGCGCACAATATTATCATGAGGGTTAGTCAGCAGTTGATCATCAGAATAATTTCCCCCTTGATCTAAGTTGGTGAGATGAGGAGGTAGAAGAAGAATCTCCTGTCGTAGCAAGGCACCAACATTGGGGTGTAGATCAGCGAAGGGGAATTTGGTTTCATCAAAAAGGACATCTCGAGATATATAGACACGACCGGTGGACACATCAAGGCATTTGACACCTTTGTGTTGTGGACTATATCCTAGAAAGACACACTGTGTAGATCGAAACATAAGTTTCCGTTTGTTGTATGGCCTGAGGTTGGGCCAACAAGCACACCCAAAAACACGAAGTGTTGTGTAGTCGGGTTTAGTATGAAGAAGTCTTTCTACTAGAGTTTCATTATGAATTACACGACTGGGTAGCATGTTGATGAGATGGACAGCAGTAAGAAACGCTTCATCCCATAACTTTAGAGGCATGGAAGCTCTTGCTAGAAGAGCAAGACCAACTTCTACGATGTGCCTATGTTTGCACTCGGCAGAACCGTTTTGTTGGTGCGCATGAGGGCATGACACATGATGGGAAATACCGATCTTTTGGAAAAATGAGTTAAGTTTCTCATATTCCCCTCCCCAATCAGATTGGAGGGAGATGATTTTGCTATCAAACTTACGTTCAACGAGTGCTTGAAAATTGTGAAAAACTTGAAAGACATCGGATCTTTTCTTAAGAAGATAAATCTAAGAGTACTTGCTATAATCATCGATGAAACACGCATAATATGTGTGTCTACCAACAGAACTAGGGGTAGGACCCCAAACATCGGAAAAGATGAGTTGCAATGGTTTGGTAGAAATGCTAGTAGATATTGGATATGGCAATTGATGGATTTTAGCCTTTTGACAAGAATCACAAATTGTTTCAATGCTACGTTCACCAACATACGGGAGCTTATTTTTCCTAAGCACTCGTTCAACTAAAGAAAAAGATGCATGCGCTAATTGATCATGCCACCGGGACGAAGGTAATTTGGTGACACCACATCTTGCTTATTAGATCTCCTAAGCTCGGGAATCAGCGGGTAAAGCCCTCGAACACATCTACCTTGATTGAGGATTTTCTTCGTGGCCTGATCCCTGATCAAAAAGAAATAAGGGTGAAACTCAAGGTAAACATGATTGTCAATGGCAATACGGTGTACAGATAGGAGATTCATAGAGGCACTAGGGACATGCAAAAAAATTCTAAGATGTATTTTTTGATGAGGGGTTTTTATAACTGAATGACCAACATGCTGAATCCTCATACCTGCTCTGTTTGTGGTGTGGATTTGGTCCTAGCCATGGTACTTTTCCCTCATAGTGACCGTACTTTTCCCTCATAGTGACCTTCTCCAGCTCACCAGTGATGTGATTCGTGGCGCCGCTGTCGACACACCAGTTGGTATCGACTCCATAGGACCTCTCTGCCGCCCCGACAACTTCTTCATCCTGAGAAGAGGTGTCATCATCCTCCTCAAACCTCTACCAGCAGTCTTTGGCAGAGTGACCCGGCTTGCCGCAGATCTGGCAGCGGATTGCATCAGTGCAGGAGCTTTTGTTGTTGGGGGATTGCGGCGACCCCTGTTGTTGGAGGAGGGGGGCCGCCCACCAGTGCCGTTACTGCGGGAGTTGCTGTTGTGGTTGTCGCTAGCGCTCTTGCCCTTGGTCCGTGGTGGTCCACGGTACCGCGAGGAGCCGCCGCCGCGACCTCGAGCAGCAACGTTAGCGGAGCTTTTGAAGCCGCCGCCGGAGCCCGAGTAGAGAGCCGCCCTCTGATCGAAGTTGCTCATCATGGCAAAGATCTCATCGAGGGAGGCGGGGACGGTTTGGCGTCAAGAGCAGACACCAGGGGCTGGTACTCCATATCCAGCCCGGCGAGGATGTACGAGCCCAACTCGTCATCTTGCAGGGGTTTGCCAGCGGCGGCAAGCTCGTCCGCCAGTGCGCGCATGTGTGCGAAGTACGCCACGACTGTCTCCTGCCCCTTCTGCGCATTGGCCAGTGCTATGCGCACGTTGTTGACGCGGGCCACGGACTGTGAGGAGAACATGTTCGCCAACGCAGACCATAGCTCGTGGGCATGGGAGATTGAAGTGACCTACACAAGCACTTCTTTTGACAGATTGTTAAGCAAGTATACAAGTACCTGCTGATCCTCCCTAACCCAGATCGAGTGAAGTGGGTTCAGCGACGTTTCTTCCTTCCCGTCCTTATCCTTGGTGGTGATCATCCGGACGGGCTCCAGCACGGTTCCATCGGCATAGCCGAAGAACCCTCCACCTCTGAGCTGGGGCGTGATCTGGGCACGCCAGAGCACATAGTTGCCGCGGGTGAGCTTCTCCGTGATTTGGCTGGTGAGGCTGCCCTGGGAAGCGCTGGAGGAAGACATGGTGGAGCTTTTTTGTGGAGATGGAAAAACCTAGATGTAATGGAAGAGACCTGCTCTGTATACCATGTGAAACTTGCGGTAAGCGTCGTACCCCTGTTGAGGGGCGCGCCTTCATGTTTATAGGCATGGGCTTATCCCTGATACGCATACAAGTTGGTTGGAGAGGATTACATCTTGAGATATAAGAAAGATATAGAGAGAGATAGAGGTAAGCTAGTTCGGTTATAGAGAGAATCCTAGCCAATCTCCTACACTTCCGCTTCGATAGACCCCCTCCAACACAAGGACGGCTAAGATTGTCCCATACCCCTTCATAACGGAGGGCATGATGGGAAAAAATTGAAAAGAGGCCGCCCGCCCGCTGTCCCAATTGCAACGTGTACGTATTCGTATACACGCCTTGTTTTTTTGGCCGGGTCGCCCCGCCAGCGCGCCCACCCCCCACACCCCCACGTCCTACGCTAATTACGCGCCCGCCAGCGTGCCCACCCCGCTATGTACGCGCGGATAGGCATGCATGCATGCATGCATGGCGCGGTTACGGGCCCCGCTGCCGCCTGCGGCCTGCTTCCGCCTCGCCCGTCGCGCTGGCCTACAGCGCCCGCTTCCGCCTCGCGTCGCCCGCCCCCGCTTCCGCCTCATCCTGCGGCGCCGCTTCCGCCTCGGCCTGCGCCGCTACTCAGCTGCCGCCTTGCTTCGTGTCGGCCTCCCCCGCTGAGGTGCGGCCGCCTGCCCCCGCTGCCTGCTGTGGCGTTGCCGCCTGCCCCGCGTGCCCCAACGCCTATCGGTGGGCGCGCCCGTCCAATGCCCCTGCCCATAAAACCGCCCACAACCCGCGCTTGCCTCACAGAAAACAGCCCGACCCCGCCTCTCCTCTTAGAAACCGTCCCCGATCCCGCCTCTCCTCTCTCCGGTGCAATGCCTCGTGGACGCGGATGCTTCGGCCGGCGTTGGTTCGGCTGGGGAGGCGGCAGTGGAGGCGCATGGAGCAGTCGCCGGGCGGGAGGCGGCGGTGGACGCGTCGGCAGCGGTGGTGGACGCGGCCCCGCGCCGGGTGGTCTGTGGCCCTCTAGCCTCACCGGGCCGCAGACCGTGGATATCTACCGGCACGGCATCCCCGTTCCACCGTCGTGTCGCCTAGCACACGGCTGGCACGTGACGAGCACCGGCTATGCCACGCCTGGGCCGGCACAACCCGGTCCATGGAACCCCGAAGGTCGCCTGAACTTTTGGCAAGGCCGCGACTTCGACACCGTGGTCAGTTTCTACAAGTCTCGGGGCATCCGCGCGGACACTCCAAACGCGCCCCTCGCGCCCCCGCCGTCCCGGTCGTGCAGGCCTGTGCTGGTCGGCGCGCTCGCGCAGGCGCCCCGGCTAATCCCGCGACCGCGCCCGCTGCTCCATCAGCCGCCCCTGAGTTTCAGATCCCGCCGGAACCGGCGGCTATGCAAGAGGAGGCCGACCCATTAGAGTCACCGGGTTTGATCCGCGCGACCCAGAACTCCACGTCGGAGACCGGCTGGATGCCGCCGGCGGATATTGTTGACCCGAGGGACCCGGCAGACGAGGCGGGATACTGGCAGGCGATCAGGGACTCGACCGATACACTAGCGCAGGAGTCGGCTACCTTGGAGGAATTTTTCGGATACCTCGGCAGTTCCGATGACTCAGACGGCGACGAAGACGGCGGTGAAGATGGCGGCCATACCGTAGTGGTTGATCTTCTGAGTAGCGAGGAGGAGTAGTTAGATTTGTTTTAGTGTTAATCTTTTTTCATGTAAAATTTCGTCCGAATGTAAAATATCCTAAGTATGAACGAAATTATGTTGTTTCAATCAGTAATGGAATGGTTGTATAATAAACAGGTCTTCCAATAGTAGACGCCCGGTGATAAGTTGAGCCCTCACGAAACCAATAAAAAGCCCCACACCACTGACATGTAAGATCCGGACTGCCATAATACGAATGGCCCCTCTGAACAGCTGCATCAACAGCAATAGAATTACTAAACCAATAATATGAAGCACCAGACGTAGCATTAGCCTCTTCAGCACTGGGAACAAAATTAAATTTCAGCACTCGGAACAAAATTATCTGAAAATACAAAAAACTGCTACAACCAAAATCAAAAGAAAAAAAGACACAGTCCAAACAACCCGAACGTATCGAAAGCACGCACCACCGACGACAATGCACACACATGCATGTGCCATGCACGCAAACACACACATACACCATCGGGTGCACCTAACAGCACCAAGCGCACGTGCATGCGCCATGCACGCAAATGTGAGGGTACGCCACAGGGTGCACCTAACACGAACACTGAACTGCACGCAACCTGAGCAAGAAAAGATTAAGTAAACACATGAAAATGTTTTTGTTATTAATGGGATATTTTGATTTTGTAAAAATATGAAGTAAACACATGAAAGTAAAAAGATGAAGTAAACACATGAAAATGTTTTTGTTATTAATGGAATATTTTGATTTTGTAAAAATATGAAGTAAACACATGAAAGTAAAAAGATGAAGTAAACACATGAACATGTTTTTGTTATTAATGGGATATTTTGATTTTGTAAAAATATGAAGTAAACACATTAAAGTAAAAAAGATGAAGTGAACACATGAAATACCGGCAAAAAATTTAAGTTACTTAAAAAAATGCCCAACCACCGATGCTGAGCCATAGTAGCTTACAGAACATACCCATATCAAGCCCGAAGGCGACACGGGCGGCTGATTGAGCCCACTAAAGGGCCCATCATCAGGGTGCAACGGGGTAGTGGTGACTAATAGCAGAGGAGTTTGAAAGAGGGGGCGGAGGCAGATATTTAAGTCGCTCCTCGCGCCCCTCCGCTTCCGAGGTGGGACTAAACTCACGCTGCAACGCGTCCCTCAGTGCACGCGGCCGCCGCAGGGCTCATGAGGCCGTTTTCTGCGCTGTGACCAGGCGGCCCAGTTCGGCCCATAGAGGCAGGGTGCCACTCGCCCCCTCCCACGGCCCACGACCGACGCCCCCCACCCCTCGCCCGCGCGGGGCAACACTCGGTGTTTAGTCCACTGGTAGAAAAAGGCCTGTTATCCCGGTTCGTAAGGGCCTTTTGTCCCAGTTCCTGAACCGGGAGTAAAGGGTCGGTACTAATGCCCTGTCCCTTTAGTCCCGGTTCAATCCAGAACCGGGACTGATGGGCCTCCACGTGGCCTGTGCGCGGAGCCCAGGCAGGAGACCCTTTGGTCCCGATTGGTGGCACCAACCGGAACCAATAGGCATCCACGCGTCAGCATTTCTGTGGCTGGGGTTTTTGTTTTTTTGAAAGGGGGGGGGGGTTGGGGGTTTTGGGGGGTTAATTTAGGTGTTTCATATATTGTGTTAGCTAGCTATAATTAATAGAGAGAAGTGTCCTCTCGTATGTCCGTGCTTGGTCGACGCTACGTACTATACATACGTATAGAGAGGACTAGACACGCTAGCTAGCTAGTAAGCAAACGAAGGAAACAGAAGATCGTCATGAACATATATGCATACAGAGAGAAGTGATATCGACCACCTCTCCTTCTCCGAGAGATTGGTCGAACAACAAGTTCTCGTATATCTATCCGACACTACCGGCTACATATATACAATAATTATCTCTTACAAATATAATCATACGGACTCATGGTCCACATAGTATTCTCCGTCTTCAGCGATCACGTGGTCAAGAAAGAATGTCGCCAATTCCTCTTGAATTGCTCGCATGCGAGCTGGTGCTAGGAGTTCATCCCGCTTCTGAAACATCTAATTTGAAGAAGGGGGTCAATACATATATATATGAATGAATGAAACTCAACACAAATGATGGTAATAAAATAAAATTGTGAATGTTGTTATTTACGTACTTCATATTGTTCGTCAGTGTAGCCCCGCTCACAGGTCGTGTGGCGGATGGACTCGCAAACGTAGTATCCACAGAAATCATTCCCTTGTTCCTGCCACAACCACTTTACAAGAAATAGAGGTCAATCAAACTGATAAGCAAGAATGCCAAATCAATAGGAGATGCGCGGAACATGCTACTATAGTACTTACTTTCGGGTGTCTAAATTGCAGCTTCTTCGGGAGTCCTGGAGCTTTTTTGGAGAATTTTTTCCAAACCCTGCCAGACAAAGAAAACAATTACTTGATATATCAGGAAATGAACAAAGTTGCTGATATGGTGGATAATGATCGATTTAACTTACTTCTCGAGCATTTGAGTCATGTCCGCATAGTCCTGGGGATCTTTTCGTCTTGAGTCTAAGACGGTTACTAGTCCCTGCTCAAGCTTAATCTCTAGGAGAATATAGTGGTAACTGCACACGCATGCATAACTCATCAATTACATTACTATAACCTTGACTAATATATAAGGGAAACCGAATACGCACAAGACAGTAACACTCACTTGAAGTTGTAAGGAAAGAGTATTATATCTTTGTTTCATTTATTACCAACGATCGTAGCAAGTTGGCCTCGGTAGCTGCGGCATGAAATTTAACCTGAGTTGCATCTATGAGATATGTGTTAATGAACCCAATATCACCGACTTGTCTTTTCTTCAATTCGGCGATCTTCAATCTGCATAATATAGTGAGGATGATTAATACATGCAATGAAAGAGCTGAGCTATATAGAGAGACTTAATGACAGAAGTAGTACTACTTACAAATAGTAGCAGGTGACCGTTGTTTTATCGAGGGCCAATTGATTGAAAAACTGAAAGAGCTCCTCAAATGGAACAAGCAACAGTTCAATTCCAACGAGGTCATGCTCCTTTTTAACTTTCACATACAAAGTACTCCTCCCCCCAGAGTCTCTGCAGATTTTCAAGTACCAATCATGCAATCTTCGCATCATCGTTGATAGAGATCTTTCATCTTTGACGAGAGGCTTCCCGTACTCGTATCTTTTTATCTGCACCTCCATGAAATCATAATGTACATCGTCGGGCAGGTAATCGCAAAGTATGCTATAACCGGGCACCATCCTCGGATCATTAGCGACGTTGTTGCTAGGCACCTTGAGCGGGGGGCACGATTGCTTTGCTTGTTCGCCGAGCTGGGCAATTTGTTTCCCAGCTCGTCGTTCTTTCAGCCTTTGATCACTGACAGTACTTCCCGACCGCTCCGCTTCGGCAAATTCCTTTCCAATAATGCGCTCATAGTTTCCTTTCGGCGGAGACTTGGGTGGTTTTGTCAGGACAGCCAGAGTGCGCTTCGCTTTCACCGGATCTACCTTCTCCTCCGGAGGTGGATGTTTCTTTGCTTTCACCCCTTCAAAGTAGTTCCTCACTTCTTCTCGTGCGATCTCGGCGTTCTCCTTCGGGGTCCTCTCGTATGGTAACTTCTCTGGAGTCTTCAGAGAAGGACCGAATCTGTATTTCCTCCCGCCTCTGGCTGTACTTCTAGACGCCGGCAGAGCAGACGGAGCAGTTGTCTTCTTTACTTGCTTACGAGGCGGAGGAGAAGGACTACGACGCGCCGGAGCAGCCGGAGCGGTGGCAGGTCTCTTCCGCCCTTGCTGACGAGGCGGGGAAGGAGGAGGCTGGCTGCTTGGGCGCGTCGGCGCAGGCGGAGAAGGAGGCAGAGTGCCTGCACGCACCAGAGAGGGAGCCGGTCGAGTGCCCTGATCGTCACTCGCCGGAGGAGGAGGCGGTGGAGGAGGCGGGGTGCCCTGACTCGCCGGAGGAGGAGGCGGTGGAGGAGGCGGCGTGCCCTGACTTGCAGAAGGAGGAGGAGGAGGCAGAGGCGTCCAGTTCGGAAGGTTGATGAGCTCCTTCCGCCATAGGCATGGAGTCTTCAGAGCAGACCCCAGCCTAGTCTCCCCTTCACCGGTAGGGTGGTCAAGCTGGAGGTCCTCAAATCCCTCCGTTATTTCATCCACCATCACCCTAGCATATCCTTCTAGAATCGGCCGGCAGTGAAAAGTTGCGCCGGGTTTAGTAGGATAAACAGAGCCAACAGCCGCCTTGACCTTCAAATTCATCCATTGCGTCATAAGGTGGCAATTTTGAGACTCCGTGATAGCATCCACGGGATAGCTGGCAGGAGCCGTCAAGGCATGCTCCGGCTGAAGCAGCTCGGTGGAAGCCACGCTGCTTCTCCGCTGAGATGGCGGGGTAGCTTCGGGGGAAGCTTCGGCAGTACGTTTGCTGTGATTTGCTTCTCGTTCCTCTATCGCTTGTACCCTTGCTTGCAGCGCCTGCATTTGGGTCTGCTGCAATTTTTTCCTCCTCTCCTGGGATTTGTAACCGCCTGCGTCCGGAAACCCAACCTTCCACGGAATGGAGCCTGGCGTGCCTCGTGTCCGTCCAGGGTGCTCAGGATTCCCGAGGGCCATTATGAGCTCGTCGTTCTCTCTATCTGGAAAGAACGTCCCTTGCTGCGCTGCTTCGATATACTACTGAAGCTTCCTGACTGGTATGTCCATTTGATCGTTCGTCCAAATGCACTTCCCTGTTACAGGGTCCAAGGTTCCGCCAGCCCTGAAGAACCAAGTCCGGCAACGGTCTGGCCAGTTAATTGTCTCTGGTTCGATCCCTTTATCAACCAGATCATTCTCAGTCTTGGCCCACTTAGGCCGGGCTACGAGGTAGCCACCTGACCCCGTGCGATGGTGATGCTTCTTCTTCGCAGCATTTTGCTTTTTGTCGCCGACATCTTCTTACTCTTTTCGATGTCTTGTGGGCCACAAATGCGGGCCAGTGATCTCTGATCTTCTCATATCTGCCCTTGAATTCTGGTGTCTCTTTATTTTCGACAAACTTATTCAGCTCTTTCTTCCACCTCCTGAATAGTTCTGCCATCCTCTTAAGAGCAAAAGACTTGATTAATTGCTCTTTAGCTGGCTTCTCTGGATCATCCTCTGGCGGTAGGGTGAAATTTGACTTCAGCTCAGTCCAAAGATCATTTTTCTGCATATCATTGACATAAGACACCTCAGGGTCTTCTGTAGCCGGCTTTAGCCATTGCTGGATGCTGATCGGGATCTTGTCCCTAACCAAAACCCCGCACTGAGCAACAAAATGCGCTCTTTGTCCGGAGGTGTTCAATCGGTTGGCCGTTGGGCGCGATTGCTATGATCTCAAACTTTTCATCCGAGCTCAACTTTTTCTTCGGGCCTCGTCTCTTTACCAAAGTTGTGCTCGATCCGGAGGGCTAGAAAAAAGAACAAAGACTTAATTAATATGTGTAGATACCAAAACAATGAATGCATCAATTAGCTAGTCAGCAGAAGCTTAACTAATATATATACCTGGCCGGACTCAGTTCGGTCACCGGAGACGTCATCACGGTCTCCTTCTTGCACCGACATTGGGTCACCGGAGCCATCCTCACGGTCTCCTTCTTGCACCGGCATTAGGTCACTGGAGCCATCATAATCATAGTCAGCTGCTTCCAGACCATCGGTGTCGTTGAGAAACAACGAGACGACAGCATCACTTCCTCGTGCGATTATGTCCCCCAACAACTCTTCTTGTACTTCGTCTCGAGCGGTGTCCATAGTTTCTACAAATATTGACAACATGCCAATTATTATTCAAACATGACAGATGGATATATTAGTGGCAAACGTAGAACTAATATTAATTAGTGGCCTCGACGCTGCTTCTCTAGGGTTTGGGGTGGCCTCGATGCTGCTTCTCTAGGGTTTGGGGTGGCCTCGACAACGCTTCAAGGATAAAAAAAGAAGAGGAATAAGAAAAAAGAGAGGAGAAGAAAGAATAGAGGAGTAAGAACTCCTCTATTCTTTCTTCTCCTCTTTTTTTCTTCTTCGTCCTCTTTTTTTTATCGGGAACGAGGGTCGTCGAGGGTCACCGAGCGGTAGAGGAAACCCTAAATAGCAAGTATCGTGGGTGTGAGATACATGTGGCCGTCGGTGTCGGACACTACATCCACGTCCCACAAGTGACGTGGGCGTTGAAGCCCGCGCCACTTGTGGGACGTGGATGTAGTGTCCGACACCGATGGCCACATGTATCTCACACCGACGATACTTTATATTTAGGGTTTCCTCTACCGCTCGGTGACCCTGACCCTGACGACCCTCGTTCCCGATAAAATAAAGAGGAAGAAGAAGAAGAAAGAGAAGAAGAGGAAGAAGAAAAAAAGAAGAGAAGAAGAAAGAGAAGAAGAAATCTTTCTTCTCCTCTTTTTTTCTTCTTCTTCTCTTCTTCTCTTTTTTTTCTTCTTCTTCCTCTTTATTTTATCGGAAACGAGGGTCGTCGAGGGTCAGGGTCGCCGAACGGTAGAGGAAACCCTAAACAGCAAGTATCATGGGTGTGAGATACATGTGGCCGTCGGTGTCGGACACTACATCCACGTCCCACAAGTGACGTGGGCGTCGAAGCCCGCGCCACTTGTGGGACGTGGATGTAGTGTCCGACACCGACGGTACATGTATCTCACACCGACGATACTTTCTATTTAATTAGGGTTTCCTCTACCGCTTGGCGACCCTCGACGACCCTCGTTCCCGATAAAAAAAGAGGAAGAAGAAGAAAAAAAAGAGGAGAAGAAAGAATAGAGGAGAAGAACTCCTCTATTCTTTCTTCTCCTCTTTTTTTCCTTCCTCTTCTTTTTTTATCCTCTTCTTCCTCTCATGTTCGACGACCCTCGACCCCTCGGCGACCCTAGACTCCCTCTCGACCCTCTCATGTCGAAGTTATCGGGTAGGGGGTATATCGACAATGACATACCCGATACATACATACATACATATCACATGCATCCATACATATATGAACAAAATTAATATCTACTAATTAACAACCTAAATAAAAAAACTAATACATATAGGAAGAAGAAGAAAAAAGAAGAGAATAAAAAATAGAGGAGAAGACTTCCTCTTCTTCCTCTCCTCTTCTTCTCCCTCTTCTTCCCCTTCTTCCTCGCCTCTCTCATGAATGTCCGACGTTCTCGACCCCCCCCCCACGTGTCGAAGAAAAAAAGAAGAAAAAAAAGAGGAGAAAAAGAAAGGAATAGAGGAGAAAAGAGAAAATAGAATATATATTCTATTTTTCTCTTCTTCTCCTCTATTCCTTTCTTCTTCTCCTCTTCTTTTTCTTCTTTTTTCTTCTTCTTATTTATTTCTCTTCATCTTCCTCTCCCCTCTTCTTCTCCTTTCTTCCTCTTCTTATTTCCTTTTTCCTCTCATTCTTTTTCTTCTTCTTCCTTCTTAAAAATACATGAAGTAGTATTGCCTAATTCATTGTTCATATGAATATACAAACATTTGCATATTTACAATAATTAATATCACCAAACAAATCTATGGGCAGAAAAAAATCCTAATTTTTCTAAAAACTATTGCATGTATGCATGAACATATATATACATAGAGAACATATATACATATATATAAAAAACAAGCATATATAAGAAAAAAAAAGCTAGCTAGGGAGGGCGCCGGCCGGACCAGGAGGACCGGGGGGTCGGCGGCGAGGATGGCGACGGGGCAGTGGGCGCGCGCTCGGGGTAGGGGGTGCGGGCGACGACGACGGCAGGCCGGGGCAGCGCGCGTCGGGAAAGTGGCCGGCGCGGGCGACAGCGAGGGCGGGCCGAGGCGGCGCGCGTCGGGGAAGGGACGCGGGCGACGGCGACGGGGGCGGGCCGGGGCGGTGCGCGTCGGGGCAGGGGCGCGGGCGACGGCGACGACGGGGGCGGGCCGGGACGGGCGACGACGGGGGCGGGCCGAGGCGGGCGGCATCGGCGTCGTCGGGGGCGGCAACTGCAAGATGAGAGTGAAAATTTCCTAAGTGTGGACTTATATAGCAGAGCTTTAGTCCCGGTTCGTGGCAGCAACCGGGACTAAAGATGGGCATTAGTCCCGGTTGGTGCCACCAACCGGGACCAAAGGCCTCTTTTCAGCAGCCCAAAGGGCGGGAAGCGGCGGCCTTTGGTCCCGGTTGGTAGCACCAACCGGGACTAAAGGGGGGCATTGGTCACGGTTCATGTCACCAACCGTGACTAATGCCCCCTTTACCCTTTAGTCCCGGTTGGTGCCACCAACCGAGACCAAAGGCCTTGTGCTGCTGCGGCGTTGAAAGTTTAGTCCCACCTCGCTAGTTGAGAGGGGTGCGCAGTGGTTTATAAGCCCCACTGCCGCACCCCTCTCGAGCTTCTATCCATTGCAGGCTTATGGGCCTAATTGTCACTGCTATGCATGTGGGCCTTCTGGGCCTCCTGCGGGCCTGAATCCTGGCCCTTGGATGGGTTTCTAGTCGTATTCAGGCGGGGGGCCCAGTAGGTGGCATTTTGTTTTTGTTTTTTTGTTGCTTTATTTTATTTTCTTTTGTTTTTTGCTTTATTTTTTAATTCTTTATGCTTTTAGTTTTAGAAAAATTATAAACTTTTTGTTAATGCAATTAGTTTTCAAATTTGAAAACACTTTTTTTGTTTTCTTTGTTTTCTTTGTTGCTTTATTTATTTTATTTTGTTTCTAATTACAACAAAATACTTATTGTTGCTATTTTTCCAGTTTTTTTGTTTTGTTTTTTGCATTATTTATTTTCTTTTATTTTTTGCTTTATTTTTTATTCTTTTTGGTTTAATTTTAGAAAAATTATAAACTTTCTGTTAGTGCCATTAGTTTTCAAATTTGAAAACACTTTTTTTGTTTTTTTTGTTTTCTTTGTTGCTTTATTTATTTTATTTTGTTTCTAATTACAACAAAATACATATTGTTGCTATTTTTTCCAGTTTTTTTGTTTTGTTTTTTGCATTATTTATTTTCTTTTGTTTTTTGCTTTAATTTTTAATTCTGTTTGCTTTTAGGTTAGAAAAATTATAAACTTTCTGTTATTGCCATTAGTTTTAGAAAAATTATAAACTTTCTGTTGGTGCCATTAGTTTACAAATTTGGATTCTTTGAAATTTGTGTGAATCACAAGTTTGTGATTAACTTACTAAAAAAATGAGAATAGATGCGCTTATAGAGAAAATTCAACCTAAATTCATACTAAATTTCTATGAATTTCAAAGAAATTCACTATGAATTTAGGTTAAACTTTTCTCTATTAGGGCTTCTATTTTCACTTTGAGAGGAGCTCAACAAGGCAGAGAGGGAAGGGCTTATAAACCGGTGTGAGCCCCCTTCGGTTGGCGAGGTGGGACTAAACTCTGCCCGCAACGAGGACCAACCCTTTAGTCCCGGTTTGTGGCACAAACCGGGAGTAATGGTCATGGGGCAGCGGCAAGGAGCAAAATTATAAACTTTTTGTTAGTGCCATTAGTTTTAGAAAAATTATAAACTTTCTGTTAGTGCCATTAGTTTTCAAATTTGAATAGTTAAAATTTGAATTCTTTGATATTTGTTTGAATCACAAGTTTGTGATTAACTTTACTTTTTCCAGTTTTTTTGTTTTTTGCATTATTTATTTTCTTTTGTTTTTGCATTTTTTATTCTTTTTGCTTTTAGGTCAGAAAAATTATAAACTTTCTGTTAGTGCCATTAGTTTTAGAAAAAATTATAAACTTTCTGTTAGTGCCATTAGTTTTCAAATTTGAATAGTTAAAATTTGAATAATGGTATTACGAGGGCCGAACCATAAGACATGAAAGCATTTCAAATGAACTCTGAAAAAGTTGAAAGTTGGCATGGTATCATAATTTCACCCACATAGCATGTGCATGTACAAAACGGACAATGGTAGCATGTTCGTGTGTTACAAAGTTGGCATGGTATCATCATAATAGTTGCGGGAGAAAGTCTTCACTTTTTCTTCGCTTGTGTCATTTGCTTATTGCACCGTAACCATGGATAATCTTCATTGTTTATCAGGATGATTGGGTCAGCCTTGACATTGAAGGGAGGAATTTCATGAAACTTTTCAAAATCTTCAGACATGTCTGTCTTGCCGTCCACTCCTAGGATGTCCCTTTTTCCTAAAAGAACTATGTGGCGCTTTTCCTCGGTTTGGTAGACATGTCCTTCACATAGATAACCTGTGCCACATCATTGGCTAGGACGAACGGTTCGTCAGTGTACCCAAGATTTTTCAGATCCACTGTTGTCATTCCGTACTGTGGGTCTACCTGTACCCAGCCGTCTGACAGATTGACACATTTGCACTTAAACAAAGGAACCTTAAAATCAGGTCCGTAGTCAAGTTCCCATGTGTCCACTATGTAACCATAATATGTGTCCTTTCCGCTCTCGGTTGCTGCATCAAAGCGGACACCGCTGTTTTGGTTGGTGCTCTTTTGATCTTGGGCGATCGTGTAAAATGTATACCCATTTATCTCGTATCCTTTGTAAGTCAATACAGTCAAAGATGGTCCCCTGGACAACAAGTACAACTCATCACAAACAGTGTTGTCACCTCTGAGACGTGTTTCCAACCAACTGCTGAAAGTCCTGATGTGTTCACATGTAATCCAGTCGTCGCACTACTTCGGGTGTTTGGAGCGCACACTGTTCTTGTGTTCATCGACATACAGGGTCACCAAGGTAGAGTTCTGTAGAACTTTGTAGTGTGCTTGAGACCAAGAATATCCGGGCCTGCATATTATTAAGTCTCTTCCAAGAGTGCCTTTTCCAGTCAGTCTCCCCTCATACCGCGATTTAGGGAGACCTATCTTCTTAAGGCCAGGAATGAAGTCAACACAAAACCCGATAACATCCTCTGTTTGATGGCCCATGGAGATGCTTCCTTCTGGTTCTCCCGTGCCTCAGGTGTATCTTTTGTCTTCTCATACACGCCTAAGAAGCCTAGCAGGTTCACGCAAAGGTTCTTCGTCACGTGCATCACGTCGATTGAAGAGCGGACCTTTAGGTCTTTCCGGTAGGGTAGGTCCCAAAATATAGATTTCTTCTTCCACATGGGTGCGTGTCCCTTAGCATCATTCGGAACAGCTAGTCCACCGGGACCCTTTCCAAAGATTACGTAGTGTAAATCATTGACCATAGCAAGTACGTGATCATCGATACGCATGGCGGGCTTCTTCCAGTGATCTGCCTCGCCTTTGAAATGCTTGCCTTTCTTTCGACATTGATGGTTGGTCGGAAGAAATCGACGATGGCCCAGGTACACATTCTTCCTGCATTTGTCCAGGTATATACTTTCAGTGTCATCTAAACAGTGCGTGCATGCGTGGTATCCTTTGTTTGTCTGTCCTAAAAGGTTACTAAGAGCGGGCCAATCGTTGATGGTCACGAACAGCAACGCCTTAAGGTTAAATTCCTCCTGTCTGTGCTCATCCCACGTACGTACACCGTTTCCATTCCACAGCTGTAAAAGTTCTTCAACTAATGGCCTTAGGTACACATCAATGTCATTGCCAGGTTGCTTAGGGCCTTGGATGAGAACTGGCATCATAATGAACTTCCGCTTCATGCACATCCAAGGAGGAAGGTTATACATACATAGAGTCACGGGCCAGGTGTTGTGATTGCTGCTCTGCTCCCCGAAAGGATTAATGCCATCCGCGCTTAAAGCAAACCATACATTCCTTGGGTCCTTTGCAAACTCATCCCAGTACTTTCTCTCGATTTTTCTCCACTGCGACCCGTCAGCGGGTGCTCTCAACTTCCCATCTTTCTTTCGGTTCTCACTGTGCCATCACATCAACTTGGCATGCTCTTCGTTTCTGAACAGATGTTTCAACTGTGGTATTATAGGAGCAGACCACATCACCTTCGTAGGAACCCTCTTCCTGGGGGGCTCGTCGTCAACATCACCAGGGTCATCTCGTCTGATCTTATACCGCAATGCACCACATACCGGGCATGCGTTCAGATCCTTGTATGCACCGCGGTAGAGGATGCAGTCATTAGGGCATGCATGTATCTTCTCCACCTCCAATCCTAGAGGGCATACGACCTTCTTTGCTGCGTATGTACTGTCGGGCAATTTGTTATCCTTTGGAAGCTTCTTCTTCAATATTTTCAGTAGCTTCTCAAATCCTTTGTCAGCCACAGCATTCTTTGCCTTCCACTACAGCAATTCCAATACGGTACCGAGCTTTGTGTTGCCATCTTCGCAATTGGGGTTTAACCCTTTTTTGTGATCCTCTAACATGCGATCGAACTTTAGCTTTTCCTTTTGACTTTCGTATTGCGTCCTTGCATCAACAATGACCCGGCGGAGATCATCATCATCGGGCACATCGTCTGGTTCCTCTTGATCTTCAGCAGCTTCACCCGTTGCAGCATCATTGGGCACATCGTCTGGTTCCTCTTGATCTTCACCAGCTCCCCCCGTTGCAGCATCACTGTATTCAGGGGGCACATAATTGTCATCGTACTCTTCTTCTTCGCCATCTTCCATCATAACCCCTATTTCTCCGTGCCTCGTCCAAACATTATAGTGTGGCATGAAACCCTTGTAAAGCAGGTGGGAGTGAAGGATTTTCTGGTTAGAGTAAGACCTCGTATTCCCACATTCAGTGCATGGACAACACATAAAACCATTCTGCTTGTTTGCCTCAGCCGCATCGAGAAACTCATGCACGCCCTTAATGTACTCGCAGGTGTGTCTGTCACTGTACATCCATTGTCGGTTCATCTGCATGCATTATATATAATTAAGTGTCCAAATTAATAGAAGTTCATCATCACATTAAAACCAAAGTGCATACATAGTTCTCATCTAACAACATATAGCTCTCCAGAGCATCTAATTAATTAAACCATACATTGAAACTATGTAAAACATTTCAATGCAAAAACAAATGCGATCATAATCGCAACCAAGGTAACAATTGATCCAACGGCATAATGATACTAAGCCTCGGTATGAATGGCATATTTTCTAATCTTTCTAATCTTCAAGCGCATTGCATCCATCTTGATCTTGTGATCATCGACGACATCCGCAACATGCAACTCCAATATCATCTTCTCCTCAATTTTTTTATTTTTTCCTTCAACAAATTGTTTTCTTCTTCAACTAAATTTAACCTCTCGACAATAGGGTCGGTTGGCATTTCCGATTCACATAAATCCTACATAAATAAAATCTATGTCATGTTGGGCGGCATAATTTTCATAAACAATAAATGAACCAATAGGTATAAAGATAATATATATACCACATCCGAATCATAGACAGGACGAGGGCCGGCGGGGGCGGATACCAAAACCATCGCACTATATAAGATGCAATAATAAAAGTAAGAAAATAATACAAGTATCTATGTAAACATACAAGTAAGAATATTTTTCCTTTCAGAAAGAAGATAAGAACAAGAGGCTCACCACGGTGGTGCCAGCGATGAGCTCGGCGCGGGTGATCGACGGCGGTGAAGACGGGGACGGGACGTGACGGACCGCTAAACCTAGACAAATATTATGGAAAATGGAGCTTGGAGGTCGAGTTTGGAGAGGAGAAAGCTTAAGTAGTGTGGCTCGGGCATTCCATCGAACACCTTGTGTGCATAGGAGGTGAGCTAGAGCACCACCAAGCCCTCTCCCCATCGGCCAGAGAAAAACAGAGCACTGGGGTGCTCTGCTCGCGAGCGAGGGGTATATATAGGCACCTCATTGGTCCCGGTTGGTGACATGAACGGGACTAAAGGGGAGCCTTTGGTCCCGGTTCAAGCCACCAACCAGGACCAATGGTGGTGGGCTAGGAGCGAGGCCCATTGGTCCCGGTTCATCCCACCAACCGGGACCAAAAGGTCAAGATGAACCGGGACCAATGGCCCACGTGGCCCGGCCGGCCCCCTGGGCTCACGAACCGGCACCAATGCCCCCATTGGTCCCGGTTCTGGACTGAACCGGGACTAATGGGCTGACCCGGCCTGGACCAAAGCCCTGTTTTCTACTAGTGGTCCCACCTCGGAAGCGGGGGCGAGTGAGGAGCGACTTAAATAGCCGGGCATGCAGTAGCTGTTGAGCGCCTTTGAAGTGTCACTGCCCTGTTGGACCCACATGCTGGTCCGTGTGTTACCGTCCTGAGTCGCGGTCGGGCAAATTTTTTGTGTGTGTGGGCGCTGAATAGGCAGTACACGCTGTGGGAGACGTGTTGGAGGCGTGCATGGGGGCGGGGAGATCGAGGAGGATGCCGACGTTTGCGGGAGAAGTGTTGGAGGCGTGCATGGGGGCGGGGAGATCGAGGAGGATGCGGTCGGGCGGCTCAGAGTCGCTGGGCGCGGGGAGCGAGGCTGATCCGGTCAGTGCGTTGTGGCGAGATCCAAGGGAGGCGCTGGTTGGCTGGGATGAGGTAGGTGCGATCTTCTATGCATGCGCGGGTTTGTAGCGACCTTAATGTAAAAAACATGCATGAGAGAATAATAACACGGGAAAAACATGGCATGAGACAATAACACGGCCGGGTGCGTTTTTTCACCACGTCAGTCAGCCCAGGTAGTATAACACATACAATGGCATCATCATCATGAAACGAGAGCAAACAAAGTAAACCAAATTTTGAAACTACGGACTATTTCGCATAGGACAGTACAAAATACAAATTTATTACATAAATATTTTGAGAAAACATAAAGAAATCACTTATCAAGTTTTGTGGCACGCACTTATGAATAAAAAACAGCATAGGTTATTTAGACAAGACTCGGGCAACCACTTTTATTCTCTGTGAAAAAAGTTTGGAATAATTAATGTGGAACAAACACATGAAATACCGACACACGCAAGATATGGACGGTGCTGGTTGCACTAGGGATGCGTGATCGCATGCATGAAAAGAAACAATTTTTTGCGAGGGTGTGTGCATGCCCAATGTAGGCCCTCACGCAAGATATGAACGAAATCGGACACCGAACGCACGTGGCGTCACGTTCGGGCAGTGTTTTAGGGTATTTTCATCGGAAAAACCGTAGAAAATGCATCGGATGTCAGAAAATAATGAAAATTGTCGTGCATGCTCCCAATGGTGCCTGGAGTACGTGGAAAAAGTTGGGGGTCGTTCGGTGTAGGCGAAAATAAAACGTCTTTGAGAGTAGCCCGACCGGCACACCCAAACAGAGCTCGTTGCACTAGGTCTACGTGATCGCATGCATGCAATTGCACCAAAGTGTGCATACATGTGGGTAGGGCCTACGTAGGGCCCCACGCAAGGTTGAAACGAAAACGGACACAAAACGAACGTTGCGTCACGTCCGACCAGTGTTTTAGGGGGTTTTCACCGGGAAAATCCTAGGAAATGCATCGGTGCGTCAGAAAAATATGAAAATTGGCGTGGGTTCTATCAAGGGTGATGCCAACGTGCGGAAAAAGTCTCGTGCCATTTTGGCGGAGTGAAAAAAACATAGTTGGGAAACCCCCCCCTCCGGCAGAACGAATCGGAGTTGGTTGCACTAGGTCTACATGATCGCATGCATGCAATTGCACCAAAGTGGGCGGACATGCGGGCATGGCCTACGTAGGGCCCCACGCAAGGTTGGAACGAAAACGGACACAAAACGAATGTTGCGTCACGTCCGGCCAGTGTTTTACAGCATTTTCACGGGGAAAATCCTAGGAAATGCATCGAGCGTCGGAAAAATATGTAAACTGGCGTGGGTGCTGTCGAGGGTGATGCCAACGTGCGGAAAAAGTTTCGTGCCATTTGGCGGAGTGGAAAAAAAGTAGTCGGGAACCCCCCCTCCGGTAGACCGTAAAGAAGCTCGTTGCACTGGGGGTACGTGATCGCATGCATGCAATTGCACCAAAGTGGGCGGACATGCGGGCATGGCCTACGTAGGACCCCACGCAAGGTTGGAACGAAAACGGACACAAAACGAACATTGTGTCACGTCCGGCCAGTGTTTTACGACATTTTCACGGGGAAAATCCTAGGAAATGCATCCAGCGTCGAAAAAATATGCAAACTGGTGTGGGTGCTGTCGAGGGTGATGCCAACGTGCGGAAAAAGTTCCGTGTCATTTGGTGGAGTGAAAAAAAAGTAGTCAGGAACCCCCCCCCCCTCCCGTAGACAGTAAAGAAGCTCGTTGCACTCAGGGTACGTGATTGCATGCATGCAATTGCACCGAAGTGGGCAGACATGCGGGCACGGCCTACGTAGGGCCCCACGCAAGGTTGGAACAAAAACGGACACAAAACGAACGTTGCGTCACGTCCGGCCAGTGTTTTACGGCACTTTCACGGGGAAAATCCTAGGAAATGCATCGAGCGTCGGAAAAATATGCAAACTGGCGTGGGTGCTATCGAGGGTGATGCCAACGTGCGGAGAAAGTTTCGTGCCATTTGGCGGAGTGAAAAAAAAAGTAGTCGGGAACCCCCCTCCGGTAGACCGTAAAGAAGCTCGTTGCACTGGGGGTACGTGATCGCATGCATGCAATTGCACCAAAGTGGGCGTACATGTGGGCACGGCCTACGTAGGGCCCCACGCAAGGTTGGAATGAAAACGGACACAAAACGAACGTTGCGTCACGTCCGGCGAGTGTTTTACGGCATTTTCACGGGGAAAGTCCTAGGAAATGCATCGAGCGTCGGAAAAATATGCAAACTGGCATGGGTGCTGTCGAGGGTGATGCCAACATGCGGAAAAGGTTTCGTGCCATTTGGCGAAGTGAAAAAAAAGTAGTCGGGAACCCACCTCCGGTAGACCGTAAAGAAGCTCGTTGCACTGGGGGTACGTGATCGCATGCATGCAATTGCACCAAAGTGGGCGGACATGCGGGCACCGCCTACGTAGGGCCCCACACAATGTTGGAAAGAAAACGGATACAAAATGAACGTTGCGTCACGTCCGGCCAGTGTTTTACGGCATTTTCACGGGGAAAATCCTAGGAAATGCATCGAGGGTCAGAAAAATATGCAAACTGGTGTGGGTGCTGTCGACGGTGATGCCAACGTGTGGAAAAAGTTTCGTGCCATTTGGCGGAGTGAAAAAAAAGTAGTCGGGAACCCCCTCCGATAGACCGTAAAGAAGCTCGTTTTAAAAAACAGACGCAACTAATGATTGGAAAAAAACTAATGAATGGGTTAGTAGAAAAAAAATGAATAGGCCCACGTATACATGCATATCCATCGGGGGTCAAAGTCGCCTCCACGCCTCCATGATCTCCAGTCCACGCCGCCTCCAGGATCGCCTCTCCCGACGCCATCTACGGCCAACGCAGCCCCCGACGCCACCTCACACCACCCCCGACGTCATCTGCGGCCGACGCCGCCCCCGACGCCACCTCCCGCCGCCTGCACGATCGCCTCCCCCGACGCCATCTGCGGCCGACGCCGCCCCCGACGCCACCTCATGCCGCCTGCACGATCGCCGCCCCCGATGCCATCTGCGGCCGCCACCGCCCCCGACGCCACCTCACGCCGACGCCCCGGACGCCCGCGACGGCCCTGACGTCATCTGCCACCGACGCCAGCTCACGCCGACGCACCGACGCCGTCGCCCCCGTCGCCTCATAACGCCGACGCCCCCAAGTTGGTGAACACAGATTCGGACCTACTTGCATGTTTCATGTGCTTTATCATGTATAACCTTGATCGTAGAATTTTTTGTCCTAGATCAATAGAGTGTGTAGTTAGAGTTTGTTAGTTGATTGAGACTGCATGTTCCACTCATTAAGTTAGTGCACTAAGTACTGCGTAAATACATGCATGCATGAGTGGTTGATAAATGCCCTGTAGATACCATAGTTTTTCTTAGTTCTGTGTAATGTGAATGAGCTTATATACCTATGAAATTTATTTACAGGTTGCGACCGACGCCATCTGCCACCAATGCCACCGCGCCGTCGTCCCTAGGGCCGGCCCTGATCCCATGGCACAAGGTACTATGCATTCATCATGTTTATCATGTACCCATATAAAGTAGCTAACATTATTTTTGCTCCTATTCCTAGCGACGGTGGAGTAAGGAGAGATTTTTTGTTTGGTTGAGAAGTGGTGTCTCTTGGTCAGCAAACTAAACTCTAGGCAGAAAAAGCATTTTGCAAGCACTAGTCTTGAAAAAATGCTGATGATTCCCAGTGTGCTCATGCGAAAATGTTTGCTCAAGTTCATTATTAAATCATATGCGTTGGACAGAAAAAGGTTCATCATGCCATCAAAAAACGGTGCGATATCATTGCGCATCGAAGATGTGTTTGACATTTTCGGGCTACAGAACAAGGGCAAAGATGCCATGAAAGCGCTAGGAAAAGGGGGTTAAAGGCGAACGTGAAGGTGCCTAGTCGCTTTCTAGATTCCAATACGGGGGAAATGATGATAGACGAGCTGATTGAGAACATCGTTGCCAGTGGCACGTACGATGATGATTTTCTCCGTAGAATTGTTCTGGTTCTTCTAGGCACGGTTCTTGCACCGCAGTCCACGAAAGAAGTTCCTAATGCTTATTACAAGTTAGTGCACGATGTGGAGGCCATCAAAGCATTTAATTGGAACGCGTTTACTTTACACGTTTCCGTTGAAGGCTTCACAAAGACCTTATCAGATCTTACAAAATTTACTTGGCCGGTCGGAAACCTTGCCCTCCTACAGGTAAATCTTATGTTATATTTGTTTCTTTCGAACTATAGTTTGTGAAAAAAATTGCTAATATACTTCATGTTCATGCAGTACTTGTTTTGGGAGAAAGTGCAGCCACTGGATGATGAGGCATTTGATCCATTGGCTCATGAATATCCGTTGATGCTTAATTGGTCAGAAGATGAGGCTAAGAAGCGTGACGCGTACGACACGTCATACGGCCGTGGTAATGGGACGGTAAGTTATTAATTGGTACTTTCGTACTGCATGCACTTATGTTACTATTTATATGTTGAGAAATTTAAATTGATTTAACCTGTCACAGATTGATGACGTGATAAGTGAGAAGTACAGGCAGACATTAATTGCTCAACAAGGAAGAAAGGCGGAGGAAGAATTAGAGCAAGAAGATCGTGCCCAAAAAAGAAAGATAATAGAGATGAGGCTTCATCGAGCAGGGATACTACATTAGATCAAGTGATGAAATGCATCAAAGATATGCAAAAAGAAATTAGACTTCTCCCTGGAAAATGTGCTGAGGTAATATGAGTGATGTACTTCAGTTTACATGGGATTATTCATAATTTATGCATGTAGTTAATGCTTTCGATGTGTCATTGCAGATAGTAGTGGAGAAGCTGGAGAAGAAAGGTCTTGTCTTCAAGCCAAACAAGGGGTCTGATGATGACATTGAGTTTGTGGAGCATAGTGAAGACTGGGTGGGGAAGTATGGTCCATCAAAAAAAATATTGGACAGATGTAGAATCAACTCCTGCAAAAGAAGATATGGACAACAGGGTGGACGCATCCTTCACCACTGGGAACGGGAATAAATTGGCGCGTGAGAAAGGTGTGCATCACAACACACCTGGTACAGGAGATGAAGGCGACCCCTTCGTTATTGAGGACAATGGTAATTCACCCAACCCATCTCTTGCGACGGTAGACACGAATGACTTTCCGGCTATTACTTCAACCCCCAAGAATATGAATGAAGTGTCAGACGGGTCTAGCGCCGATAAATCTGAGGAGATTAGTATGGATAGTCTGAACACCCGTATTAAAAATGCGAAAGAAAATGGCACTCCGGAGAATGATGGGGAAAGGGAGGAATGATGGGAAACGCAAGAGGAAACAGTCAAAATATTGTCTTTCACCTTACCAGCAGAACGGTGGACGTAAACGTGCAAAGAAAAGTAAGTGCTAGGTAATTTATTCTTGCAACATACTTCTGTCCTTGCATGCACACTTTATTAACTCATTGTTTCTTACTATTTTAGGTCTGTTTGGTATAAGAGCTGCTATGATTAATACTGATTACATTAATGAGGATCACATAGAGGCCGCGAAGGTTTATATCCGGACACTGGCAGACTCGGAGAAGCTTTGCAGCAAAACTGTCGTGCACATGACGGGAATTGGTGGGGAAACATGTACACCTGAAATACTTGAAGCCATCATTTCAAAAAAGTGGTTGCATGGCGGTGTAAGTATTAGCAATAATTTATTAAGTTGTACATGTCATTTACATAAATTATCTAATAGGCGTATTGCTGTTATGTTATTTTGTAGGTCATCAATAGTTATTGCAACCATATGCAGACCCATAATCCTCGTGCTGACCGTCACATATTATCATCTTGGGTGTCCCACTGGCTTATTCTTCGTGCTGATGGAAATGTTAACAACTCTAAGAGGCATTTTATGGATCACTTCACAAACCAAACTAAAATGGTGTCTAGAGTTACTGAAGAGTATTTCATCAAAGATAAGGTACTTCAGTTTAGTATGATCATTCGTAGTACATCTGTGTGTACACCAACATGAATAAACTTTGTTGTAGGCATACTTTCCTTTTCATGTGGAAGAAAATCATTGGATAACAGTTCTTATGCACAACAAGAAAAAAGAGTTTCAAGTTTTAAACTCTACTGGTAAATGCAGCAAAAGAGTTCTTGCAAAGATTGCTAAGCTGGTAAGCTTGCAACGTTACATAAAACAATATATAGTTATTCGAAACGTACTTCATATGGATTTGTCATTTTTATTTCAGAGGGCAGAAATAGCAAATGATACAAAGGAGGTGAATGCTCTTATTGAAACGGAACATCCTGACGTATCATCCTGGCCAATAAGGGAGTACGATATGCCGTCACAAACAGACGGGTATGTTGCAAATGTTGAATTAGTATGTACTTGTCTGATCCATCAATAATTGACTTGTGGTTTCTTGCAGAGTCTCTTGTGGTCTTTTCGTGGTGAAATGCGTTCAAAACTGGGACGGAGATGATTGGACATTTGAGTTTGATCAAGATGAGGTTAATGCTTCAAGGGGACGCATTCTAGCTAAAATACTTTTTTCAGAGTGCAACACGAAGGAAGTAGTGAAAGAGAAGATCCTCAAGATCATGGAGAAGAAATGAGTCGGAGGATGGGGTGTTGGCTATTATCTCCACTAAATAAACGTGCCGTTGTCGGTACTTGATACAATTTTCATAATAAGACATCTCTATATTGTAATGCGGCATGGTTTAGCATGTTCCGCAACTAAATAAATGTGCCGTGGTCGGTATTTGCTACAATATCTATTTTTCAATGTCACTCTTATTTGCATCGTTGTCAGTGACACTCTTATTTGCATCATTGTGGGTGATGATTTTTCAACTTGTTATATAGTGTGATGATTACGCCGCCGTGGCCGGCCTGGCGCTGCTTTTTTATAATGTTTTGTATTTTGTACTGTGATGTAATGCGGACGCCGGCTGCTTTGCTTCTGTCAAAAAAAAGCTTAGAAAAAAAATGCCCAACCACCTCAGCCGGGTCCATAGTAGCGAACAGATCATACCCAAATCAAGCCCGAAGGGGGCGACTCGAGCAGCTGATAGAGCCCACTAATGGGCCCGGCAACGGGGTCCAATGGGGCTGCGGGCGGTGATAAGAGAGGAGCTCGGTGGAGGGGGCGGAGGCAGCTATTTAAGCCGCTCCTCGCGCCCCCGGCTTCCGAGGTGGTACTAAATATGGCGCCCCATGCGCCCACGCTGCACTTGGTCGCCGCAAGGCTCAGGAGGCCTAATGTGCGCTGTCTCGGGCCGGCCCAGTTCGGCCCAATGAAGGCACGCGGCCAGTCGCCCCCTCCCCCAGCCCACGCCCACTTCCCTCCCCCGCGCGTCACTGAACTCAGTGTTTAGTCCCACCTCGGAAGCGGGGCGGGCGAGGACCGGCTTAAATACCTGCCTCCGCCCGCTCCACCGAGCTCCTCTCTACTTAGTACCTGCAGCCCCGTTGGACCCCGTGTCTGGGCCCATTAGTGGGCTGAATCAGCCGCCCGAGTCGCCTTTGGGCTAGATTTGGGTAGGTTCTGCCTGCTACTATGGGCCCGGCAAAGGTATTTGGGCAATTTTTTTCCGAACTTGCTACTTTGGACAGAAGCAGCGGCCGGCCGCATTTCAAAACAGTACAAAGGGAATCACAGTACAAAATAGCAGCGTCCGACCGCATTTTATCACAGTACAATGAATACAAATCAAGTGTAGTAATCATCATAAAAAATAAACAAAATTTTGAAACTGCATATAGAAACAGTACAAATCATCACGTAACAGTACAAATCAAGTTTTCTGGCACACATGTGCGAATAAAAATTGCAGTACATATCAAGTTTTCTGGCACACATGTGCGAATAAAAATAGCATAGGTTATTCAGACATGACTCGTGCGATCACTTTTATTCTTTCTACAAACCAAGTTGTGTCTCTACGCCCAGTTCCTGAACAAAACATAAAGAAATGGGTGAGCAAATATAGTTGGTAAAATCAAATAGCAACATAACAAAAATAAAAAGGTTGCAACTCACTTCTCGTTCTACTGCATGTAGCCTTGTTATGACCTGGGAGACTACACAGACTGCACAAAGGACCACTTTTCTTCTCTGTAAAATCTTTTGGCCTACCATTCTTTGTAACGTCGGGGCCCCCCTTCGATCGCCCCTTCTTAGGTGCACCCTTCGTCGAAACTTTCTGAGGATCACCAATACCAGGCTCAACTTGTTGTGCCTGACTTGCCTCCTTCTTAAGCATAGCATACCTTCTACTTCCTATAAGTTCCTCCTCTGAAATCTTTTTCTGCGCTATTATGTTGTCCAGACACTTCATCAACTCGTCGAACAAGAAGGGATCATTTGCTGCAACATGAGCAGCTTCTGCGGTTTTAATGGTTATTGCACTATACCGTTCTCTCTCCAATGGCCCTGACCAACCCCATCCAAACATATCACTCTTCCGCTGCACAGGCAACCCATCTCTCGCATGTTTGGACAACCGATGCAGGACACAACACTTTGGTATTTCAGTTAAGTTCAGATGATGGAGAACAAACAGAATGTGTTTGCATGGCAGCCCTTTCCGAACCATCCTAAGACAACTGCATGTAATAGTTTCTTCTGAGTTACCTGGTTCATAAACAACATTGTACCTGAACTTGTGGTTATCCTTCCATGTCACCATGAATGTCTGACGGCCAATTCCCACGAGCGTCTCAAATATCTCCAGCTGACCCATCTTATGCAAATCATCTTGCAGGATGTAGAAATTAGCAGGTGTGAATACTTTGGCGGCATGCTCCTCAAGGGCCTTATATTCAGTAACCGATGGTGGTTCCTTCTGGAATGCCTCGCAGTCATCGTACGCCTCGTTCTCACGCAGGCGAACTATACAGTTCTCATAATGCACCACCAAATCAACAATTGTCATACCGTAGTCCAGGTGAAGGTGAAGGCAGGAGTTGAGGCTTTCACTCCTCTGGTTACTTCGCATACCAAGGAAAAAACCATCGGAAAGATATGAAGCTGCCCAAAGTCTCCTCTTCCTGTACATCCTGTCAAGCCACTCTTCAGTTCTATCCGTCTTCCACTTATCATAGAAAGCTTTCCATCTCTGCTCAAAGTTCGCTTGAGAGGTGGCATAGTACAGGAGCGATCTGAACTCATCCAGTGACTTGTAATGCAGGTGCCTCTGCATATTTTTCTCGATATGCCAGGAGCAAAGACGATGGAAAACATCTGAAAGGACAGTCCGAATAGCCCGGATCATTGCAGCGTCACCGTCTGTGATTATTGACTTTGGCTTCACCTGACAGTTTGCCTTCATAAATGTCTGCAGCAGCCACACGTATGTCCCTTCCGTCTCGTCAGCAATGATGGCACAACCAAACACTGTGGTGCAACGGTGGTTGTTAACTCCGACAAAGGGGACGAACGGCATACCGTATCTGTTCATCTTATACGTGCTATCAAACACGACCACATCTCCGTAGTCCTGATAGTCCCTCCGCGACTGTGCATCGCACCAGAACGTACTCTTCAGTCTCCCTTCCTTGTCAAGCACATACTCAAAAAAAACTCAGGGTCCTTCTCCTTCCTTCTCCTCATAATGCCAACTGCCGTCTCTGCATCACCCTTTGCAATGAGCTTCATTTTTTCTCTGCAACAAAGATTGTAAATGTCCCTCCTGATAAGCCCGCACTTATCGTACGAACTGTATCTGCTGATGAAGTTGTCCATTATAATATGCTTTCTTATCCTGGCCGCTTCCATCGCCAATATCTCGGCTCTCTGGCCATCTCCAATCCGTCTGTGTGACCACAAAAAACAAACCTCGTCGGGCCGAGCCATCGCGTGGTTGTGATCATCCACAAATGATGCGATGAACCAAACGCCACGTTCTCTGTCCAGCTTCACCACCATATGTGCACTGCAATCGCAACGAGTCTCCGGTCTAAGCCTACGCTTGCGGCCCTCCATGGTTATGAACTTGTTCTGCCTTCTCCCTGCCCTGGAGCAAAGAAACCGCCGGTACCGTATCATTCCCGAAGCACCTCGTTTCACCTTCTGTTTCCTGATACTAAACCTGTGCTCTCTGGCATGATTGTTGTAGAATATGTATGCATCCCCTTGTGACCGAAAGGTCATAGCCATGACCTTCCAATGTGTCTCAAGCATCTTCTGCTGCCTTTGAGCCCCCTCGATATCGATCTCTCCCTCATCGTGATCAATGCTAGGACCATCTGACTCCTCCTACAACATTCATTTGAAAATATATATGTCAATTACTATCATTTAAACCTCATTTAAATCATAGTATTGATCGATGTACAACATCTATCAACTAACCTGGCTCAAATTATCTGCAAATGATTCCTGCCAACTATGTTGCACATTGTCAACATCCACATCTTCCTGCAAATTTGTACACAATAGTTAGCCATGCCATACTTTGCAAATTCAAAAATAAAATCAAAATATACGCCACTTACGTTTTCACTATTTGCGCCATGTTCATTACTATGAAAATCATTCGGAGGTAAGATATCATATGACGAGACGGAACCATTGTCGCTGCTGTCATCATCTTCGTTCAAATTATCGTTATCAGTCTTAGTCACCTTATCAGTATCATTCTCGTCCCTCCCGAATGCGGATTCTTTCGTCCATGTCAACACGCCTAGCTAACTCACAAAACTGCAAAACATTTGAAGTGTTGATTACAACAATGACAAAAACTCATGTTGGTTTGCAAAAAGAAGAGAAAGACGTGTAATCCATGAACCCAACAGCTACCATGAATTTTTTTCTTAATGCAATGGTTCAAACAACACTTTTTGTGTTGTGTGAAACAACTAGTTGAGGTTGCCCAGCGGTGTGTGCATATTGTGTGATGTCGTCATGACAAAAATAAGCGTTCTTTAAATTAACTAGCCCTAACTTCTATCCTAGATTCGCCACTTAACTAGCCCTAACTTCTATCCATCATGCCCACTAGGTTTAGATGACAAACCTTGCCCCGCGGTGTAGGCGTCGCCGGCGTTCGATGACGGCAGCTGTCCCCGCCTTGAATCTACCAGCTGGCCACGTGCACGACGAGCCATCGGCCGGATGTTTGGCAGGATCCGCGACGGGGGGTGGGGAGACTGGTCCGGATGCGGCGTGGCACGTCGGGCCCTTCACGTCCGGGGGGTGGATGATGACAGTGAGATGCGGCGACGCACGCCGTTGGGACGGCGCGGTGGCGTCTGACGGGGTCGGACGGCGGCGATCCGCGGCGCCGGCGATCGGATGGGGCGGGCGAGCACACGAGGTGGGCGGTGGAGTAGATGGGGTGCCTTCACGTCCGGGCGGTGGACGATGACGATGAGATGCTGCCACGCACGCCGTTGGGACGGCGACTGCGGCTTCGGACGGGCTCGGACGGCGGCGGCGGACGGGGTCGGAGGGCGGAGATCCGCGGCGGCGGTGATCGGATGGGGCGGCCGAGTAGACGGGGTCGCGGGCGAGTAGATGGGGTGGGCGGGTAGATCGTGCAGGCAGTTTTTTTTTTTGCATGCGCGCGGTCTACGTATGCCAGCTACAACCGTACAATACGAGGTGGGCATACCCTTCTTTCGTATGACTATTCTGTCCTTCTACGTTTTGTTTGGGGGGAGGGGGTCTACCGAAGCAAGCCCCAAACTCCTAACAGCCTACTCTATTCCTGACGTGAGAACATCCCAACGTGACAGCCATACCACGTGACATATGTGGTTTAACAGCCCATACTAGTAGATACCAAGACATCTCTTGGATTACGCACAATAGAACTGCACAGTTTATATCGATCTGGGGAAGAGGAAGAGGGACCAGTCTGAGGAAGAGGAACCAGTGGCAGCCACCACCGTGGTTCTAGTCCACTATTCACTGGTACAAATAATCATTCACAAGCTACACGGAGAGTAATCTTGCACCTTGCTGTGCTACGAGATATACGTCACTAGATCACCGATGCCTCTCAGTCCTACATACACTAACTATATACTACCTGCATATGACTTTGGCAATGTTTTTCCACGCTTCATCCGTCGGTCCAATGTGTTTTTTACTACCGATATAGGTTCCAATCTTCTCTACTTTTTTATTGCGAGATCATCTTCTCTATTGATGTACTGTTGGCTGGGGTTGTGCCAGTCATCTCAATCAATTCCGAAGATTTGGTTGTACAAGTTGATAGGTGCATGGAATGCATATATTGATGCGGTCTGTTGTCCTAAAGCCACGAGGCTTTTGGAGTCGTGTATGCATGCCTACATTTATGTGGACTAAAAATAAACACACTGGAGAGGGAATTGTAAAGTAAATTAGACCCAAAAAAAGATGTTGATGTGGATGAACCAGAGGGCAATAAAACATGAGTAGTTGCTGGCAGTAAGGATCTATTAGATATATAGATTGATCATATTAAATGGCACATGGATTAGAAAATCGAGGAGTTCTTATTGTTAAATTGTTTCCTATGCATCTGCCCTTTTTGATAAGTACATTTACTTCTCTCATATATGTTTTTTGCGGGCACTTCTCTCATTTTACGTCTTATTAGTTTACAGAGGGAGTAAGACGGGTTCAGGTCTTTGGCATCAAAAGCAACCGAAGTGAGACCTCGGTAAAAGAAAGGGAAGGGAGGTTCCCTCCATGAGGACATGGACACCGAGCTATTTTTGGTTGTAGTTCCATGACCAATCCTTTCTGGGTTGGAATAGTTTGCTTATCAAAATATACAAATAATGACTGGGTTGATTCCCATGAAAGCACATCTAAGATATTAACAACCATTCAACCAAGGAGATAAACATTTAGTCTCTACAGTACTTATTTAGTGCATGTTCACAGATGAGAGATGACAATGTGATTAGTCTTAACTGGTGCTGGTATTGATACTGGGACACTAAACTTACGATTAACAAGACCACTTATGATCTCAGACGAGTGACCTGCTTATTATAAAACACAACTTAATAGTGCACTAAATACTTGCAAAACAGGAGTACAAAGTTCAAACTCTTGCTAGATCATCCTGCTTGAACACCTCTTTCACACACCAAGATTTAAACTCCCTATATAATCCAGTCGCACATGATATATCCAATGATCGAAATTTGATACAATTCGAATGGAGTTCGTGCGGCGCATCTTTGATCACTCTTATTCAGACACATTTTGCATGATCAACTTTTGTGAAATCACCTCGGCCAAATAACAAGAAACTTCTTTTCAAATCGTTACTTGTTTATTCAGTCTTCTGGCTCTCCCCTTCCATGACTCAGCAGCTTCCCAGTCTGAAGCGATTTGAAGCCACGTTATTCTTATTCTGCATCAACCTAAGCAAAAAACAAATGATGGTAGAATGAGGAAAAGAAACTACAGCTTGTCCTTGGCCTGGTTGTTCATCGTCTTCGTCGCCAATGCGCTCTGCAAATGGAATTCATTTGATTTTCAGGACACAATAATGAAAATACACGCAGAAATCTCACACAAAAATTTAATTGGGATATCTGAAGAACCAGACTGCAGTGTGCAGACATTGTTCTCACCAGAGGAAGACCTTCAGCCGCCCTCTCCAACAGGTGGCTGCAAGGTTTGAAGAACTGGCCATACTTCATCTCCCACTCCGACAGCATCGCGCAAATGCGCCTTGCGCCGATGGAATCCGCCCAGTGCATGATGCCACCCCTGGTTGCATTTCACAATTGGTCTCCCACTCCGACAGCATCGCGCAAATGCGCCTTGCGCCGATGGAATCCGCCCAGTGCATGATGCCACCCCTGGTTGCATTTCACAATTGGTTTCCTCAGCAGTTCGTCGGCAGTCAGGGAGCTCGACCAATCATCTTATTAGCGTACAAAATTATAAATGATTCGGAGACGGCACCTGTATGGCGGGAAACCCATTCCGAAGATGGAGGCGATGTCGAGGTCAGAGGCCTTGAAGGCAATGCCCTCCCCCAGGACACGGCAGGCTTCGTTGATAACCGGGAACAACACCATCTCTGCTATCGCGCTGTTGTCAAGCTTGAGCAACTGCCACCATGTACAAGAATCATGGTGATTACAAATGGCCATTGGTGTTTCTGATATCTAGCAACATTATGCCTTCAACTGGAATTATGGTGTGCATGGAGAGTAAGAGATCCATTCAGTCCAAATAAATGTATGCACCAGTGAGACAGTCTATCTGCCATCAATATTGAAACTAGTTTAGCTTATATCTGTCCACCACATAGTGAGATTTCACCAAAGAGAGCAGGTTAATTTGAAAGCTGCCTTGCTTATTTGACCATCATTCCATCAACACGTACTATCTACAAGCCAACACTAACCTCATGAAGAACCTATTTTTAATGTGTACTGGGAAACATATGTTGACATTTCCTCTTTTTTTTTTCTTTCACAAACCCTCAAGAAAAGATCATATTGACAAAGTGAAGAACAAAGGAACGTAGGTAAAAAGACTGGAAAGCGAAACCAAACCTCGGGATCAGGTGTGGCTCCTGCAATTCTCCTCGACTCCTCGAGATAGTTCATGATTTCAGGATCAGGGCTCGCCTTCCTCTTACTATCATACCTGTAAAACCCCTTTTGAGAGGCTTCACCTGTGGAACAGAAACAGAAACAAGGAAAGCATACTCACCAATGGGAACCAAGGAAGCGTTGCAAGTTATAAATGATTAGCTTTACCTGTTCTTTTGTCCTCAGTCATGAGAGAAATCAGCATTGACTTGTAGACCCGCTCAGGGAAGTTTTCAAGGTGCTGCATGCCTGTGGCTAGAGCAACTCCAAAACCAACCAGATCTGTCATTCTGCAGAGAAGCTCTTTAAATGAAAATGGTGTGTGATTCAACATGATTTGATCAGCATAAGTGCATGAGGCAAGCCAAATGATGCTGACAGTCCCACTGATGAGCATTCCCGTTTGAATCGTCGGAATTGAAAGAGATTAGATACCGCAAAAGAGATTTAGTGTTGTCTAAATACCTGAATGGACCAATTGGCATCCCGAATTCAGTACAAGCCTGATCGATCTTGTAAACATCCATTCCATGATCGACAAGCCATAGTGCTGCCTGAGTGTACGGAAAGAACATCCGGTTGACCGCGAAGCCGGTACAGTTTCTGACCACTATTGGTGTCTTCTTGATCTTCTTCCCCACATCCAGCAAGGTGACAACTGCTTGCAAAGAGGCGCGAGGGGTGTGGACTATCTCAAGAAGAGGCATGATATGAGCTGGACTGTCAAAAAAAAGGGAGTGTATCAGGAGGTAGTTCAGGAATCACAACTAAGGAGTTTATTCTGAATCTGATTAGATTTTCCTTACGCGAAGAAGTGTGTGCCAACAATGCGGTCTTGGGAATTTGTCTTCTCTCCGATCAGGTCAAGATCAATGGTGGAAGTGTTGGTGGCAAGAATACAATGGGAAGGACAGTGTTGCTCCAGTTCAGCAAAAATCTGCTGCTTCAACTTCACATTCTCTACGACTGTCTGAACAAGCAGCATAAGGATAACCGGGTTAACTAAAATAGCGAAAGCGATATTCCAGCAGGACTCTCTCCTACCATTCTTTGCTTGATGCAGCAGATGTAAGGTAATTAGATATAGAACTTGCCTCGATTGCTAAGTCAACACTCTTGAATTTTTCATAATCGAGGACACCTGTAAGAAGTGAGAGGGTCTTGTCATATTTCTCCTTTGTCATTTTTCCTTTCCTTACACGACTCTGCAAGTTTTCTGATCAAAGTGTTATAGTTAGACACCCCACTTTCATTTTCTGGTTGGTCTGGACACCAAGATGAAAGAATATTCAGATAGAAAGTGATGAGGTAATGTTAAGCCATCCTCTACCTTTGATCCTGTCAATTCCTGCGTTTAGGAATTCCTCGTTGACTTCTTTCAGTATAACAGGATAATGGCTCAGTATCAGCGCGGTTGCGATTCCAGAACCCATAAGTCCACCACCAACAATGGCAACGTTAGATACCTTCCTTGGCATCAAACCTAAGTCTGTGATCCCAGGAACCTGCTGCAATTGATATAAGGCTGGCATTCTACATTATAATATAGCTACAGGTAAGTGGGTACAATTCTGCCCACAACATGCATATCTCATACTCTCATGGCTTCAAACAATGCAACTCAAAAGCATGACATTTTATCTGGAACAGGCACAGTGTTTTTTCCTTGTTCTCTACCTTTGATGTTGCACGTTGTGAAAAGAACACATGAATCAAGCTTTTACATGTATCTGAGAAAAAGAGTTCCTGAAAAGCCATGGCTTCCTGCATTTGTGTTGCACACAACTCACGTGAAATCTTAAATATAGTTTTCTTGTCAAGCCAAATATTCCCTCCGTCCCAAAATAAGTGTCTCAACTTTGTACTAACTTTAGTACAAAGTTGTACTAGAGCTGAGACACTTATTTTGGGACGGAGAGAGTACTAAACAGTAAAGCAAATCATACCTTCCGAAGCCCGGCTTGTGGCCCTGAAACTATACCTTCTTCGACAGCATCGATACAGACGAATGGATACTGAAGATTGGCAGCCCACTTCCGAGACTGAACTCTGGCAGAATTGAGGATCTCTCTGGCCAGATCAGGGGATTCAAGCTTGTCAGTTTTGTAGAGGGCTCGGGCCCATGGCCTTTTCGACTCATAGATGTCCAAAGCCCAACGGCGGGCATTATTCAACAAATCGTTAGGTGAAACAACAGCGTCGACCAGACCCAGCTCATGGGCTTCTTCGGCTTTAATTGGCTTCGAGAGCTGGTGAAAATGAGTGTGTTCCAAGGTTTTCAATGTAAGAAGTTAATGTGCAATAGCATATGAAAGAAGTAAATGAACGTACCATCATCATTTCAAGTGCTTTTGTCAGTCCAACAAGGCGGGGAAGGCGCTGTGTTCCTGAAATGTGGGATCGACCAGTGCCAAACACATCGTATAAAGTACAATTCCATGATAGCAGTTCTTCGTATTAATAATTCATAATCTATTGCATGGCATGGTACAAGGAAAAACGGAAGGGAAATAACTTAATTATGTTTTGTGATGCATATGGTAAACTGGAGTGCATAGCCTATCACAAGGAACATCAATACATTAACTTTCTCTCCTATATTAGTGTAATCAAGGGAAATCACTGGATCAGCTGCGACATCAAGTATAGATAATAATAGCCTTATTTCTGTAAGAAAATATAAAAGTGACACTACCTCCAAATCCAGGTATTACTCCAAACTGAAGCTCCGTGAGGCCTAATTGAGCATTAGGAGTTGAAATGCGTGCTTGGCATACCTAATAGTAGAATTCAAACTTAGTAAGACTTGTCATTTCAGAACTTCTCTTGTAAGGTGAAGAACTAAGGAAGGAGGTCAACTCTGTACCATGGAAATTTCTAAACCTCCACCAAGAGCAGGGCCATCAATAGCAGCCACTGATGGCTTCCCAGCATCTGACAGAGATAACGCCCATGAAAAATGTATTATGGAACTTCTAAATCTACTAGTCTAATGGTACGTGTATGCCAGAAAGATAGTATTTGAGAAAAGATGATGAATTGCTCAAACACCTTCGAAGATATCAGTCATGGCTTCAATCAATATGCAGTGATCCTTTAGCTGCTCCGCTATTAGAAACATATAAATTTTGTATGTCAATGTTGGCATAGTAGGTATGTAGAGACACGGTAAAATGACGATCTCGACAGAAAATTTGCTTAATGGGGGCTATCGTACGTTTGCGAATATCAGCGAAGGCACTAATATCGAGTCCAGCAGAAAATGACCTTCCACTTCCTGTTAAAAATTCCCACATGAAAGGAAAATTAATTCCACCAAAAAGAATTTCCACACACATCTTTAAAATGATTCACATGAAGGAAAACTGCTACAGAGTAAAAGATGAGAAAAAACCGGCAAGATTATGGTGCGTGCATTTTTTAAGGATTTTTTGAAGTGCACATTATCCACAAAATCATACTTGTATCTTAAACTGTCTATTACCTGTAAGAACAATAGCTTTCACATCATTCCTTCGAAGCACCTCTTCATAGTGCCCTTTCAAGCTAAACAGGACTGAAAATATATGACGAGAAAGATGTTAGGCAAAAGAACTTAAATAATTAATGGCTAATATTCTATGAGGTCTGAAGGAGCAAATAGTTTTCGTGAAACCTGTTGATCTACTTGATAGAAAATTTGCATCTAAATGATCACTAGTCAGTATTCTACTTATTCCCCAAACGTGGAGTATCTGCTTTGAAGATGGATCGATGGAAGACGGCGGCGACGACCTATGAGAGTGCGTTGGACCGGTTTGTGCCCCAAACCTGGTATGTGGCTTGGTTGGGGCCTCCGGCTTTAGATTTTAGGCTTAGGTGAGAGGTCTGGATATTCGGCTCACACTTTCTGCACCCTTCATCAATGGATAGGAGTAGCGAAAGATGTTGCCAAGATGACGGCTTCAAACACATTGATATATTAACTTTGTAAGGTCTTTGTGAATAATTCATAAAGTGGCTGCGTGCATTTCCATGGAGAGGCAGGAGGTCATCCTCCTTTAAAAGAAAACTTATTCCCCAAATGTATCTAAGAATTATTCCAAGGACACAGAAGAATGGCAAGTACTAGCAGACAGCCCCTAGGTAAGGAGGCTGTTGGGAATCTCTCTCCCAAATGCCGGCTGACGAAGGAGGAGAGGAAGAAGGGATTGATTCACCGTCGATGGAGAGGGCGTTCACGGGCGGGTTGGCGATGTAGATGACGGCGACGCCGTCGGACCCGACCTCCATCTCCGTCGTCCCCTTCGCCATCGATCCTCCCCGCCGCTTCCTCGGATCTCCCCCCTCGGTCGTCCGCTCGCAGGGCTGCCGCCCGTTTGATCGGAAACCATTTTAATGGAGCCGGTCGCCAGTAAGGCGGCAGTTGTTCGGTCTCCGGCCGCCGCGGCTACAGGGTCGGTTGGTTCGGAGTTGAGGGGGGATTTGGGAGGGAGGAACGGCAGCAGGGAAGACTCAGGACGAAGCACTTCAGTTGGAAACCACGCCACGTTTAAGATGTTGGAAGTATCTTGCGGAGAAAACTATCATGCGTACGGAGACGATGTTGCACATGTTGTGCAACCGTTGTGGACCCTTCTTTTTTTAGAACATGTCGATCCTTCTTCGTTTATAACAGACAGACGCACACAAAGTTCAGCAACCCCCCCCCCCCCCCTCCCCCAAGGCCCCTAGTTGTCTTTTTTAGCGTCGGCGGCGAAAAATCGGTCCAATCACGTCTCCAAGTCGTTGTTTAGCGCCGGTTTTAACCGAATAACAACCAGCGAATCCGAGCCGAACCCAACGAACTAAGGGACGCCTGGGGCGCCGGCTGAAGCGAAAAGGCGTGTGGGTCTTCGCAGTCGATGACACTGGTCGATTTCCCGCTGTTTTCTTCCCCTTTCCTTCCATTTCCCCATTGCTTCCCTTCCCCCTTCTCCTGCCGCTCCCGCCATTCTCCTCATCAGATTCGGGCGCCATGCGCTGAAGAAATATGCGCCCCCTCGCCTAGCCGCCAATTCCATCCAGCTGGAGCCGAGGAAGCCGAGGGCACCGATGGCAAGGCCACCGGGCATGTCGAACGCCAAGTGGAGGACGGATGTTCGGCGCTGGGAGGCGCTCACCACCGACCGGCGAAACAGACTCATCACCAAGAGGGCCAGGGACGCGGCGGTGGCGGCGATGACGGAGCAGGGGAAGGCGTCTCATGCGGGGATGATGAACCTTCCGGTCGGCCACTGCGCACAAGCAGCGTGGGGGAGCCAGCATAGCGTCGCGTCACCGGCCAACTTGTTGTCGCCCGCATGGGGGTATGCACCCTCGTCTGACTACTCCGACGGCGACGCGCATGGTGGCTTCAACCCCAACATCACCTTTCCGCATGGCGCACCGCTGCGTACCTCCCCCTCTGGCTTCAACCCCGACCCGCGCACTCCTTCCCATGCGTTCACCGCCGGCAGCAACGCCCAGTACAACTACTCGCCGCTTGCCTCAGCCTCGCCTGCGCTGCCTCTGCGCCGGGGCGACCTACCCTTCGTGCACGGGGCGGCGCCACAGTTCAGCAACACTGGCATTGATGATGAAGCAGGACGTCAAGCTCGACCTTCTCATGACCAACGTCGTCGCGAAGAAGAGGAACGCCGACCTGGCGTTCTTGATCACGTCAGACATGTTGACGATGGACGAGCAGGTGAAGGCGCGGTACCTGGCGGAGCGCGGCCTCATCTTAAACCAGATCCCGGGCCGGCAGCGACCATCGCCCCTACGCCCACGACGACACTAACGTCGACGCCCATCCTGAGCAATGAAGCCGTGCCGATGCCGACGACTAGCCCAGACATAGAAGCCACGCCGATGATGAGCCCGACTGCGCCCACGACGACCCCGGCCAGTCCCACGGCAGAGGAGCCCGCCGTTTGATGCGTTCCATATCTATGATTTCTTCCTTTTGATCGCCGAACTTTTGGGTATGTTTGGTGGCCGAACCCGTGACATGATGATCGTCGACTTGTGGCATGACGATCACCTAACTTATGGTGTTTTTTGCCAGCGGGAAAGACAATTTCAAATTTGTTGGGCGTTTGAGGGCCGAAACCTGGGGGCACGGCTGAAAACTCGACCGCCCCCAAGACAAAAAAACCGTCGACGCAAACGCCAAAAGGTATTCGTCGGGTGCGCTAGGAGGGCAAACGGTTGGATATGCTCTAAAGGCGTGTTTGGAGGGAGTGGCTATGTTTCGCTTGAGGCGAGATAGTAGCTCGGCTCACCTACAGGAGTTTGTAGTGGACCGGCCAAGCAGTCACGTGGGTTCGTCATGCTCACTTCACGCGCGTATTCTTTTACTTTTCATATATTTTGAAAACTATTAAATATGGAAAATTATTCTTTTATGGTGTTCGTCACACATTTCAAAAGTGTTCGTGCAGTGTAGACAAATATTCGCTCAAATTTTAGAAAATGTTTGTACTTTCAAAAAAAATACTATGTGACATTTAATAAATATTGACGTATTCCAAAAAAATGTTTGTAACATTTCAAAAAATGTTATACAGTGTAAAACATTATTCATGTAATTAAATAATGTTTAGTAACATTCAAAACAAATATATGCCATGTTTAAAAAATCACTTGTTCAAAAAATATGTAAAAGAAGTGCGTAGTTGGAAAAAAAATCATATCATTCAGAAAAAAAATGTTTAAACATGTATTTAGAAAAATGTTTAACGCATGTTCGAAAACTGTTCAAGAACATGTACTAGAATAAAATGGTAATTGTGTATTTAGAAAATGTTAAACATGTATAAAAAATATAGATTCATACGAAAAATGTACATTGTGTATGAAAAAGTAGACATGATAACATATATTTGAAAAATGTTAATAATGTATTTAAAAAATGTTTAACCTATATAAAAGTTCTTCCTGGTGTATAATAAAAAAATGTACAAGGTGTATGAAAACGTTATGTATGTGTTAAAAGGGGAAAAGTAAATAAATGGAAAAAAGGGAAGTAAATCGATGAAAACCGAAGAAAAACAAAGAAACCCAAAGAAAGAAAGGAAAAAAGGAAATGAGAAAAAAATAATATATCATGGATCCTCCAACATGCATGATCTAGTTCAACCTTTGCTAGACTAAATCATGCACTAAGCATGGATTCTGCCTGTGCATCCAAAAAACCTGAAACCCAGTTTCATTCCCGAGCGTCGAATATGCATACCTATGGGTCAAGAAAGGCCTTCCAAGTAAGTCATTATCGGTGTAGGCATCAATGTTGCCATTTTAATTAAGTATGATTTTTATTGGAAGGGAATTGAACCTTTACACAAACTTGTGATGAGGTGTAAAACCATAATAATAACGCAAATGGGCGCCATCATATGGGGCAATGTAAAGTAAGGTTACTTTTTCAGTAATCTCGTGTGCAACCAAAACCGAAAAAGCACATGCCAGTCTCCGCTCCCCTCTGCGTAGGGCCTATCTTTTACTTTTATGTTGAGTCAATACATTTTTCCTTCTAAACTCTTAAGGTAAACATAGCATGGTGGAGAAAGATCCATGACCATGTAAACTATTGATGTGCACAATTATTTCGATTCATTATTGTTGACATTATCCCTGAGAAAATAAGTTGAGAAACTAAGAACTTGCTAAACTTTAATTTTTTTTACTTTGTGTCTAGTTGAAACACATTTATTCTAAAAAAATTGCTCCTAGGTGCTAGATAATTATGCAAAGACTAAAAGATAGTTGAGCCTGTGATGTTTGTTGATCAAACAACTCTCACATAGACCGGTATGGAAAAAAATAATAGGAATACAATTTTTTTTAATGATTGAGAACATGGTTTGTTATACTGAAGAAACTTTTAGGGTGTCATGACCTCCTTATAAGAAGTTTTGTAAGAAATGATTGTTATTTAGAATGTTCAATCATGAGAGTAAATAGTGATGTTGTCAATTTCATATTCTTTTATTATTGATTCCCCACTTCATAAACCCGCAACCATGTTTACTAAGCTCGGTTTTCGCTTGGATACAAGTACTAAGCTTGGGGAAGTTGATACGGCTATTTTGCACCACTATTTTCTATTATAATTTCCTATTTATCATTGGCATTTTCCACATTGTAGCTCAATTCTAATGCATTTTCCCTTCAATTTGCATGAATTACACGAAGAGGAAAATTACCGGAAAGCTGGATAAAATGGTACTAGAAAATAATTTTTTGGAGCTCAATAAATCACCAAAAAATCAGGAAATTGTTTAAGAAGAAAAGACCCACAAAGCAAGAAGATGGGGCTAGGGGCCACACAGACACCCCTGGTCACGTGGGGCCCATGGGAACCGCCTAATGACCGGTATGGGCTCGGGCGAGAGGCGGGGGCACTATGCTAGGCTAAGAGCAACTCTAGCAGACCCCGCATTTTGCCGACCTGCAAAATGTGTTTGCAGGTCACACGGGGGCGGTTATGCAGGCCGAAATTTGCGGTGGCAGACTAGAAACCGCAAACAAACCCCTAAATTTTAAAAAAAGTTGTTTCGCGCGAGAAATTTAAGCAACAGCTCACCGGAGCTCGCTCGCATATATGGTTTTTCTTTGCATATAAGTTCATACAAGCCACATACATACATAAAGGTTAGATATGGTAGACAGGGCCTACGCTACCGCACCACTGCAACAAAATTGAGCTCATCGGAGCTCCTGCGGTAGCTGCCCACCGGCGGCGATCAGTCGGAGTCGGAGGAGTCGGAGTCGAGGTCGACGAAGAGCTTTGCCTGCTCCTCCTTCATCACGCGCAGGGCGGCCTCCTTCGATGCGTGCGCCTGCGATGCCGTGAGGCCCGTCTCGAGGAAGAGCCGCTCGTACTCGAGCTCGTGTCGGATGCGCTCTTCCATCTCCTCCTGATCCCTCACCAACCGCTCGAGGATGACGCGATCGAGGAGCTCCTCCTGCCCCGGTGGAAGGTAGTCCTTGGGTCCGATGACGCCTCGGCGCGGCGGCGCATCGGGCACGGCCTCCTCCGGCTCCCTCTTCACCGGAACGAGCCGCGAGCTCGATGCGCCCGCGGATGAGCACCCCGCGGACCCGTGCCCGGATGAGCTCCCCGCGGATCAGTTGCCGGAGGAGGCGCGGCGGCGACGGGCGCGCTCGAGCTCGAACTCGTCGAGCTCGCGTCGGTCGAATGCCGGCGGCGGCCGGGCACCCTGGTTGAGCCACCGACGCGCCCCCCGCTTGCGCGCGACGTCAGATCTGGCGCGGCGGCGGGGCTCCACCTTATCCCCCGAGTTGGCCATGGTGGTTCAAGGCTCGCCGGCGGCGAGAAATCGAGCGGCGCGGTGGGGAATTGGAGGAGAACGCGGCGATGGGAGGATTGGGTTTCGACCCGCATCTGCCCCGCAAACCCACAGTTATAGTGGCTCGGGGGTTGCGTTTGCGGGGTGCGGCAAAAAAATTTACGGGCCGGACACCGATGCGGGCTCTGGTCTGGCCAGAAAAATGTGCCGAGCCCGTATATTCGCCGGAATTATGCGGGTTTGCGCCGGATGCGGGGTCTGCTAGAGTTGCTCTAAGGCCTTGCTCCAAGTTGTGCCCAGGACTAATGACGGCAATGTATGAGAGCATTCGTTTCCTTCTTGAAGGCTTCGTCGAGGCATCATGCTCGCTTCTTCGTCCGGGACGGCAACCCTGCGTGCTCACTTCTCCTCTTGGGGCATTGTCTTAGGAGTGGCTACCGGTTGGAGGTACCAGTGGTAGGCGGTGGTTGGTGGTATTGGTGTTAGGCAGATGCGATCCGAGTTCTCGATCTTTTGGTAGGCAGGTTTGATGATTGCATTTGAAGCCGGGTTAGTGAGTGTGACCCTTCTCGGATTACCTCGTTCACATACAACACTCCTCCCTCTCCTTTGAGGGGTGTTATTGGGTGGAACAAGACAACCACGCGCATAAGGCGTCCACCTTGCTTGGTTAGATGATGGTGGAAGCCGAAGACCTCCATCCGCTTGTCGAAACTTTGTGATCCTTGAAGCCGAATTCCTTCTCTTCGAGGGTGTGGTGTTGTGGTGGTGATGTTATTTTGTTCCTGTGTGTATTGTTGTGGGTTTGTTGGCTCAAGGCTTTGTAATGTGTCTTTTTTTTGTTGTTATTCATGTAATATGTCTGTTTCTTCAATGAAATGAACACCGTTGCTTTTCATAAAAAAAATTATAATCTAGTTTGTGGTAAACTGGTAATTTCCTCCGGTTTGCTTCATTGGAGCGCACGGCTGCACGTGGCAGAGAAACAATGGCATCATGTTGACCAGGGACCACCCACACCATCGGTCGGCAACGCGTTAGCACAAAGACACCCATGCAGCATGCATGATGGCCTTTTCAGTGCTCCACGATGTATATGTGCTATATGTATCATGTAGGTAAAAAAAAGTGATGCGCCAAAGCAACTAAAAAAGGAAGAAAGCATTTTATGATGATCTCGAAAAAAAACGATGCTAAACGCGTGGACGTATGTAAAATGACTGTCAACCAATGCTAAGCCGTGCGCATCGATTCCGATTCTGCATCCGTACATGCTAACAGGGCTCTGTATCTGCCGCCATATATAGCGCATGCAACTAGACGTACGCCTAGATGGCTAGATACACACACATTATTATCCCCACCGTCCTTGATCGCAAGGAGATACCGCAAGATATCTCACTTCGAAGAAGAAAGATACCGGGAAGATATTCGCTTGCGTGCTTGCTTGCTCGCCGCACCCATAGATTTGTCGGTCACATGTGTCACTCCGGTCTCCTGATCGCAGCTGCTGCATATAATTGCCTGTCAGTCCTCTCCAGGACCAATGATCTGTTGCTGCCCGTGCAACTCTCTCTGCTTTCTTCTGCCGCTGCTCACTCTAGTAGATTGGTACTAGCTTCGCCATGGATTGCGCAAGCCCTGGTGGGACTGACACATCGACGGACCCAGACCTCGACAAGAATCAAGCGGTACTGATCACTAGCACATTCGTCAACTCTGTTACATACGCGCTCGATTTCGATGTTGTGTACCTCAGTTTCTGTAGCGGTAGCTGTGGAGTTTCCCTAATGATCTTGTTGATGAGCCTTGATGGCTGGGTTTGAACGCACATGTGCAGAAACTGTTTTTCCAAAAATAAAAAAACCTCTGCAATGTTTTGTTACAGCAAACTGCTGCTACACATGATGTTTACTGAACTTGTCTCTACTGATCATCAGTTCGAACAAGGGCATGCTGCTGCTGCTGGGCTCACGCCTCCGGATTCCGGTGACAGATCAAATGGTGAACTAGGTCCAAAGGTATGGATACGACGGACCAGTAAAACTCCAGTGCATTCAGCTGCGAAATACGGAGTATTTGTGATTTCTTCTGATTCTTGGTTGACTCACAGACGCTCCGTCGCCTCGCCCAAAACCGTGAAGCTGCTAGGAGAAGCCGTCTAAGAAAAAAGGTACGACTACTGTAGTGCGATCATTTGGTAAACAATATGCCAGGAGTACAAGGATTAGCTTGGAACCTTAATCCGTTCATCCTTTCCATGGCCCTCTTCAGGCATATGTCCAGCAGCTCGAGAGCAGCGGCCTGAGGCTTGCTCATCTGGAGCAGGAGCTCCAGCGTGCTCGCCAACAGGTATACATGCTCATCTTCATCTCTCCATTTTTTTTACAGAATTCATTCCCGTATGTTGTTCAACATATTGGTAATTTGTTTTGCTTATCTTATCCAGGGCTTTCTCGTTTCTACTTTGGGGGACCAGCCTGATTCAGAGAACGGAGACGGTAGTAATAAACCACTGTTACTGTCCAGGGATTGCTTCTTCTATTTCTTGCGTAAAAATTTAGTACCATTTCTCGGTCTCCAGGAGCTTCTTCGTTCTACGTGGAATACGCACGGTGGCTGGAGGAGCACCACAAGCAGGCAGACGAGCTCAGGGCCGCCGTCAGCGCCCACGCCGGAGACGGCGACCTCCAGGCCATCGTTGACACCGTCATGGCACGCTGCGACGAGATCTTCAGGCTCAAGGGCGCCGCGGCCAAGGCCGACGCCTTCCGCGTCCTGTCGGGGACGTGGACGACCCCCGTCGAGAGGTGCTTCCTCTGGCTCGGCGGCTTCCGGCCATCCGAGCTTCTCAAGGTTCCGACCATCGATCGTCGAAGCTTGTCGACAGATTCTGCTAGTATTTTCGATCAATTTTGGGTTGAGCAAACACCAAACAGGCGCTTCCCCTTGCCTCTTTCTGACGTGCGTCCATGACACCGCTGCAGCTGCTCGCGAGCAGGCTGGAGCCCCTCACCGAGAAGCAGCTCGACAGTATCGATGTCCTGCGGCGTTCCTCCCTGCAAGCCGAAGAAGCACTCTCGAGAGAGATGGAAGCGCTGCGACAGTCGGTCACCGAAACCATCGCGGCGGCAGGATCGTCGTCCCAGAGCTGCTCCGACGATGATTGCACGGGCCAAATGGCGGCGGCGGTGGGAAAGCTTGGCGCCATGGAAGGCCTCCTGCGGCAGGTAAACTTGCGCAGGCCATGGGTGTTCAGTTTGAACAGTCGTGTGCGCTTCAGATGCAGGGTTTTTCCTGAACTGTTTCCCGGTGATCTGCTGTTTCTCAGGCTGATGATCTGCGACTGCGGATTCTCGAGGAAACGCGGCGGGTACTGACCATCCGTCAGTGCGCACGAGCGGTGCTCGTGGTCAGCGACTACTTCTCCCGGATGCGCGCCCTGAGTTCTCTCTGGATCGCACGTCCGACGACCGGAGTGAACTGAGTTTCCACAGTCGGACATATTATTATTATTCGAGAAAAGCAAAAGAGAACGTAGTACTATGGACTGCATATGAACTGAAATAATTAGTGAACAAATCTCTATCTCTATCTTTATCCCTACTACTTAAAAATGGGTACAACGTCCTGCCGTAATATTGTCCGTCCTCCCCCACCCTCGGTTTTTCGATCCAACGTCCTCTCGTTTCGACTTTTGTTGGTGGACCCTTTTATTACCAAGCCAACGACCGCCCGTCCGAGCGCCAAGCTCCGGTGTAACCCGCCGCCGCCGTCCCCGCTCCCTCGTCATTCTTCAAGTGCCGTCGATGGATGTTGCCTTCACCGCATTCGACGGACGTCGTCGCACACTCGGCTCAGGAAAGAGTGCATGCACTTCACCGGCACACCCTTGCTCCCCGCCTTGGCTGAGGGAAGCGAAAGCCACGCCAGCCACCGCGCTACCGCCTACGTGCAGATCCGAGCGTGCTAGCCTCGCCACCCCGCCGCCCCCCCCCCCCCCCCACCCCCAACCGCCGCCGTGCTGCCGCCCCTCGGCCATCCCTCTAAGGTCGACGACCACCCAAAAATTCCCGGCGAACCTGCATCCACCACCCTAAAACAGATAGTGGGGTTGCTTCTCCGGCGAACTTGCACCCGCTACGCTAAGATAGATAGTGGGGTTTCTTCTTCCCAGACGCCGGCTGCTTCGCCGTCTCCTTCTTCATCTCCGTCAACGCTTCCTCCTTCTTTCGGAAAACGGTCGACTGACACAAAAAAGAAAGTCAGTTGATTGACCTTTAGATATTGTGTAATCCCCACCCTTTCGTCAGGCACCTCCCATCACATGGCAATGTGGCAGAGGCAACGAACCGCTACACTAGAAGGTAGGGCTACGCAACATTGGCGTCCAGTTCATCGGCAGCCAACCCGCTGGGTCGGAACAGACGAAACAACGTCCCGTTCATCGGGAGCCAACTGGGCTAGGTCAGAATGCATCCTGTTCATCGGGAGCCAACAGGCTGGGTTGGAACAGCTGAAACAGGGTCATGTTCATGGGAACCCCACCGGATGGGGCTGTGGTGTACCGCAAAACGAGCGAAACGGAGTTCTGTTCAACCGCCTACGGTCGAAACAGGGTCATGTTCATTGGAAGGGGTGTGGCGCCGCAAAACGGACGAGACGGAGTTCTACTCAGCCGCCTACAATCGAGATATGGCCATGTTCATCGCAAGGGTGTGATGTACCGCAAAACGGATGAAACGGAGTTTTGTTCAACCGCCTACGGTCGAAACGAGTCCTGCTTATTAGAAGAGTGTGGCGTACTGCAAAACGGCCTCCACGGACTACTGTTCATCCACCTTCATGGATGTGTCTTTTTCAGTGAGTATACCCTTTTATTAGTTAAGCGGTTTTTTCTCAACAAGGAAAACTTAGAAGCCACAAATCGGTGTTGTAAATCTGTTGCTCCGTTGAGAATCCCGTCCACGCCCAAAAAAAGGTACTAAGGTAGTTGAAATGCATGTTGTAATGAAAATATGGGAATGTAAAGTTACTAAGATAATTACTAAGAAGAAAACATACATGGCTGATTGGCTCTAACTTTAGCGGGATCGTGGGAAACAATATTTCAGGAATAGGCTGGCAAAGTTGATCTTTAAAGAAGAGAACGTCAGTGACGTCCTGCGGGGTATTGTAGAAGATTATAGGATGCAACTCGATTGTATTTCATTGGAGTTGGTTACAATATATATAGGAGATGTCTTGTGTGACAAGCCAACTAAACCTACAATATCTCTAGAAATCAACCTATACAAGGCTAGAGATAATAGGAGAATCAGTCGGAAATAAATACAAAGATATCACGTTTCAACCCCGCTCCCCCCCCCCCCCCGCACAGTCGAAGCGTCGGCGTTGGCGATGCAAAGACTAGAACGAAACTCCTGAAATGCAGCGGTAGGCAATCCCTTGGTTATGATGTTGGCAAACTGTTGGGTGGTCGGTACATGAAGAACACGAAGCTGACCCAACTGAACCTTCTCGCGCACAAAGTGAACATTTAGCTCAATGTGTTTGGTGCGCTTGTGCTGCACCGGATTAGCCGCGAGATAGGCGGCCGACACGTTGTCTCAGAAGACCACAATAGCTTTCGGAAGAGAAATCCGAAGCTCACCAAGAAGGTGACGAAGCCAACAAGTCTCCGCAACGATGTTGGCAACTGCTCGGTACTCGGCCTCAGCACTCGAACGGGAGATAGTAGGCTGCCGTTTAGAGGACCAGAAGACAAGAGAGTCACCGAAGAAGACACAATAGCCAGACGTGGAACGTCGAGTGTCGGGACATCCAGCCCAATCCGCGTCAGTATAAGCAAGAAGCTCAGTCGAGGCGGATGCACGGAGACGAAGAGCGTAGGTCGGGGTGCCACGAATGTACCAAAGAATGCGCTTGACCAAAGACCAATGAACATCACGGGGCGAGTGCGTATGCAAGCAAACTTGCTGCACCGCAAACTGGATGTCTGGTCTAGTGAGCGTAAGGTACTGAAGGGCGCCCACAATGCTGCGGTAAAGAGCGGCGTCAGTAGCAGGTTGGCCAGGGGTGGCGGAGAGCTTCGGCTTGGCCTCAGCAGGTGTGGCGGCTGGCTTGCAGTCAGTCATGCCGGCATGGTCCAGAAGATCAAGAGCGTACTCGCCCTGATGCAGAAAAAACCCAGTGGCATCACGTCGCATATTAATGCGAAGGAAGAAGTGCGACGCGCCAAGATCCTCCAGCCGAAACTCAGAGCCGAGACGACCAATGATGTCAAAGATCCGCTCGGGAGGCAATGATGACAATATCATCAACATAGAGCAGAAGCATAGCCACATGATCAGCCTGATGTAGCACGAACAACGACGTGTCAGAGGTGGTGCTATGAACCCGAGAAGACCAAGGAACGCAGCGATGCACTGGTACCAGGCGCGCGGAGCCTGTTTGAGGCCATATAATGACCGTGACAACAGGCAGACATCATCCGATCGCTGAGGGTCAACGAACCCGCTCGGCTGCTGACAGAGAACTCGCTCCTGAAGATGGCCGTACAAAAAAGCATTGTTGATGCCGAGTTGATGTACGGGCCAGCGGCAAGAGGCAGCCAGCTGAAGAACCACACAATTCGTGGTGGGTTTGACGACCGGAGATAAAGTCTCAGAGAAGTCAACACCGGCACGTTGTGCAAATCCACGGACAACCCAGCGAGCCTTGTACCTGTCGAGAGAACCACCCGGGAGGAGTTTGTGACGAAAAACCCACTTGCCCGAGATGACGTTCGCTCCAGGGGACGAGGAACAAGGGTCCAAGTCCGGTTGGCGACAAGAGCATCGTACTCATCGCGCATAGCAACGGTTCAATGCGGATCACTCAACGCAGAATGCACCAATCGCGGAACCGGGGAGAGGGTCGTGACACTGAGGTTGTGGTAGCGCGGATTCGGTTGGCGCACCCCGACCTTGGCGCGCGTCACCATGGGGTGGTGAGGCGGCGGGGGAGGCGGGCGTGGACCGCGGTGACGGGCCACAATAGTCGGCTCGGATGATGATGAATACGCAGGCAGGGCCACGGGTGTTGGTGTCGCGGGCGTCGTCGAGGCGCGAGAAGGCCCGACCGTGGATGGCGACAAGGGCGCCGACGGGGCCGAGAGGGCCGGCTCCTCCTGAGCCGACCAGAAGCCAGAGGGCCCGATCGTAGATGACGATGAGAGCGCAGACGGGGCCGAGGGGGCCGACTCCTCCTGAGCGGACAAGGCCCCCGAGACCCCAGCTGGGGGCGCGCCCGGCTCCTCCAGAGCCAAAAGGCGGGGGCCCGGCGAGGCCTGGGAGGCCGGATCCTCCAAAGCCAAGAGGCGAGGGCCCAACGTGGCCTGGGAGGCCGACTCCCCCTGAGTTAGCGAAGGAAACGCTGAGGGCGGCGAGGCAGTGGACGACGAGGCCACAACCGCGCCTGAGCGACGGGGTGGAGGGAGCACAAGGGCTCCACGAGTCCATCGAGGAGAGGCATCCAGAGATGGCGAGGGACGCGATGCTGCCTGCTGAAACGGAAAAACAACCTCATCAAAATAAACGTGCCTAGACACGATCACACGATGGGACTCCGGGTTGTAGCAACGGAAACCTTTTGTGTTGGGTTGGTAGCCTAGAAAAACACAAGCGATAGAGCGAGGCGCCAGCTTATGTGGTGTCGTGGCGGTGATATTAGGATAACAAAGGGAACCGAAGACATGGAGATCATCATATGATGGAGGTGACTCGAATAAGAGATGATAAGGGGTGTAGTTCCATCGGGGTTTACAAGGCCGGATGTTAAGGAGAAGGGTAGCTGTGGCAAGAGCATCGGGACAAAACCGGGCAAGCATGTGTGCGTGGAAGAGCAATGCATGAACACTCTCATTAAGAGTGCGAAGAACACGTTCGGCACGACCGTTTTGCCGAGATGTATATGGACATGTGAGACAAAAAATGGTGCCATGAGTGGATAAGAGGGTGCGAATAGCAAGGTTATAAAATTCCTTTCCGTTGTCGGTTTGAAGATGGGCAATGGTGCGATGAAAATGTGTGGCAACATAAGCGTAGAAAGCATGAAGGGAGGAAGCGACGTCGGATTTGCGGTGCAACGGAAAGGTCCAAGTGAAATGAGAAAAATCATCCAAAATCACAAGGTAATATGATAAACCCGAATTGCTGGGCACAGGAGATGTCCAAATATCACAGTGAATTATATCAAAAGGAAATGTGGCAATTGATGGTGAGGAAGAAAACGACAAACGAACATGTTTCCCTACACGACAGGCATGACAAGTGTGTGCCTCCGATTTATTACATGAAAATGGAAAAGTCCGCAAAACTTTATGAAGAGCGTCGGCACCGAGATGGCCAAGACGAGCATGCCAGAGAGAGACGTCGGCGTGGAGAGCGACGAGACCACGACTTGTCGTTGGGCCACACGGGTAAAGATCGCCAGGGGAATCACATCGGTGAAGAACCTTCCGGGAGTGGGCATCCTTGACAGAAAAACCATGTTTGTCAAACTCAACGGTAACAGGATGTTCACGAGTAAGAGTACGAATAGAACATAAATTTTTGATTAAGGATGGAGACACAACAACATTGTTGAGAGGTAAGGAAGATGATGAGAGAGGGAGGGAGGACGCGCCATGGTGGGTGATGGGAAGCGTAGAGCCATCACCGACGACGATGCAAGAGAGAAGGGGGTACAGATAGGCATGAGAGAGGAGCGCGAAGTAGGTGCGCCATGCATTGTAGGATGGTGAGTCGAGGTCGAGAACGACGGGAACGTGGTCTTTGATGTGGAGCTCGTTGAGGCGATCGGAGGTGAAGGTGGCACCGACGAAAGAACCAATGTCGGAGAGGTCGGCTTTGGAGCGAGACATGGTGGTGATTGGGAGGAGGGCGGTGGCGGCTGGAAAGTGTTAGGTAGGGGCGGCGGCAGCGGCTACAAAGGAAGGAGTAGCGGTGGCAGCGTGATAGGGTGTAGGGTTTATGCGGCGGCGGCTGTGAGAGAGGTAGCAGCGGCGTGGAAGAGTTAGGTTTTTGTGTGGTGGCGGCTATAGGAGAAGTAGAAGCGGCGACGGCGGCGTGGAAGGGTTAGGGTTTGGTGCGACGGCGGCAGCGTGTGGAACAAGCGGCGGCGGCAGCAGGAAGAGAGGAGCGGCGGTGGCGTGAGACATGGCGGCCTAGAGCGGAAGCGGGAGAGATCAGTAGAAAACTGATATGATGTAGAAGACTATAGGATGCAACTCGATTGTATTCCATCGGAGTCGGTTACAATATATACAGGAGATGTCTTGCGTGACAAACCAACTAACCCTACAATATCTCTAGAAATCAACCTATACAAGGCTAGAGATAATAGGAGAATCAGTCAGAAATAAATACAAAGATATCACGTTTCAACAGGTATATATATATATGTGTGTGTGGGGGGGGTCTCCCTAGCACACACCAGACAATTGCCTATCCATGTGCGGCGCCCCCCTCCACCGTTTACACCCCCGATCATATTTTCGTAGTGCTGAGGTGAAGCCCTGCGGAGATCACTTCAGCATCACCTTGACGTCTTGCTGGATCAAGAAGGCGAGGGACGTCACCGAGCTGAATGTGTGCACACCGCGGAGGTGCCGTGCATCCGGTACTTGATCGGCTGAAGCGCGAAGAAGTTCGACTACATCAACCACGTTGTGAAATGCTTCGGCTTACGTTCTACGAGGGTACGTAGACACACTCTCCCCCTCGTTGCTATGCATCTCCATGGATAAATCATTGTGTGTGCTTAGAAATTTTTTATTTTCCATGCAACGATTCCCAACATCGGTAACTCATAGTCATGAACGAAACCATTCGTTCAATGACTGATAACGGGATCGTGGACGTCCATATCAATCCCTATGAGCACATGAATGATATTCGAGTGAACCTATGATTATCATGTGATGTTCCCTTTGCTTCACGATACTTTATAAAACCCGAGATGCACTAGTATCCTCCTAAGTCATCACTATGCTCATTATATTGAAATTCTCGTTAATGGTTTTGTTCTTCTTCCTCGTTATTGTGTTCATGTATCCCTGTGAAGAAGTCACCTATATATGTCTAGCCAGACGATGATTGATGCCATCACCCCAAGAGGGCCCTAAGAATATCTCTCCATCGTCAGAGGAGCAAATCCCACTCTTGAGCTATCCAGCCACTTGTCAAACTTTCTGATGAACCCGTAAGTTGTCGTTATGATCATCATGTTATAGGTGATGTTTGAGTAACCCCAAAGCCCACCGTACGGTAAGAGGTGACCATAATATTCTCATGGTCTAAGGAGCAAAATCACACATTAATACTCCGTGTTATTACAATTGATTACAGACGATATTAACTAAATTTATAACATACAAGATTGGGTCGATTCAATATGATCATTCTTCTAACGTCGTAATCTCAGTGTTGTTATAGTAATGTCGTTTGCTACCTCTTGAGCATGCGTTGGTTTTCCCTTGAAGAGGAAAGGGTGATGCAGCAAAGCAGCGTAAGTATTTCCCTCAATTTTTGAGAACCAAGGTATCAATCCAGTAGGAGACCACGCGCGAGTCACCTCATACCTACACAAACAAATAAGAACCTCGCAACCAACGCAATAAAGGGGTTGTCAATCCCTTCACGGCCACTTGCAAGAGTGAGATCTGATAGAGATAATAATAATAAGATAAATATTTTTGGTATTTTTATGATATAAATTGAAAGTAAAGATTGCAAAATAAAATAGATTGGAAACTTGTATGATGGAAAATAGACCCGGGGGCCATAGGTTTCACTAGTGGCTTCTCTCAAGATAGCATAAGTATTACGGTGGGTGAACAAATTACTGTCGAGCAATTGATAGAATTGAGCATAGTTATGAGAATATCTAGGTATGATCATGTATATAGGCATCACGTCCGTGACCAGTAGACTGACTCCTGCTTGCATCTACTACTATTACACCACACATCGACCTCTCTCCAGCATGCATCTAGAGTATTAAGTTCATAAGAACGGAGTAACGCTTTAAGCAAGATGACATGATGTAGAGGGATAAACTGATGCAATATGATATAAACCCCATCTTTTTATCCTCGATGGCAACAATACAATACGTGTCGTTTCCCCTACCGTCACTGGGATCAAGCACTGCAAGATTGAACCCAAAGCTAAGCACTTCTCCCATTGCAAGAAAGATCAATCTAGTAGGCCAAACCAAACTGATAATTCGAAGAGACTTGCAAAGATAACCAATCATGCATAAAAGAATTAAGAGAAGATTCAAATATTGTTCATAGATAATCTAGATCATAAACCCACAATTCATCGGATCTCGACAAACACACCGCAAAAGAAGATTACATCGAGTAGATCTCCAAGAGAATCGAGGAGAACTTTGTATTGAGATCCAAAGAGAGAGAAGAAGCCATCTAGCTAATACTATGGACCCGAAGGTCTGAGATAAACTACTCACACATCATCGGAGAGGCTATGGTGTTGATGTAGAAGCCCTCCTTGATCAATGCCCCCTCCGGCGGAGCACCGGAAAAGGCCCCAAGATGAGATCTCATGGGTACAGAAGGTTGCGGCGGTGGAATTAGGTTTTTGTGGTGCTCTCTGATGTTTTCAGGGTATGTAGGTATATATAGGAGGAAGAAGTAGGTCGGTGGAGCCACGAGGGGCCCACGAGGGTGGAGGGCGCGCCCAGGGGGGTAGGTGCGCCCCTACCTCGTGGCTTCCTCGTTGGTTGCTTGACGACCATTCCAAGTCCTTTGGATCATGTTTGTTCCAAAAATCACGCTCTCGAAGGTTTCATTCCGTTTGGACTCCGTTTGATATTCTTTTTCTGCGAAACACTCAAATAGGCAAAAAAATAGCAATTTGGGCGGGGCCTCCGGCTAATAGGTTAGTCCCAAATATAATATAAAAGTGTATAAATAAGCCCATTAAACATCCAAAATAGAATATATAATAGCATGGAACAATAAAAAATTATAGATACGTTGGAGACGTATCAAGCATCCCCAAGCTTAATTCCTGCTCGTCCTCGAGTAGGTAAATGATACAAACAGAATTTTTGATGCGGAATGCTTCCTAACATATTTCTCAATGTAATTTTCTTTATTGTGGCATGAATGTTCAGATCCGAAAGATTCAAGATAAAAGTTTAATATTAACATAAAAATAATAATACTTCAAGCATACTAACTAAGCAATTATGTCTTCTCAAAATAACATGGCCAAAGAAAGTTATCCCTACAAAATCATATAGTCTGGCTATGCTCTATCTTCATCACACAAAATATTAAATCATGCACAACCCCGTTGACAAGCCAAGCAATTGTTTCATACTTTTGATGTTCTCAAACTTTTTCAACTTTCACGCAATACATGAGTGTGAGCCATGGACATGGCACTATAGGTGGAATAGAATGGTTGTTGAGGAGAAGACAAAAAGGAGAAGATAGTCTCACATCAACTAGGCGTATCAATGGGCTATGGAGATGACCATCAATAGATATCAATATGAGTGAGTAGGGATTGCCATGCAACGGATGCACTAGAGCTATAAGTGTATGAAAGCTCAACAAAAGAAACTAAGTGGGTGTGCATCCAACTTACTTGCTCACGAAGACCTAGGGCAATTTGAGGAAGCCCATCATTGGAATATACAATCCAAGTTCTATAATGTAAAATTCCCACTAGTTTATGAAAGTGACAACATAGGAGACTCTCTATCATGAAGATCATGGTTCTACTTTGAAGCACAAGTGTGGAAAAAGGATAGTAGCATTGTCCTTTCTCTCTTTTACTCTCATTTTTTTTGTCTGGAGTCTCATCCCGACTTGTGGGGGAATCATAGTCTCCATCATCCTTTCCTCACTGGGACAATGCTCTAATAATGATGATCATCACACTTCTTTTTACTTACAACTCAAGAATTACAACTCAATACTTAGAACAAAATATAACTCTATGTGAATGCCTCCGGCGGTGTACTGGGATATGCAATGAATCAAGAGTGACATGTATAAAAAAAATTATGAACGGTGGCTTTGCCACAAATACGATGTCAACTACATGATCATGCATGGCAATATGACAATGATGAAGCGTTTCATAACAAACGGAACGGTGGAAAGTTGCATGGCAATATATCCTGGAATTGCTATGGAGATGCCATAATAGGTAGGTATGGTGGCTGTTTTGAGGAAGGTATATGGTGGGTGTATGATACCGGCGAAAAGTGCGCGGTAATAGAGAGGCTAGCAAATGTGGAAGGGTGAGAGTGCGTATAATCCATGGACTCAACATTAGTCATAAAGAACTCACATACTTATTGCAAAAATCTATTAGTTATCGAAACAAAGTACTACACGCATGCTCCTAGGGGGATAGATTGGTAGGGAAAGACCATCGCTCGTCCCCGACCGCCACTCATAAGGAAGACAATCAATAAATAAATCATGCTCCGACTTCATCACATAACGGTTCACCATACGTGCATGCTACGGGAATCACAAACTTCAACACAAGTATTTCTCAAATTCACAACTACTCAACTAGCATGACTCTAATATCACCATCTCCATATCTCAAAACAATTATCAAGTATCAAACTTCTCATAGTATTCAATGCACTTATATGAAAGTTTTTATTATGCCTAAAAGCCAATTACCATGTTGTTCTAAAGGACTCTCAAAATAATATAAGTGAAGCATGAGAGATCAATTATTTATATAAAATAAAACCACCACCGTGCTCTAAAAGATATAAGTGAAACACTAGGGCAAAAACTATATAGCTCAAAAGATATAAGTGAAGCACATAGAGTATTCTAATAAATTCCGATTCATGTGTGTCTCTCTCAAAAGGTGTGTACAAAAAATATGATTGTGGTAAACTAAAAAGCAAAGACTCAAATCATACAAGACGCTCCAATCAAAAGACATATCATGTGGTGAATAAAAATATAGCTCCAAGTAAAGTTACCGATGAACGAAGACAAAAGAGGGGATGCCTTCCGAGGCATCCCCAAGCTTACGCTTTTTGGTGTCCTTAGATTTTACCTTGGGGTGCCTTGGGAATCCCCAAGCTAAGGCTCTTGCCACTCCTTGTTCCATAATCCATCAAATCTTTACCCAAAACTTGAAAACTTCACAACACAAAACTTAACAGAAAATCTCGTGAGCTCCGTTAGCGAAAGAAAACAAAATACCACTTCAAGGTATTGTAATGAACTCATTCTTTATTTATATTGGTGTTAAACCTACTGTATTACAACTTTTCTATGGTTTATAAATGAAGAAAATATGCCCTAGAGGCAATAATAAAGTTATTATTTATTTCCTCATATCATGACAAATGTTTATTATTCATGCTAGAATTGTATTAACCGGAAACTTAGTACATGTGTGAACACATAGACAAACAGAGTGTCACTAGTATGCCTCTACTTGACTAGCTCATTAATCAAAGATGGTTAAGTTTCCTAACCATAGACATGAGTTGTCATTTGATTAATGGGATCACATCATTAGGAGAATGATGTGATTGACTTGACCCATTCCGTCAGCTTAGCACTTGATCGTTTAGTTTACTGCTATTGCTTTCTTCATGACTTATACATGTTCCTATGACTATGAGATTATGCAACTCCTGATTACCGGAGGAACACTTTGTGTGCTACTAAACGTCATAATGTAACTGGGTGATTATAAAGGTGCTCTACAGGTGTCTCCGATGGTACTTGTTGAGTTGGCATAGATCAAGATTAGGATTTGTCACTCCGATTGTCGGAGAAGTATCTCTGGGCCCACTCGGTAATGCACATCACTATAAGCCTTGCAAGCATTGTAACTAATGAGTTCGTTGTGGGATGATGTATTACGGAACGAGTAAAGAGACTTGCCGGTAACGAGATTGAACTAGGTATTGAGATACCGACGATCGAATCTCGGGCAAGTAACATACCGATGACAAAGGGAACAACGTATGTTGTTATGCGGTTTGACCGATAAAGATCTTCGTAGATTATGTGGGAGCCAATATGAGCATCCAAGTTCCGCTATTGGTTATTGACCAGAGATGTGTCTCCGTCATGTCTACATAGTTCTAGAACTCGTAGGGTCCGCACGCTTAAAGTTTGGTGATGATCGGTATTATGAGTTTTTGTGTTTTGATGTACCGAAGGTAGTTAGGAGTCCCGGATATGATCACGGACATGACGAGGAGTCTCGAAATGGTCGAGACATAAAGATCTATATATTGGACGACTATATTCAGACACCGGAAGTGTTCCGGGTGGTTTCGGAGAAAATCGGAGTGTCGGAGGGTTACCGGAACCCCCTCGAGAGAAATAGTGGGCCTTATAGGCTTTAGTGGAGAGAGAGAGGGCTGGCCTAGGGCAGGCCGCGTGCCCCTCCCCCTCTGGTCTAAATTGTACTAGGAGAGGGGGGCGCCCCCCTTTCCTTCTCCCTCTCCCCCTTCCTTTCCCCCTCCTAGTAGGAGTAGGAAAGAGGGGAGTCCTACTCCTACTAGGAGGAGGACTCCTCCTCCTGGCGCGCCTACAGGGGCCGGCCGGCCTCCCCCTTGCTCCTTTATATATGGGGGCAGGGGACACCTCTAGACACACAAGTTGATCTGTTGATCTCTCCCAGCCATGTGCGGTGCCCCCTCCACCATAATCCACCTCGATCATATCGTAGCAGTGCTTAGGTCAAGCCCTGCGTCGGTAGCATCATCATCACCGTCATCACGCCGTCGAGCTAAAGAAACTCTCCCATGAAGCTCTACTGGATTGGAGTTCATGGGATGTCATCGAGCTGAACGTGTGCTGAACTCGGAGGTGCCATGCGTTCGGTCCTTGGATTGGTCGGATCGTGAAGACGTACGACTACATCAACCGTGTTGTGCTAATGCTTCCGCTTTCGGTCTACGAGGGTATGTGGACACACTCTCCTCTCTCGTTGCTATGCATCACCATGATCCTATGTGCGTAGGATTTTTTTTGAAATTACTATGTTCCCCAACAGTGGTATCAGAACCAAGTTTATGCGTAGATGTTATATGCACGAGTAGAACACAAGTGAGTTGTGGACGATACAGGTCATACTGCTTACCAGCATGTCACACTTTGGTTCGGCGGTATTGTTGGATGAAGCGGCCCAAACCAACATTACGCGTACGCTTACGCGAGACTGGTTCTACCGACGTGCTTTGCACACAGGTGGCTCGCGGGTGTCAGTTTCTCCAACTTTATTTGAATCGAGTGTGGCTATGCCCGGTCCTTGAGATGGTTAAAACAACGCCAACTTGAAAAACTATCATTGTGGTTTGGATGCGTTGGTAAGAATGGTTCTTGCTTAGCCTGTAGCAGCCACGTAAAACTTGCAACAACAAAGTAGAGGACGTCTAACTTGTTTTTGCAGGGCATGTTGTGATGTGATATGGTCAAGACATGATGCTATATTTTATTGTATGAGAAGATCATGTTTTGTAACCGAGTTATCGGCAACTGGCAGGAGCCATATGCTTGTCGCTTTATTGTATGCAATGCAATCGCCCTGTAATGGCTTCACTTTATCACCAAGCGGTAGCGATAGTCATAGAAGCAATATTTGGCGAGACAACAACGATGCTACGATGGACATCAAGGTGTCGCGCTGGTGACGATGGTGATCATGACGGTGCTTCGGAGATGGACATCACAAGCACAAGATGATGATGGCCATATCATATCACTTATATTGATTGCATGTGATGTTTATCTTTTATGCATCTTATTTTGTTTAGATCGACGGTGGCATTATAAGATGATCTCTCACTACATTTCAAGGTACAAATGTTCTCCCTGAGTATGCACCGTTGCGAAAGTTCGTCGTGCCGAGACACCACGTGATGATCGGGTGTGATAAGCTCTACTTTCACATACAACGGGTGAAAGCCAGTTTTGCACATGCAGAATACTTGGGTTAAACTTGACGGGCCTAGCATATGCAGATATGGCCTCGGAACACTGGAGACCGAAAGGTCGAGCGTGAATCATATAGAAGATATGATCAACATAGTGATGTTCACCATTGAAAACTACTCCATCTCACGTGATGATCGGACATGGTTTAGTTGATTTGGATCACGTGATCATTTAGATGACTAGAGGGATCCAACTTTATCTAGTGATACCCTGAGTAAGCATCCAAGAAACTCAACAGCTCGCATCCGGCCGTGGAGTCTATCACTTGGTCAATCCTCGGCAGGGCAAAGGGATCTTTGGGGCAGGCCTTGTTGAGGCTCGTGTAGTCTATACACATGCGCCACTTGTTGTTCTTCTTTAGCACGAGGACTGGGTTGGCAAGCCACTCTGGAAAGAAAACTTCCATAATGAAGCCGACTGCCAGAAGCCGTGCTATCTCCTCTCCCACAATCCTGTGTTTCTCCTTCGACAGTCGGCGAAGGGGTTGTTTGACTGGCTTTGCGTCTTCTCGGACATGTAGTTTGTGCTCGACGAATTCCTTCGGGATGCCCGGCATGTCCTTGGGGGACCATGCAAAGATGTCCCGATTCTCACGGAGGAAATCGGCGAGCTCGCCTTCCTATTTGCTGTTTAGGTTTGCCCTGATGACGGCAAACCTCTCTGGGTGCTCGGGGTCAAGAGGTATCTTCTTCGTCTCCTTGGCCGGCTAGAAAGATCCTTGAGCATCATGCTCCTTGGGATCGGGGGACAAGGCCGACTGCTTGCCGGCTATGGCCACGACTCGGTCCAACATCTTCTTTTCTTCGGCAATCACAAGGGACTCGGCCAGCCGGCTGCTGGCTGCTGCGCACTTAGAGGACTTCTTGTAATTGCCGGCTACGGTGATGACGCCTTTGGTGCTTGGTATCTTCATCTTGAGGTATGCATAGTGGGGAACTGCCATGAATTTGGCCAAGGCAGGTCGGCCAAGCAAGGCATGGTAAGGGCTCTCCATGTCCAACACTTCAAACCAGATCGCTTCCCGGCAGAAATGCTCCTTGTCCCCAAAAAGTACATCAATCTTGATCTTGCCAATGGGGGCGCAGGACAGGCCGGGTACGATGCCATGGAACACTGTTCGAGTAGGCATGAGTTGCTTTGTCTTGACGTTCAGCTTCTCCATGGTGTCGCGGTACAAGATGTTGATGCTGCTCCCGCCGTCTATCAACACACGGGAGAAGCGGGCAGCGCGTCTGTCCGTTGCAAGGGTGGCATCCAGAACCAACGCATAAGAGCCGGGAGATGGCATCACCTCTGGGTGATCGGCCCGGCTCCAGCTGATAGGTTTTTCTGACCAGTGCATGTGCTCGGCGGGGTTGGCAGCAACCATGCTGACTTCCTGGTTCTCTCGGCGTTTGCTGCGCCGGTCTTCGGGCTGGCTTGTAAAGACGATATAGGCGGCATGCTCGTCGGGGAACTCATCATGCACAGCTCCGACTGCGGGCCGAGCGGCCGGCGCCGGCGGAACCGGAGGCGGCGGGCCGGCAGGCGGAGGCGGCGCGAGCCCTTCGCCTTTGGAGATTCGGGTGAGCCAATGGCACTTCCGGGTTGTGTGGTTGGACGGCTTCGCGCCGCTGTGGAACTTGCACGGGGCGTTGAGAGTTTGCTCGTAGGAGAAGGCCGGCTGCCAAGCCGGCCTACCGCCCTTGGGTTTCTTGGGCGCGGGCCGCCCTTCAGGCGGCACGTCTTCAACTGTGGCCACCTGCCGACTGGCGGGAGGCGGCGCGGGGCCCTTGCGCTTGTGGTCGTTCGAGTGTGGGCGTCGGCCGGAATCCCCAGCCGGCGTCTTGGGCGCCGGGTTGAGTACTTTTCTGGACGCGTCTACCCGGAGCTCGGTCTTCATTGAGGAGTCGGCGGTGGCGTACTTGTCCGCTATGTCCAGAAGCTCGTCGAGGGTAGTCGGCTCGTCGCAGAGAAGCTTGTGCTTGAGGAGGGTGCCTTCTCGGCACCCGGCTGTGAAGTATTCTATGGCTTGCACCTCGTGCACCCCTTCGCAAGAGTTGCGGAGCTCGGCCCAACGCGTGAGGTAGTCGCGAGTTGACTCGGCGGGGCCTTGTACGCACAAGGAGAGCTGTCTGGGCTTGGGAGCCCGCTTGTAGGTGCTGGTGAAGTTGCGGACGAAGGCTTCTGTGAAGTCTAGCCAGCTGTTGATGCTGCGTGGTTTGAGGCTGTTGAGCCAGGTCCGCGCCGTGCCTTGCAGCATGAGGGGCACGTACTTCACGGCAACGCGCCGGTTGCCGTTGGCTATGCTAACCGCTGTGGAGTAGTCGATCAGCCAATCTTCCGGCTTCACGGAGCCGTTGTACTTGGGCGTGTCTCTTGGGAGCGAGAACCCTTTGGGGAAGGGCTCGTCGCGGATGCGGGGGCCGAAGCAAGGCGGACCGACATCGTCTTCTTCTTCCAGCGCCAGGGATCGCGCCAGGCGGTCGATCCGATGGCGGGCGTCGTTTTCGCCGACTCCTTCGCGGCGACCTAGTCGGCCGCTGAGAGTCGGATGCGCCACCGGCGGAGGGGTGGGATATCTCTCTCCACGGGGCCGAGGCGGAGGCGGGTTGCCCTGCCACTCCACGGCCCGAGGGTGGCCTTCTGCGTCTCGCTCGATGGAGATCCGGGTTTGGCTTCGGCTGGCAGCCGGCTCTTTCTCGCGCCGCGCGCGGTCTCTACCCGCAGTCGGCGTCCGGGACGTCGCGCCGTGATCTCAGCGCGGGGGAGGGCTTTCCGCGCGGGCGTCGGCTTCGTGCCGCTGCGCGGCTGCATCGATCAGCTGCTGGATGCGTCGGGTCATGTGGGGGAGTTCTTCGGCCCCCAGTCCGTCTAGCTCGTCTACGGCCGCCTGGGCGGCGCGCAGGTTCTCGAGTGGAGTGGCGTAGACTGGGCGGTCGACTCCTAACGTGTCGGCAACGACAGCGCCGCGCTGTCTGACAACGCCGACCCGGCTGGGCCCGCCTGGGGGCGGCGTGCCAAAGGCGGCGCGGTCGGCCTCGCGTCGGTGGGCCTCAGCGAGGCGTCTCATGGAAACCAATTTCCGGCCTTCCGCGAGGAGGGCGAGGCGGCGAGCCTCCAGTGCTTCAGCGTCGGCGTCGGCCGGGAGGGGGATGGACAAGTCGTGGACCGCCGCGTGCGGGGCGTCGTGGGCGCTCTCGTCAGCAGCGCCGTCGTGGCCGATGACCATCACCTCAGTGGTGACAGCGTCGCAGCCATCGGCTCGGGGAAGCGGGTCGTTGTAGATCATGACGTTGGTGGGGAAGGTGTCGAACGAGGCCGTGTCGGAGTCGACAGGCATCGGATCGGTGGAGCCAACTGACTCCAAGTCCACAGCAGGCTCACCGGAGACATGGAGCCGGCCGTGGAGGTTGACGAGGTGGTCGGTGCCCGCATCGGAGGCGAGATCGTCGGAGATGAGGGTCTTGTCGAGGAGATCAGCGAGGCTGCTCGCTGCGCAGGCGTTGGTGACGCCTTGCAGCGCGTCGTGGCAAGCGCCATCGGGCGTGCCGGGCTGGCTACGGCTCGCGGGGGAGGAAGAGGGTTCCCGTCCAGAACAGGTTTCTGGACGACGGTGCACCTGGCCCCACGGTGGGCGCCAAATGTCGGGTGGTAGGTGCGACATATGCCAGCGGGTGGCTTATCATTGTGGGAGCCAGTAAAACATCGCCGGTGCCTGGAAACGGGATGAGGCGAAGACATGCACGCCGGCGAATCTTACCCAGCTTCGGGGCTCTCCGTGGAGATAACACCCCTACTGCTGCTCTGCGGGGTCTCCGCATGATCACTAGATGAACAAGTAGCTACACGAAGCTCCTTGAGCTGTTTGGCGAGAGGATGAAGAAGGGCTCTGCTTGCTCTCTTCTCCTCCCTACGTGGTGTCTAAAACTAGCAGGGATCAACCCTTTGCATGGGTGTCCCGGGGGGTTTATATAGGCCTACCTCTCGGGGGTACAATGGTAATCCGGCTGGGCGTGGGGCCCAGCCGTCCGTGTCTTCGCTCTCCGGCTTCTGCGCCGGCTGCTGGGGCCCGCCGGCTGGTGGGTCCCGCCGGCTGCCGGCTCCCTGGTCGACAGGCAGGCCCCACTGTCCAGGGCCTTGTCGGTGGCTGGTGACTGTTGCTCAATCTTGGTGACGAGGGCTTCGCCGAGGTAAGTATGGCTACAGTGCTGCCGTCCGGCAGGTGACCACTGTAACCTCACCGCGTCTTGTCTCCTTAATGGGGTGTCTCCTTCGAGGGGGTGGCAAGTCGGCTGGAGAGAGCCGGCTCCGTCTCGGGCCGACTAGGGGAGGCCATGCCGCCTTCAGGTGTCTCTCAGCCTGAAGGGGCCCACCGCCCGTGGGCCGTACTGGTAGCCCGTCGTGGATGACATCAGGGTCAGTGTGGCAACAATGCCACGCCGGATGGGTCATGGCCACCCGTACGGCGCACTGTGCCAGGCGCGCTCCAGGATTCGGGGGTGGCAGGCTTCACTGTAGCCACGCCCCGTCACATCGCCGTTATGTGGATGCAAACTTCGGGGGTACGGTCTTGACCGATTTATGGGAGCCGGCTCCTTGGAGTCGGCCTTCTCGCAGCCGGCTCCTCGGAGCCGGCCCTCCCGCGGCTTTCTTCATGAGGGCTGAAGTCGGGCCGCCTTCCAATAGCCGTCCTGGGAGACAGCCGGCCAGGGGAAGGCGGCCCCATGTCTTGGATTCTTAAGAGCCGGATCGGCTCGTAATTTTTTCAGAAAGGCCAGGGGGAGCCGGCTAGGCTACCCGTGGTCACTTACTCCGACAATGAATGTTTGGCAAAGCTCGGTATGATGACTACTTGATAGTTTAGTGCACCATGCTTTACGGCTTAGAACCGGGACTTCAAAAATGTTTTGAATGCCACGGAGCATATAAGATGTTCCAAGAGTTGAAATTAGTATTTCAGACTCATGCCCATGTCGAAAGGTATGAGACCTTTGACAAGTACTTTGCCTACAAAATGGAGGAGAATAGCTCAGCTAGTGAGCATGTGATCAGAATGTCTGAGTACTACAATCACTTGAATCAAGTGGGAGTTAATCTACTAGATAAGATAGTGATTGACAGAATTATCTAGTCACTATAACCAAGTTACTAGAACTTCGTGATAAACTATAATATGCAAGGGATAACAGAAACGATTCCCAAGCTCTTCGTGATACAGAAATCGACAAAGGTAGAAATCAAGAAAAGCAACAAGTGTTGATGATTGACAAGACCACTAGTTTCAAGAAAAGGGCAAAGGGAAGAAGGGGAACTTCAGGAAGAATGGCAAGCAAGTTGCTGCTGAAGTGAAAAAGCCCAAGTCTAGACCTAAGCCTGAGACTAAGTGCTTCTACTGCAAAGGGACTGGTCACTGGAAGCAGAACTGCCCCGAGTATTTGGCGGATAAGAAGGATGCAAAGTGAACAAAGGTATATTTGATATACATGTTATTGATGTGTACTTACTAGTGTTTATAGCAACCCCTCAGTATTTGATACTAGTTCAGTTGCTAAAGATTAATAACTCGAAACAGGAGTTGCAGAATGAACAGAGACTAGTTAAAGGTGAAGTAAAGATGTGTGTTGGAAGTGGTTCCAAGATTTATATGATCATCATCACACACTCCCTATACTTTTGAGATTAGTGTTGAATCTAAATAAATGTTATTTGGTGTTTGCATTAAGCATGAATATGATTTGATCATGTTTATTGCAATATGGTTATTCATTTAAAGTCAGAGAATAATTGTTGTTCTGTTTACATGAAGAAAACCTTCAATGGTCATACACCCATGGTGAATGGTTTATTGAATCTCGATTGTAGTGATACATATATTCGTAATATTGAAGCCAAAAGATGCAAAGTTAATAATGATAGTGCAACTTATTTGTGGCACTGCCATTTAGGTCATATTGGTGTGAAGCGCATGAAGAAACTCCATGCTGATGGGTTTTTGGAATCACTTGATGCTTGCGAACCATGCCTCATGGGCAAGATGACTAAGACTCCGTTCTCCGGAACAATGGAGCAAGCAACTGACTTATTGGAAATAATACATACTGATGTATGCGGTCCGATGAGTGTTGAGGCTCGTGGCGGGTATCGTTATTTCCTGACCTTCATAAATGATTTGAGCAGATATGGGTATATCTACTTGATGAAACATAAGTCTGAAACATTTGAAAAGTTTAAAGAATTTCAGAGTGAAGTGGAAAATCATCATAACAAGAAAATAAAGTTTCTGCGATCTGATCGTGGAGGAGAATATTTGAGTTACGAGTTTGGTCTTCATTTGAAATAATGCGGAATAGTTTCGCAACTCATGCCACTTGGAACACCACAGCGTAATGGTGTGTCCGAACGTCATAACCGTACTTTATTAGATATGGTGCGATCTATGATGTCTCTTACCGATTTATCACTATCATGTTGGGGTTATGCATTAGAGACAGATGCATTCATGTTAAATAGGGCACCATCTAAATCCGTTGAGGCGACACCATATGAACCGTGGTTTGGCTAGAAACCTAAGCTGTCATTTCTTAAAGTTTGGGGCTGCGATGCTTATGTGAAAAAGTTTCAACCTGATAAGCTCGAACCCAAATCGGAGAAATATGTCTTCATAGAATACCCGAAGGAAACTATTGGGTACACCTTCTATCACAGATCCAAAGGCAAGATATTTGTTGCTAAAAGTGGATCCTTTCTAGAGAAGGAGTTTCTCTTGAAAGAAGTGAGTGGGAGGAATGCAGAACTTGATGAGGTAATTGTACCTTCTCCCGAATTCGAAAGTAGTTCATCACAGAAATCAGTTCTAGTGATCTCTACACCAATTAGTGAGGAAGCTACTGATGATGATCATGAAACTTCAGATCAAGTTACTATCAAACCTCGTAAGACAACCAGAGTATGGTCCGCACCAGAGTGGTACGGTAATCCTTTCTGGAAGTCATGTTACTAGACCATGATGAACCTACGAACTATGAGGAAGCAATGATGAGCCCAGACTCCGCGAAATGGCATGAGGCCATGAAATCTGAGATGGGATCCATGTATGAGAACAAAGTATGGACTTTGATTGACTTGCCCGGTTATAAGTGAGTCATTAAGAATAAATGGATCTTGAAGACGAAGACAGACGCTGATAGTAGTGTTACTATCTACAAAGCTAGAATTGTTGCAAAATGTTTTCGACAAGTTCAAGGTGTTGACTATGATGAGATTTTCTCACTCGTATCGATGCTTAAAAGTCTGTGCGAATCATGTTAGCAGTTGCCGCATTTTATGAAATCTGGCAAATGGATGTCAAAACTATATTCCTTAATGGATTTCTTAAAGAAGAGTTGTATATGATGCAACCAGAAGGTTTTGTCGACCCTAAAGGTGCTAACAAAGTGAGCAAGATCCAACGATCCATCTATGGACTGGTGCAAGCATGTCGGAGTTGGAATATATGCTTTGATAAAGTGATCAAAGCATATGATTTTATACAGACTTCCGGTGAAGCCTGTATTTACAAGAGAGTAAGTGGGAGCACTACAACATTTCTGATAAGTATATGTGAATGACATATTGTTGATCAGAAATAATGCAGAATTTTCTGGAAAGCATAAAGGAGTGTTTGAAAAGAGTTTTCAAAGAAAGACCTCGATGAAGCTGCTTACACATTGAGCATCAAGATCTATAGAGATAGATCAAGACGCTTGATAAGTTTTTTCAATAAGTACATACCTTGACAAGATTTTGAAGTAGTTCAAAATGGAATAGTCAAAGGAGTTCTTGCCTGTGTTGCAAGGTGTGAAGTTGAGTAAAGACTCAAAACCCGACCACAGCAGAAAATAGAAGAGAATGAAAAGTCATTCCCTATGCCTCAGTCATAGGTTCTATAAAGTATGCTATGTTGTTTACCGGTCCTATTGTATACCTTAGCATTATTCTGGCAAAGGAGTACAATAGTGATCTAGGAGTAGATCACTGGACAACGGTCAAAATTATCCTTAGAGGACTAAGGAAATATTTCTCGGTTATGGAGGTGATAAAAAATAGTTCGTCGTAAAGAGTTATGTCGATGCAATCTTTTTACATCGATCTAGATGACTCTAAGTATCGATCTGGATACATATTGAAAGTGGGAGCAAGTAGCTAGAGTAGCTCCGTGCAGAGCATTGAAGATATAGAAATTTGCGAAATACATACGGATCTGAATGTTGCAGACCCGTAGACTAAACTTCTCTCACAAGCAAAACATGATCACTCTTTGGGTATTAATCACATAGCAATGTGAACTAGATTATTGACTCTAGTAAACCCTTTGGGTATTAGTCACATGGAGATGTGAACTAATCACATAAAGATGTGAACTACATTATTGACTCTAGTGCAAGTGGGAGACTGAAGGAAATATGCCCTAGAGGCAATAATAAAGTTATTGTTTATTTCCTCATATCATGATAAATGTTTATTATTCATGCTAGAATTGTATTAACCAGAAACTTAGTACATGTGTGAATACATAGACAAACAGAGTGTCACTAGTATGCCTCTACTTGACTAGCTCATTAATCAAAGATGGTTAAGTTTCCTAACCATAGACATGAGTTGTCATTTGATTAATGGGATCACATCATTAGGAGAATGATGTGATTGACTTGACCCATTCCGTTAGCTTAGCACTTGATCGTTTAGTTTACTGCTATTTCTTTCTTCATGACTTATACATGTTCCTATGACTATGAGATTATGCAACTCCCGATTACCGGAGGAACACTTTGTGTGCTACCAAACGTCACAACATAACTGGGTGATTATCAAGGTGCTCTACAGGTGTCTCCGATGGTACTTGTTGAGTTGGCACAGATCAAGATTAGGATTTGTCACTCCGATTGTCGGAGAGGTATCTCTGGGCCCACTCGGTAATGCACATCACTATAAGCCTTGCAAGCATTGTAACTAATGAGTTAGTTGCGGGATGATGTATTACAGAACGAGTAAAGAGACTTGTCGGTAACGAGATTGAACTAGGTATTGAGATACCGACGATCGAATCTCAGGCAAGTAACATACCGATGACAAAGGGAACAACGTATGTTGTTATGCGGTTTGACCGATAAAGATCTTCGTAGATTATGTGGGAGCCAATATGAGCATCCAAGTTCCGCTATTGGTTATTGACCAGAGATGTGTCTCCGTCATGTCTACATAGTTCTAGAACTCGTAGGGTCCGCACACTTAAAGTTCGGTGATGATCGGTATTATGAGTTTTTGTGTTTTGATGTACCAAAGATAGTTAGGAGTCCCGGATATGATCACGGACATGACGAGGAGTCTCGAAATGGTCGAGACGCAAATATCGATATATTGGACGACTATATTCGGACACCGGAAGTGTTCCGGGTGGTTTCGAAGAAAACCGGAGTGCCAGAGGGTTACCAGAACCCCCTCGGGAGAAATAGTGGGCCTTAGTGGAGAGAGAGGGCTGGCCTAGGGCAGGCCACGTACCCCTCCCCCTCTGGTCCGAATTGGACTAGGAGAGGGGGGCGGCGCCCCCCTTTCCTTCTCCCTCTCCCCCTTCCTTTCCCCCTCCTAGTAGGAGTAGGAAAGAGGGGAGTCCTATTCCTACTAGGAGGACTCCTCCTCCTCGTGGTGCGCCTACAGGGGCCGGCTGGCCTCCCCCTTGCTCCTTTATATACGAGGGTAGGGGGCACCTCTAGACACACAAGTTGATCTATTAATCTCTCCCAGCCGTGTGCGGTGCCCCCCTCCACCATAATCCACCTCGATCATATCGTAGCGGTGCTTAGGCGAAGCCCTGCGTCGGTAGCATCATCATCACCGTCATCACACCGTCGTGCTGATGACACTCTCCCATGAAGCTCTGCTAGATCGGAGTTCGTGGGACGTCATCGATCTAAACGTGTGCTGAACTCGGAGGTGCCGTGCGTTCGGTACTTGGATCGGTCGGATCGTGAAGACGTACGACTACATCAACCACGTTGTGCTAACGCTTCCGCTTTCGGTCTACGAGGGTACGTGGACACACTCTCCCCTCTCGTTGCTATGCATCACCATGATCCTGTGTGTGCGTAGGAATTTTTTGAAATTACTACGTTCCCCAACAATAAACTCCATTACTAGCCATAGATTCATCAAAATAAGCAAACAACACACGAAAAACAGAATCTGTCAAAAACAGAACAGTCTGTAGTAATCTGTATCAAACACATACTTCTGGAACCCCAAAAATTCTAAAATAAATTGCTGGACGTGAGGAATTTATCTATTAATCATATGCAAAAAGAATTAACTAAATAGCACTCTGCAATAAAAAGTTGTAGCTAATCTCGTGAGCGCTAAAGTTTCTGTTTTTTACAGCAAGATCAAAAAGACTTTCCCCAAGTCCTCCCAACGGTTCTACTTGGCACAAACACTAATTAAACACAAAAAACCACATCTAAACAGAGGCTATATGGATTATTTATTACTAAACATAATCAAAAAGCAAGAAACAAAAATAAAATTGGGTTGCCTCCCAACAAGCACTATCGTTTAACGCCCCTAGCTAGGCATTGATAATTTCAATGATGCTCACATGAAAGACAAGAATTGGAGCACAAAGAGAGCATCATAAAACACGTGACAAACACATCTAAGTCTAACATACTTCCTATGCATAGGCATCTTATAGGCAAACAAATTATTAAGGCAAGCAAAAACTAGCATATGCAAGGAAGCGGAAAGAAACAATAGCAATCTCAACATAACGAGAGGTAATTTAGTAACATGAAAATTTCTACAATAATATTTTCCTCTCTATTAAGAAAATTCAACAAAATAGCTATCACATAAAATATTTTCAACACGATCTGCATGCATGCAAAGTTGACACTCTTCCAAAACAGTGGGATTAACATTAACTAAAGTCATGACCTCTCCAAACCCACTTTTATCAAAAAAATCATAAGATTGAACATTCTCCAAATATGTGGGATCTAAAGTTGACACTCTTCCAAATCCACTTTCAATAATATTGCAAACACAATTATCAATCTCATATTCATCATGGGGCTTAAATAAATTTTCAAGATCAAAAGAAGTATCACCCCAATCATGATCATTGCAACAAATAGTAGTCATAGCAAAACTAGCATCCCCAAGCTTGAGGTTTTGCATATCATTGACACAATTGACATTAAGAGAATTTATGATAACATCATTGCAATCATGATTTTCATCGAAGGAACTATCAAGTATGGGTGCAATAGCAACGATCTCATGTTTAACATAAGGAACTATAGCAAATTCATCTTCATAAATATTGGCATCATGGCCACCAGAATAGCAAGCATCATGTTCATCAAGGGATATTTCAATCAAATCATCGGAATCATAATTATCTATAGATTCATGCATATCATTATTCTCTTTCAAAGAAATGGTCATTTTTTCAATAAATTCTTTGACATAGACATTATGAGCATAGTTTTCATGGAAAAGTATGTCAAAATTTTCAGATTCATAGAGAGTAATATCATACTTTTCAATCCAAGAAGCAACTTCATAAGCACCCTTAAAAGCAACAAATTCTTCAATTTGTTTGATATCAAAGTAACTATAAACACCCTTTGCATAAGAAGATAAGATTTTATTATCATTAAATTCATATAAGTAGGGGAGGTGTTTTTTAGGGTTCTTAGAGCAACAAGTAAGATAAACAATTTCACAAAGATTCCAAGCATAACATAATAATCTGTTTATTTGATCCCATAAGAGTATCCCTTTTTCAGACAAACGGTGATGCACAAAATGAGCATGCTCATCTAAAGATTTCCCATCAACTAGGCTAGTTGGGGTTTCAGCACGAGCGCATAAGGATCAAAGATGATCCAAGTAGAATACTTTAAATGGATCCATATCATTAGATTTTTAGCAAGCAAATAGAAGGCACATGGAAACACAAAGAAAGATACATACGGTAAGAAGGCGAACGGAAAAAGGGCGAATAAAACGGCAAGGGTGAAGTGGGGGAGAGGAAAACGAGAGGCAAATGGCAAATAATGTAATGCGAGGGATAAGAGTTTGTGATGGGTACTTGGTATGTCTTGACTTGGCGTAGATCTCCCCGACAACGGCGCCAGAAATCCTTCTTGCTACCTCTTGAGCATGCGTTGGTTTTCCTGTGAAGAGGAAAGGGTGATGCAGCAAAGCAGCGTAAGTATTTCCCTCAGTTTTTGAGAACCAAGGTATCAATCCAGTAGGAGACCACGCGCGAGTCACCTCATACCTACACAAACAAATAAGAACCTCTCAACCAACGCGATAAAGGGGTTGTCAATCCCTTTAGACCACTTGCAAGAGTGGGATCTAAAAGAGATAATAATAATAAGATAATTATTTTTGGTATTTTTATAATATAAATTGAAAGTAAAGATTGCAAAATAAAATAGATTGGAAACTTGTATGATGGAAAATAGACCCGGGGGCCATAGGTTTCACTAGTGGCTTCTCTCAAGATAGCATAAGTATTACGGTGGGTGAACTAATTATTGTCGAGCAATTGATAGAATTGAGCATAGTTATGAGAATATCTAGGTATGATCATGTATATAGGCATCATGTCCATGACAAGTAGACCGACTCCTACCTGCATCTACTACTATTACTCCACACATCGACCGCTATCCAGCATGCATCTAGAGTATTAAGTTCATAAGAACGGAGTAATGCTTTAAGCAAGATGACATGATGTAGAGGGATAAACTGATGCAATATGATATAAACCCCATCTTTTTATCCTCGATGGCAACAATACAATACATGTCGTTTCCCCTACTATCACTGGGATCGAGCACCACAAGATTGAACCCAAAGCTAAGCACTTCTCCCATTGCAAGAAAAATCAATCTAGTAGGCCAAACCAAACTGATAATTCGAAGAGACTTGCAAAGATAACCAATCACACATAAAAGAATTTAGAGAAGATTCAAATATTGTTCATAGATAATCTTGATCATAAACCCACAATTCATCGGATCTCGACAAACACACCGCAAAAGAAGATTACATCGAATAGATCTCCAAGAGAATCGAGGAGAACTTTGTATTGGGATCAAAGAGAGAGAAGAAGCCATCTAGCTAATAACTATGGACCCGAAGGTCTGAGGTAAACTACTCACACATCATCGGAGAGGCTATGGTGTTGATGTAGAAGCCCTTCGTGATTAATGCCCCCTCCGGCGGAGCGCCAGAAAAGGCCCCAAGATGGGATCTCACAGGTACAGAAGGTTGCGGCGGTGGAATTAGGTTTTTGTGGTGCTCTCTGATATTTTCAGGGTACGTAGGTATATATAGGAGGAAGAAGTAGGTCAGTGGAGCCACGAGGCTGGAGGGCGCGCCCAGTGGGTGATACGTCTCCAACGTATCTACTTTTCCAAACACTTTTGCCCTTGTTTTGGACTCTAACTTGCATGATTTGAATGGTACTAACCCGGACTGACGCTGTTTTCAGCAGAACTACCATGGTGTTATTTATGTGCAGGAGCAAACATTCTTGGAATGACCTGAAACTTCACGGAGACACTTTTCAGATAATAAGAAAAATACCTGCCAAAGATGAAGGCTAGGGGCCCATCGTCTCTCCACAAGGGTGGGGGGCACGCCCCCTACCTCGTGGGCCCCCTGTTGCCTCTCCGACTCCAACTCCACCTTCATATATTGAGTTTCAGGGAGAAAAAAATCAGAGAGAAGAAATCATCGTGTTTTACGATACAGAGCCGCCGCCAAGCCCAAAAACCTCTCGAGAGGGCTGATCTGGAGTCCGTTCGGGGCTCCGGAGAGGGGAATCCGTCGCCATCGTCATCATCAACCATCCTCCATCACCAATTTCATGATGCTCACCGCCGTGCGTGAGTAATTCCATCGTAGGCTTGCTGGACGGTGATGGGTTGGATGGGATCTATCATGTAATCGAGTTAGTTTTGTTAGGGTTTGATCCCTAGTGTCCACTATGTTTTGAGATTGATGTTTCTATGACTTTGCTATGCTTAATGCTTGTCACTAGGGCCCGAGTTCCATGATTTCAGATCTGAATCTATTATGTTTTCATCAATATATGAGTGTTCTTGGTCCTATCTTGCAAGTCTATAGTCACCTATTATGTGTTACGATCCGTTAACCCCGAAGTGACAATAATTGGGATACTTACCGGTGATGACCGTAGTTTGAGGAGTTCATGTATTCACCATGTGTTAATGCTTTGTTCCGGTTCTCTATTAAAAGGAGGCCTTAATATCCCTTTGTTTCCATAAGGACCCCGCTGCCACGGGAGGGTAGGACAAAAGATGTCATGCAAGTTTTTTTCCATAAGCACCTATGACTATATTCGGAATACATGCCTACATTACATTGATGAACCGGAGCTAGTTCTGTGTCACCCTAGGTTATGACTGTTACATGGTGAACCGCATCCGGCATAATTCTCCATCACCAATCCATTGCCTACGAGCTTTCCATATATTGTGCTTCGCTTATTTACTTTTCCGTTGCTATTGCTATCATCACTACAAAATACCAAAAATATTGCTTTTACTACTGTTACCTTTTGCTACCGTTATCACTACTATCATATTAATTTGCTACTGAACACTTTGCTGCAGATATTAAGTTTCCAGGTGTGGTTGAATTGAAAACTCAGCTGCTAATACTTGAGAATATCCTTTGGCTCCCGTTGTGTCGAGTCAATAAATTTGGGTTGAATACTCTACCCTCGAAAACCGTTGCGATCCCCTATACTTGTGGGTTATCAAGACCATTTTCTGGCGCCGTTGCCAGGGAGCATAGCTCTATTCTTTGAGTCACTTGGGATATATATCTGCTTATCATTATGAAGAACTTGAGAGATCCAAAAACCAAGATCTATCCCTCAACTACGAGGGGAGGTAAGGAACTGCCATCTAGCTCTGCACTTGATTCACCTTCTGTTATGAGTAAGTTTGCGACACCTACACCTACTTCTGCTATTCGTTCTGATATGTCGCATGTTATTGATGATGCCACTTCTGCTATGCATGATACTTATGATGAAACTACCTCTATGCCTGATACTACTATGCCACTTAGTGATTTTCTTGATGAACAACTTGCTAGGGCTAGAGAAATATAAAGTATTGAATCTGATGATACTGATGAAAGTGATGATGAAGAACCACTTGCTATTCCTAAGGGTTATGTATTTGATCAAGATGCTTCTTTAGCCACTTTAGCTTGCAGAAATAGAACTGAACTTAAAAGATTATTAGCTAAATGGAGTAAGCAATCCCTAAATGATAGAACGAAACCTGACCCTGCTTTTGCTACTTCACCTATCTTTGTTACTGATAAGGATTATGAATTCTCTGTTGATCCTGATATAATTACTTTGGTTGAATATAATCCTTTTCATGGTTATGAATCTGAAACTGTTGTGGCACATCTTACTAAACTGAATGATATGGCTACCCTATTCACTAAAGATGAGAGAACTCGCTACTTTTACATCCTTAAAATAGTTCTGTTCTCATTAAAGGGTGATGCTAAGATATGGTTTAATTCTCTTGATCCTGGTTGTGTGCGTAGTCCCCAGGGTATGATTTATTACTTCTCTGCTAAATATTTCCCTGCTCATAAGAAACAAGCTGCTTTAAGGGATATATATAATTTTGTGCAAATTGAAGAAGAGAGTCTCCCACAAGCTTGGGGGAGGCTTCTCCAATTACTTAATGCTTTGCCTGATCATCCTCTTAAGAAAAATGAAATACTTGATATCTTTTATAATGGACTAACTGATGCCTCCAGAGATTACCTGGATAGTTGTGCTGGTTCTGTTTTCAGGGAAAGAACACCAGATGAAGCTGAAATTCTATTGAATAATATGTTGACAAATGAAAATAATTGGACACCTCCGGAGCCAATTCCCGAGCCTATTCCTAAACCAACTCCGAAGAAGAGGGGTATTCTATTTCTCAGTCCTGAAGATATGCAAGAGGCAAAGAAATCTATGAAAGAAAAGTGTATTAAAGCTGAAGATGTTAAGAATTTACCTCCTATTGAAGAAATACATGGTCTTAATTTACTGCCTGTTGAAGAAACATATAATCTTAATCCTTTACCTATTGAAGGAACTCATGGTCTTGATAACCCGACACAGGTAGTAAAGGTAAATTCTCTCTATAGATATGATAAATATGTAATCCCATTTACTAAAATTGCTAGCCCATGCTTAGATGAGTTTGATAAATTTATGGCTAAGCAAGAAGATTTTAATGATTATTTTGGTAGATAATTAAAATACAATTCAAATATGCTTGGACACTTGGGTGATTATATGGCTAATGTTAAAGGTGAACTTAAACTTATTAGTAAACATGCTTCTATGGTTACCACTCAAGTAGAACAAGTACTTAAAGCTCATAATGATTTGCTCAATGAATTGAACAGTAAGAATAATGATAATGTTGTTAGAGTTATGACTAGAGGTGGTAGAATGACTCAGGAACCTTTGTATCCTGAAGGCCATCCTAAAAGAATTGAGCAAGATTCTCAGAGAAATAATATAGATGCACCTAGCTCTTCTAAAAAGAAGAAAAAGAAAAATGATAGGACTTTGCATGCTTCTAGTGATCCTATCGTTGAAACACCTGAGAATCCAAATGATATTTCTATTTCTGATGCTGAAACTCAATCTGGTAATGAACCTAAAACTAGTGATAATGTTAATGATAATGTTCATAATGATGCTCAACCTAGTAATAATAATGATATACAAATTGAACCTGTTGTTGATCTTGATAACCCACAATCAAAGAATCAACGTTATGATAAGAAAGATTTTGTTGCTAGGAAACACAGTAAAGAAAGAGAGCCATGGGTTCAGAAACCCATGACCTTTCCTCCTAAACCATCCAAGAAAAAGGATGACGAGGATTTTGAGCGCTTTGCTGAAATGATTAGACCTATCTTTTTACGTATGCGATTAACTGATATGCTCAAAACCAATCCTTATGCTAAGTATATGAAAGATATTATTACAAATAAGAGAAAGATACCGGAAGCTGAATTTCCACCATGCTTGCTAATTATACTTTTAAGGGTGGAATACCAAAGAAACTTGGAGATCCAGGAGTACCCACTATACCATGCTCCATTAAAAGAAACTATGTTAAAACTGCTTTATGTGATCTTGGAGCCGATGTTAGTGTTATGCCTCTCTCTTTATATCATAGACTTGATTTGAATAAGTTGACACCTACTGAAATATCTTTGCAAATGGCTGATAAATCAACTGCTATACCTGTCGGTATTTGTGAGGATGTGCCTGTTGTAGTTGCAAACGTTACTATTTTAACGGACTTTGTTATTCTTGATATTCCCGAGGACGATAGTATGTCTATTATTCTTGGAAGACCCTTTTTGAATACTGCAGGGGCTGTTATTGATTGCACTAAAGGCAATGTCACTTTTCATGTTAATGGTAATGAGCATACGATACACTTTCCGAGGAAACAACCTCAAGTTCATAGTATCAACTCTATTGGAAAAATTCCATCGATTATATTTGGAGGTTTTGAATTTCCTCTTCCTACTGTCAAGAAGAAATATTATATTCTTATTATTGGGGATGTGCATATCCCCGTTGAGGTAACATAGTGTTATTCGAAATTTCTCCGGTTCCATGTTATTCGGAATGAGTTCGTTAACAAGACTTGATCAACCTTGTTAATGGATTCCTTTTGATGATCATGAGATGGATGAAACTAGAAGGCACAACCTTTTGTACCCCACTTTTACTTTCTGTTATTTATATTAAATAAAATAAAAAAATATTTTTCTGTCTGTTATCTGATTATCCGTGCAATATAAAAATACCTCAAAAATAAAAGTTCTCCAAATGCCCTGAAAATTAAATATGATTTTTTCTAGAATATTTGAGGATTTATGGAACTGAGAACACACCAGGGGGGTCAACCACCTGCCCACGAGGGTGGAGGGCGTGCCCACCCCCTTAGGGCACGCCCCCTACCTCGTGGGCCCATGGTGGCCCTCCTCCACTTATTCCTGCACCCACACACTTCATCTTCCTCCCCCAAACATGAATAACCAACTCAAACCCGAGTCCAAGCTCGTTTTGCTGCCATTTTCGATCTCCTTGCTCAAAGCACCTCTCACAAAACTGCTTGGGGAGATTGTTCCTTGGTATGTGACTCCTCCATTGGTCCAATTAGTTTTTGTTCTAGTGCTTTATTCATTGCAAATTTTGCTGCTTAGGTGACCCTATTCTTGAGCTTGCATGTCAAATTTATATGGTCAAAAGTAGTTTTGATGCATGATATAGGCCCTAGGCACTTGTAGGAGTAGTTGCTATCAATATTATTGAGTTTGGTTTACTTTTATTTTGAAGTTACTAAAAAATTTCAGAATTTTTCAGAGGTAGGAAAATTCTTAGGAAAATGTTCCAAGGTGGTTCTTCCAAGAAGCAAGGACCCAGACTTGCAATGCGTGATGCTGACGAAGAGCCACCAAGAAACGCTCCAGTGCGTCCTTGTGAGTGGCCTTCTGAAAATTTTATGGATCGAGTGGGAATAAAAGAAGAATTCAACGCATATTTGCGTAATGCTGATCTCGTGAGCTTCGAGGAAGAGAAGTGCAGTAAGTATCATGAGCTCACTAGCTCCTTTGTGAGGAGGTTTGAATTTTCAACTTCACGTAAGTCTCCAACTCTCCTGTTTGATCTTTATGATAAATCTTATACCATGGACTTAGAGGATTTTACCACTGCATGCAAACTTACACAATGGGGTAGTATAAGGGATCTTCGTAAATCTGAATTTAGAGATTTTCTTGCTAATATAACTGTGGGAGAATCTAGAGATATTACACAAGCTACCATAGGGAGCATTCACTTTCTTGGCATACATTATTTTGCTCTCCTCATAGGTAGATGCATAAATGGTAAAGATGAGGCATGCCACGTGTGTGTCCCTCACCTCAGTATTCTTAGGAGTGTTGTGTTAGGAGACAAATCATATAATTTGGGAGCCATTGTTGCACGTAGGTTGCATCTGAATAGACTTAATGGAGATTTCTTTGGTGGAATTTATGCAACCCGCGTAGCTAATTTTCTTGGTATAGATGTGCGCGAAGATGATATTGAACTACCTCCTTCCTATCTAGATTTTAATGCTATGGTTCACCACCAGTTTGTCGAGAGGAACGAATCACCTCTCCAGTATTGACTAATCTTTGACATACGCCATGCTGTCCGTATTACTCTCCCTCCTCATGCTTTCTTTGATTATCAGGCAAGAGGAGGATATACTATTACCAGAGAGGAGGTAGATGAGTAAGAGAGGAGAGAGGAGGCTGCTCGTCGCCACGCTGCAGCTCAGCAGGCAATAGCTGCTGCATCACAGTACGACCCCAACAACTATTATTATGGATATAAGCCAGGCCAGCCGTGGCCATAGACCAACTTAGGCCAAAATCCTAAGCTTGGGGGAGTATGTATTTCCCACCGACACTATATTCATGTTCACACACTCATTGCTAAATGTCGGTGCTCATACTTTTTCATTGTATCATCTGTGCTAGTTTAATTTCCTTTTTATTCTTTCTTCTTGTGTGTTTAATAAACCTTAGGAAAAACCAAAAAAAATAGTTGTAGCTTTTAATTAGTTTACTTTCCATGCTTGTAGTAATAATTAAAAAGAAAACCCAAAAAGATTTCCTGTTCTTCTTTTGCTTGTTGGGAGCTTTCCCGTGTAAATAGTTTTATTTCTTTTCTTTTCTTTGGGGGTCGATAGGAGAAGACCATAATTAAATTGTTGAAGAGGCTCTTATATGCATTATTGTTGATCTGACAAAAGAGCCCATATTGCCTTGTCTTCTCCTGTTTATTGAATGCTTGCAGATTCCAGCTTAATCCAATGCACGTGCACTATTATTATTATTCACATTGTTCGGTCGTGCAAGTGAAGGGCAATTATGATGATATATGATGGACTGGCTGAGATGAGAAAAGCTGGTATTAACTCGACCTCTTTTGTTTTTGTAAATATGATTAGTTCATCGTTCCTGATTCGGCCTATTATGAATAAACATGTTTGCAATGATAACTAGAGATCATAGTTTCTTGTGCCATGCTTGATTAGCTATGAGTTATAATGGTTTACCTTGCATGCCAACATGCTATTGAGATGGTTATGATGTGGTATGATAGGGTGGTATCCTCCTCTGAATGATTTAAGTGACTTGACTTGGCACATGTTCACGCATGTAGTTGAAACAAAATCAACATAGCCTTCACGATATTTATGTTCATGGTGGACTATATCCTACTCATGCTTGCATTCGATGTTGACTAATTTTAATGCATGTTCATGATTGTTGTCGCTCTCTAGATGGTCACTTCCCAGTCTTTTGCTAGCCTTCACCCGTACTAAACGGGAATACTGCTTGTGCATCCAATCCCTTAAACCCCAAAGTTATTCCACATGAGTCCACTATACCTACCTATATATGGTATCTACCTGCCGTTCCAAGTAAATCTGTATGTGCCAAACTCTAAACCTTCAAATAAATATCCTGTTTTGTATGCTCGAATAGCTCATGTATCAACTAGGGCTGTCTGTATCTTCCATGTTAGGCGGGTTATTCTCAAGAGAAGTGGACTCCGCTCCTCACTCACGAGATAAATGGCTGGTCGCCGGGATGCCCAGTCCCATGCTTCATGCAAACTAAATCAAAATAATTGCAAACAAAACTCCCCCTGGGACACTTGTTAGTTGGAGGCACTCGTTGTTTCGAGCAAACCATGGATTGATGCTTGTGGTGGGAGGGGGAGCATAAACTTTACCATTCTGTTTGGGAACCGCCTATAATGTGTGTAGCATGGAAGATATCGCCTTCTCTTGGTTGTTATGTTGACAATGAAAGTATACCGCTCAAAATATTATTCACCTCTGTTTCAAAACCGAGCTCTGGCACCTCTACAAATCCCTGCTTCCCTCTGCGAAGGGCCTATCTATTTACTTTTATGCTGAGTCATCATCCTCTTATTAAAAAGCACCAGTTGGAGAGCACTGCTGTCATTTGCATTAATTATTGTTAGTTTACATTGAGTATGACTTGACTGGATCTCTTTTACCATGAATTACAATGTCTAGTCAGTCCTTGGTCTTTAAAGGTGCTCTGCATTTATGTTTTGCGGTCTCAGAAAGGGCTAGCGAGATACCACCTTGTTATATCATATTATGATTGTTTTGAGAAAGTGTTGTCATCCGAGTTTTATTTTTATGGCTCGCTAGTTGATTATGCTATTGATATGAGTAACTTGAGACCTATGCGTTATTGCGGATGTGGTTAGTTATAATATTTGCTGAAAACTTGAATGCTGGCTTTACATATTTACAACAACAAGAGAAAACAGAGTTTGTAAAAGTTTTTCTTTATCACTTTCAGTTTGTCAACTGAATTGCTTGAGGACAAGCAAAGGTTTAAGCTTGGGGGAGTTGATACGTCTCCAACGTATCTACTTTTCCAAACCCTTTTGCCCTTGTTTTGGACTCTAACTTGCATGATTTGAATGGAACTAACCCGGACTGACGCTGTTTTCAGCAGAACTACCATGGTGTTATTTATGTGCAGGAGCAAACGTTCTCGGAATGACCTGAAACTTCACGGAGACACTTTTCAGAAAATATGAAAAATACCTGCCAAAGATGAAGGACAGGGGCCCCACCGTCTCTCCACGAGGGTGGGGGGCGCGCCCCCTACCTCGTGGGCCCCCTGACTCCAACTCCACCTCCATATATTGAGTTTCGGGGAGAAAAAAATCAGAGAGAAGAAATCATCATGTTTTATGATACGGAGCCGCCGCCAAGCCCTAAAACCTCTTGGGAGGGCTGATCTGGAGTCTGTTCGGGGCTCCGGAGAGGGGAATCCATCGCCATCGTCATCATCAACCATCCTCCATCACCAATTTCATGATGCTCACCGCCGTGCGTGAGTAATTCCATCGTAGGCTTGCTGGACGGTGATGGGTTGGATGGGATCTATCATGTAATCGAGTTAGTTTTGTTAGGGTTTGATCCCTAGTGTCCACTATGTTCTGAGATTGATGTTGCTATGACTTTGCTATGCTTAATGCTTGTCACTAGGGCCCGAGTGCCATGATTTCAGATCTGTACCTATTATGTTTTCATCAATATATGAGTGTTCTTGATCCTATCTTGCAAGTCTATAGTCACCTATTATGTGTTATGATCCGTTAACCCCGAAGTGACAATAATTGGGATACTTACCGGTGATGACCGTAGTTTGAGGAGTTCATGTATTCACCATGTGTTAATGCTTTGTTTCGGTTCTCTATTAAAAGGAGGCCTTAATATCCATTAGTTTCCGTAAGGATCCCGCTGCCACGTGAGGGTAGGACAAAAGATGTCATGCAAGTTCTTTTCTATAAGCACGTATGACTATATTCGGAATACATGCCTACATTACATTGATGAACTGGAGCTAGTTCTGTGTCACCCTAGGTTATGGCTGTTACATGATGAACCGCATCCGGCATAATTCTCCATCACCGATCCATTGCCTACGAGCTTTCCATATATTGTCCTTCGCTTATTTACTTTTCCGTTGCTATTGCTATCATCACTACACAATACCAAAAATATTGCTTTTACTACTGTTACCTTTTGCTACCGTTATCACTACTATCATATTACTTTGCTACTGAACACTTTGTTGCAGATATTAAGTTTCCAGGTGTGGTTGAATTGATAACTCAGCTGCTAATACTTGAGAATATTCTTTGGCTCCCCTTGTTTTGAATCAATAAATTTGGGTTGAATACTCTACCCTCGAAAACTGTTGCGATCCCCTATACTTGTGGGTTATCAGGGGGTAGGCGCGCCCCCTGCCTCATGGCTTCCTTGTTGGTTTCTTGATGCCCACTCCAAGTTCTCTGGATCACGTTTGTTCCAAAAATCACGCTCACGAAGGTTTCATTCCGTTTGGACTCCGTTTGATATTCTTTTTCTGCGAACCACTGAAATAGGCAAAAAAACAGCAATTTAGGCTGGGCCTCCAGTTAATAGGTTAGTCCCAAAAATAATATAGAAGTGTATAAATAAGACCATTAAACATCCAAAACAGAATATATAATAGCATGGAACAATCAAAAATTATAGATACGTTGGAGACGTATCATCGTTCCACTTAACAACATCTCAAGATCCGGAAAACATGATCACCAACAACACTTGAGCTAGTCCTAGAGGCAAGACTAGGAACCTTTTATTTAACCTTTTATCATTCCACATGTGCATATGAGTTTTCCACTGAATCGCATATTCCAGGATCATAACAATTATAACATGGAATATAAACTCAATAATTATGAATATGGAAATATAATAATACAAATATTATTGTCTTTAGGGCATATTTCCAATAATTACAGACTTAGAAAATTTGGAGGATTTATTTCATAGACCATTGTCCACCCAAGCTTATCAACATTTTTTAACTCTGACTACTGAGATGGCTACGCTTGAAGTGAATACACGGGGAGATAGATGGAAGCACATAATGCAACACTCAACTTACCCCTCTATGAGAATGTATAAAGCCTTAATAGGTCATTGCTAGACCCACAACTTATTCAAGCAACTCTGGAAATGTGCAGTACAACTCATACAACTCAAACACAAATTCTTCTTTTGGTTACTTCTTCATGATAGAGTCAACACCCGAAATATGTTGAATAGAAGATTATAATTATGTTCTCTACAATGATAAGACCGAAGAAACTCTCATGCACCTGTTCTGGGACTGTACCTTTGCTGAGGAATGTTGGAACTTGATCTTGCTTGACGGTAAGAGGGGTATCTCCTGCTATGATGAAATACCTAACTCTCTCCCAACTTTGCCAAGAGATTTTGCCATGGAAATCACAATTACGAGTTGCCAGGGGATTTGGTCAGTCAGAAATGAAAATATCATCTGAAAGGAAGCGCCACACACTATGAACTGGAAATTTTATCTCAAAGTGGGACTCACTGCAGCTTCATACAGAGCAAACCCAGCAAAGGCATAGAAGATTCAAGCCTGGATAAATAATAATTTGTAACTATTTTTGAATGTTTCCTAGAGAGGGCATTGGTTGAGCTTGTACTTTTTGCGTTTTTCTTCCTTTATGTACATATTTGATTAATTAATATATACCGCAGAATAATTGTTCTATGGTCCAAGGTTCAAAAAAAGGACGTGTATGAGGTGTGTGGGGGCGCGACATGGCCTCATGTCTTCAATAACAATCATGTTGGGCAGTCGGCAACCGTCACCTACATACTCCAATCCTAGGCGCCCCCTCAAAAGTGCCCGCCTTGCTCGACTAGTTGTCGTCCGACAGCAACGCATGATGATGATTCGATCGGAATCAAAATTGAAATCTAAAAGTCCATGTTGTGTCTGACATAAATTGTTTTCTAGACTTTAAGGACTTACTTTTTGTTGCAACGCACATACTCTTTTGCTAGTATAGAAATTTTTTGGTAGGTTTGCATCATCTCATACCCTGATTTTTCTTCCCATGCCCCCATGTAACACCCACGATGCGGCTATATCTCCCACGTGTCGGAGCACGACTTAGAGGCATAACCGCATAGTAGGCATGTCGCAAGAAGGGATAATCTTTACACATCCCATGTACTGAATAAGAAGGGATAAAGAGTTGGCTTACAATCGCCACTTCACACAATACATAAATATAGCATTACATCATCCAGAATGCAATCAAGGTCCGACTACGGAACCAAATAAAGAAAGACAATCCCTAATGCACTAGATCCCCGATCGCCCCAACTGGGCTCCACTACTGATCGAAAGGAAATGAAACAACACAATGAACACGACCTTCATCGAGCTCCTCCTTGAGCTCGATTGCGTCACCTGCACTGGTATCATCGGCACCTGCAAGCTGGTTTTTGAAAGTATCTATGAGTCACGGGGACTCAACAATCTCACACCCTCGCGATCAAGACTATTTAAGCTTATGCGTAGGAAAGGGTAGTGAGGTGGAGCTGCAGCAAGCACTAGCATATATGGTGGCTAACTTACGCAAATGAGAGTGAGAAGAGGAGCAAAGCACCTTCGTGAACTAGAAGTGATCAAGAAGTGATCCTGAAACTACTTACGTTCAAGCATAAATCCAACGCCGTGTTCACTTCCCGGACTCCGTCGGAAAGAGGCCATCACGGCTACACACGTGGTTGATGCATTTTAATTAAGTTAAGTGTCATGTTTTTTACAACCGGACGTTAACAAATTCCCATCTACCCATAACCGCGGGCACGGCTTTTCAAAGTTCAAAACCCTGCAGGGGTGTCCCAACTTAGCCCATCACAAGCTCTCACGGTCAACGAAGGATATTCCTTCTCCCGGGAAGACCCGATCATACTCGGAATCCCGGTTACAAGACATCTCGACAATGGTAAAACAAGACCAGCAAAGCCACCCGAATGTGCAGGCAAATCCCGATAGGAGCTGCACATATCTCGTTCTTAGGGCACACCGGATTGTCCAAACTTCCGGTAGGCCAGCCCAGAGTTGCCCCTGGTGGCCACCGGCGGCTGACAAGTTGGACCAACACTCAGAGGAGCACTGGCCCGGGGGTTTAAAATAAAGATGACCCTTGAGTCTGCAGAACCCAAGGTAAAAGGCTTAGGTGGCAAATGGTAAAACCAAGGTTGGGCCTTGCTGGAGGAGTTTTATTCAAGGCGAACTATCAAGGGGTTCCCATTATAACCCAACCGCGTAAGGAACGCAAAATCAAGGAACATAACACCGATATGACGGAAACTAGGGTGGCAAGAGTGGAACAAAACACCAGGCATAAGGCCGAGCCTTCCACCCTTTACCAAGTATATAGATGCATTAATTAAATAAGAGATATTGTGATATCCCAACAATAATCATGTTCCAACAAGGAACAAACTTCATCTTCACCTACAACTAACAACACTATAAGAGGGGCTGAGCAAAGCGGTAACATAGCCAAACAACAGTTTGCTAGGACAAGGTGGGTTAGAGGCTGACATGGCAATATGGGAGGCATGATATAGCAAGTGGTAGGTATCGCGGCATAGCAAAAGAGCGAACAACTAGCAAGCAAAGATAGAAGTGATTTCGAGGGTATGGTCATCTTGCCTGCAAAGTTCTCAGAGAAGACGAAAGCTTGATCCTCGTGAGCGTACTCAACAGGTTCCTCGAACACGAACTCGTCTCCCGGCTCTACCCAAAGCAAGAACACAAGCAAAGGAAACAACAATCAACCACGGTGCAATGCGCAAGCAATATGATGCAAAACATGGCATGATATGCAGGATGTGACATGCAATGCATATGCATGCTCCGGAAGGAAAAGATTGAAACAGGCCTCAACTTGGCAAACCAAGTGTGCCACTGGAAAGATGAGATGATCTTGGTCGAAAACGATATAAAGACCACCGGAATCGGATGCACGGTTTGCAAATGGCAAGCAAAATAAGAATGGCACAATTCTGCAATTAACAACACGATGCCATCTAGAATGCAACAAGAAACTAAGCTACTGCACCCCAACATAGCAACAAGGCACATGACAGTAATCTACTCAAGATGATTGACAAAAGATGAACACTGAGCTACGGCTAAATCACACAAGAGCAGGTTCAAACAAGCATGGCAAAAGTGCAAAAGATATCAGCATCACAGACTTAGTGAAAATACTAACATGCCAGGAATTAACATCGGGAGGCAATGTTTAGATCAAGATAACAACATGCTACAGGAACAAAACGTAGCAAACAAAGGCATGGAATGAATCTACTCAAAGCATATAACAAAAGTACCTTACTGACCATAAGCCAAAAAGGATCAGAAGATATTATGGCACCCATGTAAACATAGCAAGTTTCGTTGACAGATTCAGACTGCAGAAAACTGGACATGGCAAAAACAGAGACATGAAGGCATGTTTGCGAGCTCGATGCACTCAACACAAGGCATTGCAGGACAAGCTAAGCATACTACCAGCAAGAAGACATGATCAAGAAGCTAACCAAAGCAAGAACAATCTCATAGCATGCATGGATCAACTACAACAACCTTGGCAAAATTGATTAACACGTAAACAATCTGCCAGGAACATTTTATAGCAAAAGTAGAGTAAGATTGAGTCATGCTAGGGCACTCCATAAATGCAAACAGGGACATGGATGGATAGAGCACAACCATATCTCAAAATCATCCTTACTGAACATACTCAAAAGAAGCATGGATCTCTCTGTAGCAACATGAATACATGGCATAAAAATAACAGCAGGAAAAGGACTTAGTGAAATTCTAAGTCCCTGAAATCAGCAATATCACGAGAGCTACTTTGCATGCATATGGTAGTCACCACATTGATCACAAAAATACATGGCATACACCCCTTTAAAGATGGCACGGCATAGCCCAAAACACATATAGAGCTCATGACTATATGCAGCACACGATAATCATGGCAAAAATGACAAATGCTCATAAACTGATAAGAATCAGGAACTAACATTATGAAGCACTCTTGCAACAGCAATTAGGGCATCAAGATGGACTCAAACAAGCATGGTTCAACGGAACAAAATGAAGAGGACATCATGATGAACATTTTTATATATGGCACGCACAAAACGGAGCTACAGATGATGAGTTATGACATGATGAAAAGAGCAATAAAATAAGAGGGGGAAAAGACTTAGAAATATTCCAACCTCAGAGAATCGGGACGGAACGGTGCGGGATGGAGAGATCCGGGGACGGGGGCGGGCATTTGGTTTGCCGGACCGGTGGATCTCGTCCAACCAGCCGGATCCGGCGATGGGGCGGCGACCGGCGATGGAGGAGTCGGCGCGGGAGCTCGCCGGCGATGGCGAGGTCGCCAGAGCTCGGCGGCTGGGCGTCGGGCGGCGCGGTGCCGTGGCGCTGCGAGCACGGAGGGCGAGGTAGTGCTGTGAACGAGGCGGCGGGGTGCGGTGGCCGGCGGCGGCGTGGCGCGGTGGCGCGGCGAGGAGGCGACGTTGCGGCGGCGGCGGGCGCGTAGGAGGCGCGCGCGGCGGTGATGGCGGCGCGGTGGCAGAGCTCTCCAACGATGCGCCGGCGATGGAGGCGGCCGGGCGCGCGAGCGGCTCGGGCGACACGCGGGCCGTGGGGGCCAGCTGCGGGCCCCGCGGGCCGGCGGCGGGCGCGAAGGAGAGAGAGGGAGGAGGTCGGCTGATGTGGCGGCGCATGGTTGGAGGAGAGCTGCGGCGAGGTGATGTGGCGGCTGCCGATTGGTCGGGGTGAGGTGGCTGGCGGACATGTCCGGCGGCGGAGTGGACATGTCCGGCGCGCGGAGGAGGAAGATCTAGGGTTCGTCCGCGAGATTTCGGAGGGAGACACACACACACACACACACACACACACACACACACACACACACACATATATATATATATATAGGTAGAGGGAGCTAGGAGAGTCCAAATGAGGTGTAGTTTTCGGCCACGCGGTCATGATCGAGCGACCGAGAGGATGGAGTGGGTTTGGATTGGTTTTGGGCCACTTTGGAGGGGTGTTGGGCTGCAACACACACGAGGCCTTTACGGTTTCCCGATTAACCGTTGGAGTATCAGACGAACTCCAAATGGCACGAAACTTGACAGGCGGTCTACCGGTGGTGTACCAAGGCCGCCTGGCAAATCTTGGTACAATCCGAGGAAGTTTAACACCCGCTCATGAAAATTGGCAAAAGGGGCGCCAAAGGACATAAGAGTGGCGGATTGCAAAACGGACAACGGGGAAAATGCTCAGATGCATGAGACGAACACGTATGCAAATGCGATGCACATGATGACATGATATGAAATGCATGGCACGCAAACAAATGACAAGGCAACAACAGCGAATAACTGGAAGACACCTGGGGCAACGGTCTCGGGGCGTTACAACACTCCACCACTAGGAGAGGATCTTGTCCCGAGATCTAGGATGGCACCGGAGGGAAAACGGAAGAGGAAGAGAAGGGGTAAAACTAAGTTGCTTCTATGACAAACGAGTGAACCAAAGAACCTTGAAAAGTTGAACAACTTCGAGAAAAGAATACAACGGAGATGAACGAAGTTGAAAACACTCCGTTAGGAAAGAGGAACAAGGAAGAACAAATTCGGGCAGCACTCCAGTTGAAAAGAGATGCAAGACTTGATAACATGAAAAGAACTTGAGCAGAGGACACAACACTCCAGTTAAATGGATAAGCAAAGGAAAGAACATGATGTTGACAAAACAAGATGATGGGTCGAAGAGAGCAACATCACAAAGCCTCTGGAACAAAAGATAGAATGGATTGAAAGTAACGAAGAAGAAAACAACATCTTCTACCTCGAATGAATTTGAAAGCATCCTTCCATAGAGAATTGGATGGAGTTGTTGGAAATCCAACAACGAAAAGAGTAAGCTTGTTGTGGGCTTATGGAAAACATCTCAAAATCAAGAGGTGAAATTCCGCCACTAACAGAAACAATAGATTGGATTGATATCAACAAGGAGACGAGAAACTTATTTCCCCGGGAGGATAAAAGAAGAACTTGGGTCATTTATGAGCACCATAAATAGCAACAATCCTTAGGGAAGGCTTTAGGTGAAATTTATACCAGGATAACTCCATGGAAGAAAGTGATGGGTTTAAATACCTCATTCCTGTGAATGAAGAATGATATATTACCACCTCAAAAGATAAGGGAGAACAATTGCACTCCGAATTACAAGAAGAAGAAAACTTGAGCTCCTCTGAAAAGAATCTCAATGAACACTTTGAGAAGGAATTAAATCCTTGATGAACCATCATGTAGAGCCTCCATGAAGAACTCTGATAACAAAAAGAAGATTAAACGAAAGAGAAGTTGAGAATATAAGGTGAAGCCTTGCAATGATTTAGATGAAGCTTCGCGACTAGATAATGCAGAAAAATTTGGAACTCCGGAAAAGAAAAGATGAATCAAGTGAAACCGAGAATTTGATGAGCCTCCAAAATACGGAATTAGATCACTTGGATGAAACAATAATAGGAATTACATTATGCTTATCCTTCACCAATTAAATTGATGACAATCAATGGATTGCATATAACTTATTCTCATTGAAAGGATAGACATAGCGCAAACTTGGGAAAATCTTCAACGAACCACCGGTAGGATTGAAAACAACGAATGAATTAATATGATAACCATGGAAGAGAATCTTGAGCGAACCACCGTAAGAATTGGAAAAGAACGAAGTAAAGGGATGAATCACCGGTAAGAATTAGAGAAGAATGAAGATACTTGAGGGAATTTAGATAGAAGTGAAGCGAAGAGATCACGAGCTGATTAGAGGATATTAGAATGATGCACCGGTAAGATTTGGAGAACGAGAGCTGAAAGCTGGAATGAATAATATTTGAAAAGATGGCATTCGGAGGAAAGAAATGGAAACAACTCATGAAATGCTCCGGATGGGTGAAAAGAATTCTCACAATCAGAAATAATTATGCGAAGATGACATCAAGCTAGAATCATGAATCTTGAGAGAACGGATAAGATTTAGAGGAAAACTCTTTTTCGGTCTTCAAATGCAGAGAATGATGATGAGAAACACCACCATGAATTATTGAGATACTTCGGAAGAATACAAAAATGAAGAGGTTGAGCCAGCTATGAAAAGAGTTATAAGATCTTGGAGAAACCAACTGACTGATGATAATTCATTCTTACGTCAAACTTTGAAAGATTTGAGAATAACTCCGAGAAGATTAGAAGAGTCAGGTAAGATCCTGGGAAAAGACCTGTGGGTTAGGGCCCACTCAAAAGAAACACCGTTGGACGATTACTTGAAAAGAGATTGCACCGGTTGAATTAAATGGCTTTAATGAGATAACAACCTCGAAATAAGTTGAATGGATCTTGAATGACAAGACGAGCCTCCTGAGATATCTTCAGCACTCCGGATACAAAAATATCAAGAGGTTGATGATTAAGAGGTGCACCGGCATGGGAAAGCATTAGAACCGAGCAAAGGATTTGATCGACAGAGCTTGAATTAAATCCATCGGAGAATAAAAAGAATGAAGAATGATGAACTTGAAGCTCTGTTAGTATCTTCCTGAGAATCACGGGATAAGAACATTGACGGAAAAGAATGGAGAGACTTCCCATCAATAAAAGGATACTGGATTAAGACATCTGAGTCCTTGAAGAAAAAGGGTGGGTGGGCGGGAAAACAAAGGCAACTTGGAGACGGATGAAACAAACACCGTTGACAAAAAAACTGATAATTGATCTTGCAAATGTTGAAATGATCAGATCCACTTGAAGAGGAGCACATCGGTTCAGATGAAATTGAGATGGCAAACTCGAAGATCAAGAAGGATTGGTATTCACATAGGAATATGAGAACACCGCTTAGGAAAGGTATGGAATCAACACTTGACTTCGAAGCAACTCGAATACCACAACTGAAAACAAAAACAAAGGATTGGCTTGCAGCATATGTAACGCCCTTGATGCGGCTATATCTCCCACGTGCCGAAGCACGACTTAGAGGCATAACCGCATTGAAAGCAATGTCGCAAGTGAGGTAATCTTCACACAACCCATGTAATACATAAGGTAAAGAGATACATAGTTGGCTTACAATCGCCAATTCACACAATTACATGAATAAAGCATTACATCATCCAAATACAAACAAGGTCCGACTACGGAACCCAAAATAAAAGAAGACTACCCCAAATACTACACAGATCCCTGATCGACCCCAACTGGGCTCCACTACTGATCAACTAGAACGAAACAACACAAAGGACAAGATCTTCATCGAGCTCCTCCTGAGCTTGGTTGCGTCACCTGCTCGGTAACATTGGCACCTGCAAACTGGTTTTGGAAGTATCTGTGAGTCACGGGGACTCAGTAATCTCACACCCTCGCGACCAAGACTATTTAAGCTTATAGGTAAGGTAAAAGGTATGAGGTGGAGCTGCAGCAAGCGACTAGCATATTTGGTGGCTAACATACGCAAATGAGAGCGAGAAGAGAAGGCAAAAGCACGGTCGAGAAACTATGATCAAGAACTGATCCTAGAACAACCTACATCAAACATAACTCCAACACCGTGTTCACTTCCCGGACTCCGCCGAGAAGAGACCATCACGGTTACACACGCGGTTGATGCATTTTAATTAAGGTCAACTTCAGGTTTTCTACAACCGGACGTTAACAAATTCCCATCTGCCCATAACCGCAGGCACGGCTTTCAAAAGTTCAAATCCCTGCAGGGGTGTCCCAACTTAGCCCATCACAAGCTCTCACGGTCAATGAAGGATATTCCTTCTAGCGGGAAGACCCGATCAGACTCGGAATCCCGGTTACAAGACATCCTCGACAATGGTAAAACAAGTCCAGCAAGACCGCCCGATGCGCCGACATCCTGAAAGGAGCTGCACATATCTCGTTCTCAGGGCAACACTGGATGAGACATCCTACGAGTAAAACCAGCCCTCAAGTTTCCTCGAGGTGGCCCTGCAGTCTACTCAGTTCGGACCAACACTTCGACAATCACTGGCCCGAGGGGAGGGGTTAAAATAAACATGACCCTTGGGCTGGCCATCCTACGAGTAAAACCAGCCCTCAAGTTTCCTCGAGGTGGCCCTGCAGTCTACTCAGTTCAGACCAACACTTCGACAAGCACTGGCCCGAGGGGAGGGGTTAAAATAAACATGACCCTTGGGCTGGCCTAACCCAAGGGAAAAAGAGGCTAGGTGGCGAATGGTGAAACCAAGGTTGGGCCTTGCTGGAGGAGTTTATTCAAAGCGAACTATCAAGGGGTTCCCATTATAACCCAACCGCGTAAGGAACGCAAAATCCGGGAACATAACACCGATATGACGGAAACTAGGGCGGCAAGAGTGGAACAAAACACCAGGCATAAGACCGAGCCTTCCACCCTTTACCAAGTATATAGATGCATTAATTAAATAAGAGACATTGTGATATCCCAACAAAATAACCATGTTCCAACAAGGAACAAGCTCCAATCTTCACCTGCAACTAACAACGCTATAAGAGGGGCTGAGCAAAGCGGTAACATAGCCAAACAACGGTTTGCTAGGACAAGGTGGGTTAGAGGCTTGGTTCAACAGTATGGGAGGCATGATAAGAAAGTGGTAGGTATCGCAACATAGGCATAACAAAAGAGCGAGCAACTAGCAAGCAAAGATAGAAGTGATTTCGAGGGTATGGTCATGTTGCCTGAAATCCCGCAAGGAAGAAGAACGAGTCCATGAAGAAGACAAACAGACATAGTCGAACGGGTCCTCACAATTACGACGTTACCGGAACCAACCCGAAGAAGCAACACCGGAAAGAAGCACACAACATAGTAAACAACCAACACATGAACATGGTATGATATGCGGGATGCGGTATGCGATGCATATGCATGATTTGCAAAGAAATTATTGAACCTAGCCTCAACTTGGAAATCCAATAGTGCCACTGGAAAGGTGAGGTGATTTTGGTTGAAATTGATATAAAGATCATCGGAATTGGATGCACGGTTTGGAAATGGCAAGCAAAACAAATATGACACCGGTCTGCGATAATCAGCAAGTGACCAATTAAATGCATCAAGATAAATATGCTACAGCACCCAAACATGGCAACAAAATACATGGCAAGGATCCACTCATGATGCTTGACAAAAGATGAACACTGAGCTACGGCTAATTCATCCATTAACAGGTTCAAACAAGCATGGCAAAAGCACAAATGATAACAGGTTTCAGACTTAGTGAAATTAAGACAAGTCTGGGATGTATTATCAGGAAGCATACTTTGGAGCATTAAAACTATATGCTACAGGAACTTAAGATGGCAAAGCAAGGCATGGAATGAAGCTACTCAAAGCACTTAACAAAAGTCCCTTAGTGACCTTGAGCCAAAAGGGATCAGAAAATACAATTGCAAGCATGTGAACATAGCAAAAACATAAACAGATTAAGACTTAGTGAAAAACTGGAGCATGCAAAACAGTTAACGAGTAGGCATGTTTACGAGCTCGATGCACTCACTACAGAGCATGGCATGACAAACTAAGCATACACCCATCAAGAATACATGGCATAGAAGCTAGACATGGCAAGAACAACAACATAGCATGCACGGGTCGATAGCAACATCCTCGACAAAATCGCTAACAAGTCAACAATCTGCCAGGATTCACGATATAGCAAAAGTAGAGCTCGATTGGCTCAAGCTAGGGTGCTCCATAAATCCAAACAAAAACATGGATGGATAGAGCACCACAATATTAACAAAACATCCTTACTGATCATCCTCAAAAGAGGCATAGATCACTAGGAAACAACATGAACATATGGCATACCGACAAAATCAGGACAAGGACTTAGTGAAAACCTAAGTCCCTGGAATCAGCATTACCGATTATGCTACTTTGCAAGCTTGTGCTAGTCACCACAAATATCACAAAAATACATGGTAAGCACCTCTGTAAATATGGCATGGCATATAACAAAACACATGTAGAGCTCAGGATCAAAGCAAGCACACATTAATAATGACAAAAATGACAAAAGGCCATTTGCTGAAACAGATCTGACAAATTACTCACATAGCTCTCTTCCAAAAGCATTTCGGGCATCAAGATGAGCTCAAATGAAAAATCTTGAAATGAGATGAAATGATGTACTCGTCGAGACGAACATTTTGATATGCTACACGCTCAAAACGGAGCCACGGTGAGGGAGTTATGACATGATGAAAAATGCAAAATAAAACTGGAATCTGGGGACTTAGACGAAATTCAACCTCCGAAGAAAGTCAACGGGATCTCGTGGTACGGGAAGGCGCGGTGCGGGACAGAGGGAGGTGTTTGGATGGCCGAGCTCGGTAACATCGGCACCTGCAAACTAGTTTTGGAAGTATCTGTGAGTCACGGGGACTCAGCAATCTCACACCCTCGCGACCAAGACTATTTAAGCTTATAGGTAAGGTAAAAGGTATGAGGTGGAGCTGCAGCAAGCGACTAGCATATTTGGTGGCTAACATACGCAAATGAGAGCGAGAAGAAAAGGCAAAAGCACGGTCGAGAAACTATGATCAAGAAGTGATCCTAGAACAACCTACGTCAAACATAACTCCAACACCATGTTCACTTCCCGGACTCCGCCGAGAAGAGACCATCACGGTTACACACGCGGTTGATGCATTTTAATTAAGGTTAACTTCAGGTTTTCTACAACCAGACGTTAACAAATTCCCATCTGCCCATAACCGCGAGCATGACTTTCGAAAGTTCAAATCCCTGCAGGGGTGTCCCAACTTAGCCCTTCACAAGCTCTCACGGTCAACGAAGGATATTCCTTCTAGCGGGAAGACCCGATCAGACTCGGAATTCCGGTTACAAGACATCCTCGACAATGGTAAAACAAGTCCAGCAAGACCGCCCGATGCGCCGACATCCTGAAAGGAGCTGCACATATCTCGTTCTCAGGGCAACACCGGATGAGACATCCTACGTGTAAAACCAGCCCTCAAGTTTCCCCGAGGTGGCCCCGTAGTCTACTCAGTTCGGACCAACACTTCGACAAGCACTGGCCCGGGGGGGTCAAAATAAAGATGACCCTTGGGCTGGCCTAACCCAAGGGGAAAAGAGGCTAGGTGGAGAATGGTAAAACAAAGGTTGGGCCTTGCTGGAGGAGTTTTATTCAAAGCGAACTGTCAAGGGGTTCCCATTATAACCCAACCGCGTAAGGAACGCAAAATCCGGGAACATAACACCGATATGAAGGAAACTAGGGCGGCAAGAGTGGAACAAAATACCAGGCATAAGGCCGAGCCTTCCACCCTTTACCAAGTATATAGATGCATTAATTAAATAAGAGATATTGTGATATCCCAACAAAATAATCATGTTCCAACAAGGAACAAGCTCCAATCTTCACCTGCAACTAACAACGCTATAAGAGGGGCTGAGCAAAGCGGTAACATAGCCAAACAACGGTTTGCTAGGACAAGGTGGATTAGATGCTTGGTTCAACAGTATGGGAGGCATGATAAGCAAGTGGTAGGTATCGCAGCATAGGCATAGCAAAAGAGCGAGCAACTAGCAAGCAAAGATAGAAGTGATTTCGAGGGTATGGTCATCTTGCCTGAAATCCCGCAAGGAAGAAGAACGAGTCCATGAAGAAGACAAACGGACGTACTCGAACAGGTCCTCACAATCACGACATTACCGGAACCAACCCGAAGAAGCAATACCGGAAAGAAGCACACAACATAGTAAACAACCAACACATGAACATGGTATGATATGCGGGATGCGGTATGCGATGCATATGCATGATTTGCAAAGGAATGATTGAACCTGGCCTCAACTTGGAAATCCAGGAGTTCCACTGGAAAGGTGAGGTGATTTCGGTTGAAATCGATATAAAGATCACTGGAATCGGATGCACGGTTTGGAAATGGCAAGCAAAACAAATATGACACCAGTCTGCGATTATCAGCAAGTGACCAATTAAATGCATCAAGATAAATATGCTACAGCACCCAAACATGGCAACAAAATACATGGCAAGGATCCACTCATGATGCTTGACAAAAGATGAACACTGAGCTACGGCTAATTCATCCATTAACAGGTTCAAACAAGCATGGCAAAAGCACAAACGATAATAGGTTTCAGACTTAGCGAAATTAACACAAGTCTGGGATGTATTATCAGGAAGCATACTTTGGAGCATTAAAACTATATGCTACAGGAACTTAACATGGCAAAGAAAGGCATGGCATGAAGCTACTCAAAGCACTTAAGAAAAGTCCCTTAGTGACATTGAGCCAAAAGGGATCAGAAAATACAATTGCAAGCATGTGAACATAGCAAAAAGATAAACAGATTAAGACTTAGTGAAAAACTGGAGCATGCAAAACAATTAACGAGTAGGCATGTTTACGAGCTCGATGCACTCACTACAGAGCATGGAATGACAAACTAAGCATACACCCATCAAGAATACATGGCATAGAAGCTAGACATGGCAAGGACAACAACATAGCATGCACGGATCAATAGCAACATCCTCGACAAAATCGCTAACAAGTCAACAATCTGCCAGGATTCACGATATAGCAAAAGTAGAGCTCGATTGGCTCAAGCTAGGGTGCTCCATAAATGCAAACAAAAACATGGATGGATAGAGCACCACAATATTAACAAAACATCCTTACTGATCATCCTCAAAAGAGGCACGGATCACTAGGAAACAACATGAACATATGGCATACCGACAAAATCAGGACAAGGACTTAGTGAAAAACTAAGTCCCTGAAATCAGCATTACCGATTACGCTACTTTGCAAGCTTGTGCTAGTCACCACAAATATCACAAAAATACATGGTAAGCACCTCTGTAAAGATGGCATGGCATATAACAAAACACATGTAGAGCTCAGGATCAAAGCAAGCACACATTAATCATGGCAAAAATTACAAAAGGCCATTTGCTGAAACAGATTTGACAAATTACTCACATAGCTCTCTTCCAAGAGTATTTCCGGCATCAAGATGAGCTCAAATGAAAAATGATGCAATGAGATGAAATGATGTACTCGTCGAGACGAACATTTTGATATGCTACACGCTCAAAATGAAGCCACGGTGAGGGAGTTATGACATGATGAAAAATGCAAAATAAAACTGGAATCTGGGGACTTAGACGAAATTCAACCTCCGAAGAAAGTCAATGTGATCTCGTGGTACGGGCCGGCGCGGTGCAGGACGGAGGGAGGTGTTTGGATGGTCGAGCTGGTGGATCTGGTCCACCCGACCAGATCCGGCCGGCGAGGGGCTCCGGCGAGGGCGGTCATCTCCGGCAAGGCGCGCTGGCGCACGGCGACGAACTCCGGCGCGGCTGCCGGAGCACGGGACGGCAATGAGGCCCCGGCGAGGCGGCGGTGCCACGAGAACAGCGGCGAGGACCGGTGTCAGGGCGGCGTTGCCGGAAACGAGGCGGCGGCGTGGAGCGGCTCCGGCGGAGCTCGTCGACGCGGGGGTCGGTGAAGGCGGCGAGACGGCGGAGCAGGGCGGAGGCGGCGACCGGTGCTGAGGAGGAAGATGGCAGGGCGCGGGGCACGGTCGCGGGCCGGGAGGGCCGGACGCAGGCCCGAGCAGGCCGCGACGATGTGGGCGCGCCGGCGCGGTGGCTCGGCCAGTTGCGGAGCAACACGTGGCGGCGGACGGCGAAGTCGGGCGTGTCCGTCGATGGGATTTGTGTCCGACGCATGAGGAGAGGGAGGGGGCTAGGGTTTCGGGGAAAAAGACCCGAAAATGAAATAGATGTATCTATTTATAGAGGTAGAGGGAGCTAGGAAGCTCCAAATGAGGTGCGGTTTGCGGCCACGCGATCGTGATCGAATGACCGAGATGATGGAGAGGTCTTAGGTGGGTTTTTGGGCCATTTTGAAAGGGTGTTGGGCTGCAACACACACGAGGCCTTTTCGGTCCCTCGGTTAACCGTTTGAGTATCAAACGAAGTCCAAAAGGCATGAAACTTGACAGGCGGTCTACCGGTAGTAAACCAAGGCCGCATGACAAGTCTCGGTCCAATCCGAAAACGTTTAACACCCGCACGCGAAAAGAGGTAGAAAGGGACACCGGGTGACATAGGAGCGCCGGATTGCAAAACGGACAACGGGGAAAATGTTCGGATGCATGAGACGAATATGTATGCAAATGAAATGCACAAGATGACATGATATGCAATGCATGACACACAAGCAATGACAAGGCAACGACAAAGAATAACTAGAGGACACCTGGCACATCGGTCTCGGGGCGTTACAACACTCCACCACTACGAGAGGATCTCGTCCCGAGATCTAGAATGGCACCGGAGGGAAAAACGAAAGAGAAAAGAAGAGGTAAAACTAAGTTGCTTCTTTGACAAATGAGTGAAACCACGAACCTTGAGAGGTTGAACAAATTGAAAGAACGAATGCAACGAGAATGAGTGAAGTTGAAAGCACTCCGTTAGGACAAAGAACAAGGAAGAACACATTCGGTCTACACTCCGGTTGAAAAAAGATGCAAGGCTTGATAAGGCGAAAAGAACTTGTGCAAAAGGGGAACAACAGTCCGGTTAAAAGGATAGGCATGAAAATAACAAGATATTTGCCAAAACGAGATGATTGGTGAAAGAACAACAACGCAATGCCTCCGGAATGAAAGAATTGAGAATAGATAATTGAAGTAGGAGAATGGAGAAGAAAAAGCCAACTTCTGCCACAAAAGAGCTTGAAAAGGCATCTTTAGGAGAAGGGTTGAATGGAGTTGTTGGAGAACCAATGACGAAAAGAATAAGATTGATATGGTCTCATGGAATACATCTCAAATTATGAGGTGACAACCTGTCACTCTCGGGAAAAAATTGGATTGGTATGAACAAGGAGACGAGAAAGTATTTCACCGGGAGGATAAAGAAGAACTTGGGTCCTTTATAAGCACCATGGATAGCAACCCTCCTCAGGGAAGGCTTTAGGTGAAATATACCCCAAGATAACTCCAAAGAAGAGGTTGATTGGTTGGAAAGATGACTTGAGCGAAGAGAAAATGATGGATTTAAATACCTCACTCTTGAAAACATGTGAATCATGAAACACGAAGGGAAATTGTCAAGAGTGACATAACACCACCTCCAAATATAAGAACGAAAGAAAGAATCACACTTTGGAATGCAAGATGAAGAAAGCTTGAGCTCCTTTGAAAAGAATCTCGATGAACACTTCGAGAAGGAAATATAAATCCTTGATGAACCATCATGTAGAACCTTCATGAAGAACTCCGGTAAACAAAATAATAACGAAAATAAAGAGAAGTTGGAAACACAAGGTGAAACCTTGTAATGATTTAGATTGATCTTTGCGATCAAATAATTGAGAGAACTTGGAACTCCGGGAAAATAATAGATATTGCATCTCGAATCGAGAATTTGATGAGCCTCTGGAATAAAGAATTAATCATTTGGGTGAATCCAGAATAAGAATTATGTTATGCTCATCCTTCACCAATTAAATTGATGACAATGAACGGATTTGACATACTACTCATTCTCGATGAAAGAATTAAGATAGATATAGCGCACACTTGAGAAGGTCTTCAACAATCCACCGATAGAATTGGAAAAATCAAAGAATTGATATGACAACGAAGAAAGAGAAATCTTAAACGAACCACCGTAAGCATTAAAATAAATGAAGTAAAAGGGATACATAAAAGTAATCACCGGTAAGAATTTGCAAATGAACGAAGATACTTGAGACAATCTAGATACATGAGAACGAAGAGATCGTGAATTGATTAGAGAAAACTTGAATGAAGCACCGGTAAGATTTTTGAGGAACGAGAGCTGAAGCTGAAATGGATAATCCCGAAATGATGGCCTTCGGATAAACAAACTGAAAAACTCTTGAAATGCTCCGGATAGGTGAAAAGGATTCTCACAATCAAACAATTATGAGTGGATGGCCTCGAACTAGAACCACGAATCTCTGAGAGAACGGATAAGATATGGAGGTAAAACTCTTCTTCGGTCTTCAAATGTTGAGAGTGACGACGAGAAACACCACCGTGAATTGTTGAGATACTCCGAAAGAATCAAAAGCGAAGAGATTGAGCCAACGGTGAAAAGAATGTGGACGATCTTGGAGAAAAACATAAGACTTATGATGATTCATTCTTACGTCAAACTTTGAAATGAATTGGAGAATAGCTCCGGGAAAATTAGAAGAGTCAGGTAAGATCCTGGAAAAAGACCTGTGGGTTAGGGTCCACTCAAAAGAAACACCGTTGAAGGATTTAAAAGAGAGAATGCACCGATTGAATTAAAAGACTTGAATGAGATAACATCCTCGAAAGAGCTTGAACGAATGCAGAGTACACACGAATCTATGAGATATCTTGAACACTCCAGAACAAAGAATAGCGAAAAGTGAATGATTATGATGTGCACCGGTGTAAGAAAAGCATTGGGCAAAATGAAAGAACTATGCTCAATACAAAGCTTGAATTGAATCCACCGGAGAAGAAAAAGAATGAATAATGATGAACTTGAGGTTCCGTTAGGATCTTCATGAGAATCACCGGATAAGGACACTGACGGAAAGGAATGGAGAGACTTCCATCGATAACATGGATACTTGATTAAGAAATCTGGGTCCTTGAAGAAACAAGGGTGGGAGGGCGGGAAAAACAAAGGCAACTTGGAGACGGATGAAAACAAACACCGTTGAGATGAACTGATAAATGATCTTGCAAATGTTGAAGTGATCGGATCCACTTGAAAAGAAACACGCCAGTGAAAAAGGATTGACATGACAATCTCGATTATCATGAAGTATTAGTATCCACATAGGAATATGAGAACACCGTTTAAAGAAGGTATGGAATCAACATTTGACTTCGAAGCAACTCGAATACCACAACTCAAAACAAAACAAAACAAAGGATTGACTTGCAGAATAAGCCGGAACAAACATATGATAGAGATTTCGTTCGAAGTTTTCGTGGTGGGGCCTACATGGGCTCGATCGTACATCACCATCATGTATAAGGCAGTGCACATGACATACGAAGCGTCCCCGAGTCGTCATAGCCAAGGACTCTTTAAGACACAACGAGACCACTGTAAAACCGACCGTGGATAGGCAGACCACTAGACGTCGAACCCCAATTTCATATCATACATCTGTCAGAAAGATATCCTAAGAGCTACTTGAATTCCCACTTATAAACTCCCAAAACTTTCCGGTTATGCAATCAGGTGTTGGGGATACAGGGGAAGCATAATATATCACCCAAACTAGCAAATCCTACATCCAGCTGTATCCATCCTTCAACACATAACCAAGAAACCTTCGGAAATCATTTACCTCAACCTTCGAAAAGCATCCGTTATACGAGTTATGGCAATACTCCCGAACTCCCGCCCTAGTACTGGGTGGCGTCGAGGTTATCTCACCAACAACTGCATAAAAGAGATTTTCGATGTCGGCGAAACTAAACTCAGGTATTCCAGAACTGCAACGATAAAATTGTGACAACAACACCTCGGAGCTGAACTCCCCGGGACACTGCCACAACCCCTAAATGACAGGAGGCACCAAGAACAATGTTCTCGTCACAAAACCATCGGAACAATTCCAAGATACCCGCGTGATCCTAAAAAAATTAGTGAAAATTTGAGAAGAGAAGAGTCAAAACTCTACGTCAGGATTCCTCACCAGAGCGACGAAGGGACTGAGGAGTAAAAAGAATTCCTAACACTCCAATATATATAATCCTAAATGACTCAAAACATTTCTAGACTCAATAACGCCAGCGATTCGATCAAGCAGGGGGCTCCTAAGGTCGGGGAAGGCTTTGATTACCAACTTGTAACGCCCTCGATGCGGCTATATCTCCCACGTGTCGAAGCATGACTTAGAGGCATAACCGCATTGAAAGCAATGTCGCAAGTGAGGTAATCTTCACACAACCCATGTAATACATAAGGGAAAGAGATACATAGTTGGCTTACAATCGCCACTTCACACAATTACATGAATAAAGCATTACATCATCCAAATACAAACAAGGTCCGACTACGGAACCCAAAATAAAAGAAGACTACCCCAAATGCTACACAGATCCCCGATTGACCCCAACTGGGCTCCACTACTGATCAACTAGAACGAAACAACACAAAGGACAAGATCTTCATCGAGCTCCTCCTGAGCTTGGTTGCGTCACCTGCTCGGTAACATTGGCACCTGCAAACTGGTTTTGGAAGTATCTGTGAGTCACGGGGACTCAGTAATCTCACACCCTCGCGACCAAGACTATTTAAGCTTATAGGTAAGGTAAAAGGTATGAGGTGGAGCTGCAGCAAGCGACTAGCATATTTGGTGGCTAACATACGCAAATGAGAGCGAGAAGAGAAGGCAAAAGCACGGTCGAGAAACTATGATCAAGAACTGATCCTAGAACAACCTACATCAAACATAACTCCAACACCGTGTTCACTTCCCGGACTCCGCCGAGAAGAGACCATCACGGTTACACACGCGGTTGATGCATTTTAATTAAGGTCAACTTCAGGTTTTCTACAACCGGACGTTAACAAATTCCCATCTGCCCATAACCGCAGGCACGGCTTTCAAAAGTTCAAATCCCTGCAGGGGTGTCCCAACTTAGCCCATCACAAGCTCTCACGGTCAATGAAGGATATTCCTTCTAGCGGGAAGACCCGATCAGACTCGGAATCCCGGTTACAAGACATCCTCGACAATGGTAAAACAAGTCCAGCAAGACCGCCCGATGCGCCGACATCCTGAAAGGAGCTGCACATATCTCGTTCTCAGGGCAACACTGGATGAGACATCCTACGAGTAAAACCAGCCCTCAAGTTTCCTCGAGGTGGCCCTGCAGTCTACTCAGTTCAGACCAACACTTCGACAAGCACTGGCCCGAGGGGAGGGGTTAAAATAAACATGACCCTTGGGCTGGCCATCCTACGAGTAAAACCAGCCCTCAAGTTTCCTCGAGGTGGCCCTACAGTCTACTCAGTTCAGACCAACACTTCGACAAGCACTGGCCCGAGGGGAGGGGTTAAAATAAACATGACCCTTGGGCTGGCCTAACCCAAGGGAAAAAGAGGCTAGGTGGCGAATGGTGAAACCAAGGTTGGGCCTTGCTGGAGGAGTTTATTCAAAGCGAACTGTCAAGGGGTTCCCATTATAACCCAACCGCGTAAGGAACGCAAAATCCGGGAACATAACACCGATATGACGGAAACTAGGGCGGCAAGAGTGGAACAAAACACTAGGCATAAGACCGAGCCTTCCACCCTTTACCAAGTATATAGATGCATTAATTAAATAAGAGACATTGTGATATCCCAACAAAATAACCATGTTCCAACAAGGAACAAGCTCCAATCTTCACCTGCAACTAACAACGCTATAAGAGGGGCTGAGCAAAGCGGTAACATAGCCAAACAACGGTTTGCTAGGACAAGGTGGGTTAGAGGCTTGGTTCAATAGTATGGGAGGCATGATAAGAAAGTGGTAGGTATCGCAACATAGGCATAGCAAAAGAGCGAGCAACTAGCAAGCAAAGATAGAAGTGATTTCGAGGGTATGATAAGAAATAGGCGCCGGTGCCACGAGAACGGCGGCGAGGACTAGTGTCAGGGCGGCGGCGCGGAGCGGCTCCGGCGGAGCTCGCCGGTGCGGGGGTCGGTGAAGGCGGCGAGGCGGCGGAGCAGGGCGGAGGCGGCGACCGGTGCTGAGGAGGAAGACGGCAGGGTGCAGGGCGCGGTCGCGGGCCGGGAGGGCCGGACACGGGCCCAAGCGGGCCGCGGCGATGTGGGCGCACCGGCGCGGTGGCTCGGCCAGTCGCGGAGCGACACGTGGCAGCGGACGGCGAAGTCGGACGTGTCCGTTGGCGGGATTTGTGTCCGGCGCGTGAGGAGAGGGAGGGGGCTAGGGTTTCGGGGAAAAAGACCCGAAAATGAAATGGATGGATCTATTTATAGAGGTAGAGGGAGCTAGGAAGCTCCAAATGAGGTGTAGTTTGCGGCCACGCGATCGTGATCGAATGAGCGAGATGATGGAGAGGTCTTACGTGGGTTTTTGGGCCACTTTGAAAGGGTGTTGGGCTGCAACACACACAAGGCCTTTTCGGTCCCTCGGTTAACCGTTGGAGTATCAAACAAAGTCCAAAAGGCACGAAACTTGACAGGCGGTCTACCGGCAGTAAACCAAGGCCGCATGACAAGTCTCGGTCCAATCCGAAAACGTTTAACACCCGCACACGAAAAGAGGTAGAAAGGGACACCGGGTGACATAGGAGCGCCGGATTGCAAAACGGACAACGGGGAAAATGCTCGGATGCATGAGACGAACATGTATGCAAATGAAATGCACAAGATGAGATGATATGCAATGCATGACACACAAGCAATGACAAGGCAACGACAGCGAATAACTGGAGGACACCTGGCACATCGGTCTCGGGGCGTTACAGCATAAGCCGGAACAAACATATGATAGAGATTTCGTCCGAAGTTTTCGTGGTGGGGCCCACACGGACTCGATCGTACAACACCATCATGTACAAGGCAGTGCACATGACATACGAAGCGTCCCCGAGTCAGCATAGCCAAGGACTCTTTAAGACACAATGAGACCACTGTAGAACCAACCGTGGATAGGCGGACCACTAGACGTCGAACCCCAATTTCATATCATACATCTATCGGAAAGCTATCCTAGGAGCTACTTGAATTCCCACTTATAAACTCCCAAAACTTTCTGGTTATGCAATCAGGTGTTGGGGATACAGGGGAAGCATAATATCTCACCCAAAACTAGCAAATCCTACATCCAGCTGCATCCATCTTTCAACACAGAACCAATAAACCTTCGGAAATCATTTACCTCAACCTTCGAAAAGCATCCATTATACGAGTTATGTCAATACTCCCGAACTCCCGCCCTAGTACTGGGTGGCGTCGAGGTTATCTCACCAACAACTGCATAAAAGGGATTTTCGATGTCGGCGAACTCAGGTATTCCAGAACTGCAACAATAAAATTGTGATGACAACACCTCGGAGCTCAACTCCCCGGGACATTGCCACAACCCCTAAATGTCAGGAGGCACCAAGAACAATGTTCTCGTCACAAAACCATCGGAATGATTCCAAGATACCCGCGTGATCCTAAATTTTTTTAGTGAAATTTGAGAAGAGAAGAGTCAAAACTCTATGTTAGGAGGCCTCACCAGAGCGACGAAGGGACTGAGGAGTAAAAAGAATCCCGCTCTCTGATATATATATAATCCTATAAGACTCAACATTTTTCTATACTCAACAACGCCAGTGATTCGATCAAGCAGGGGGCTCCTAAGTCGGGAAGGCTCTGATTACCAACTTATAACACCCACGATGCGGCTATATCTCCCACGTGTCGGAGCACGACTTAGAGGCATAACCGCATAGTAGGCATGTCGCAAGAGGGGTAATCTTTACACATCCCATGTACTGAATAAGAAGGGATAAAGAGTTGGCTTACAATCGCCACTTCACACAATACATAAATATAGCATTACATCATCCAGAATGCAGTCAAGGTCCGACTACGGAACCAAATAAAGAAAGACAACCCCTAATGCACTAGATCCGCGATCGCCCCAAGTGGGCTCCACTACTGATCGAAAGGAAACGAAACAACAGAACGAACATGATCTTCATTGAGCACCTCCTTGAGCTCGGTTGCGTCACCTGCACTGGTATCATCGGCACCTGCAAGCTGGTTTTTGAAAGTATCTGTGAGTCACGGGGACTCAGCAATCTCACACCCTCGCGATCAAGACTATTTAAGCTTATGGGTAGGAAAGGGTAGTGAGGTGGAGCTGCAGGAAGCACTAGCATATATGGTGGCTAACATACACAAATGAGAGCGAGAAGAGGAGCAAAGCATGGTCGTGAACTAGAAGTGATCAAGAAGTGATCTTGAAACTACTTACGTTCAAGCATAACTCCAATGCCGTGTTCACTTCCCGGACTCCGCCGGAAAGAGACCATCACGGCTACACACGCGGTTGATGCATTTTAATTAAGTTAAATGTCAAGTTTTCTACAACCGGACATTAACAAATTCCCATCTGCCCATAACCGCGGGCACGGCTTTCGAAAGTTCAAAACCCTGCAGGGGTGTCCCAACTTAGCCCATCACAAGCTCTCACGGCCAACGAAGGATATTCCTTCTCCCAGGAAGACCCGATCAGACTCGGAATCCCGGTTACAAGACATCTCGACAATGGTAAAACAAGACCAGCAAAGCCGCCCGAATGTGCCGACAAATCTCGATAGGAGCTGCACATATCTCGTTCTCATGGCACACCGGATTGTCCAAACTTCTGGTAGGCCAGCCCAGAGTTGCCCCTGGTGGCCACCGGCGGCTGACAAGTTGGACCAACACTCAGAGGAGCACTAGCCCGGGGGTTTAAAATAAAGATGACCCTTGAGTCTGCAGAACCCAAGGGAAAAGGCTTAGGTGGCAAATGGTAAAACCAAGGTTGGGCCTTGCTGGAGGAGTTTTATTCAAGGCGAACATTCAAGGGGTTCCCATTATAACCCAACCGCGTAAGGAACGCAAAATCAAGGAACATAACACCGATATGACGGAAACTAGGGCGGCAAGAGTGGAACAAAACACCAGGCATAAGGCCGAGCCTTCCACCCTTTACCAAGTATATAGATGCATTAATTAAATAAGAGATATTGTGATATCCCAACAATAATCATGTTCCAACAAGGAACAAACTTCATCTTCACCTGCAACTAACAACGCTATAAGAGGGGCTGAGCAAAGTGGTAACATAGCCAAACAATGGTTTGCTAGGACAAGGTGGGTTAGAGGCTGACATGGCAATATGGGAGGCATGATATAGCAAGTGGTAGGTATCGCGGCATAGCAAAAGAGCGAACAACTAGCAAGCAAAGATAGAAGTGATTTCGAGGGTATGGTCATCTTGCCTGCAAAGTTCTCAGAGAAGACGAAAGCTCGATCCTCGTGAGCATACTCAACGGGTTCCTCGAACACGAACTCGTCTCCCGGCTCTACCCAAAGCAAGAACACAAGCAAAGGAAACAACAATCAACCACGGTGCAATGATATGCGGGATGTGATATGCAATGCATGTGCATGCTCCGGAAGGAAAAGATTGAAACAGGCCTCAACTTGGCAAACCAAGCATGCCGCTGGAAAGATGAGATGATCTCGGTCGAAAACGATATAAAGATCACCGAAATCAGATGCATGGTTTGCAAATGGAAAGCAAAACAAGAATGGCACAATTCTACGATTAACAGCATGATGTCATCTAGAATGCAACAAGAAACTAAGCTACTGCACCCCAACATAGCAACAAGGCACATGACAGTAATCTACTCAAGATGCTTGACAAAAGATGAACACTGAGCTACGGCTAAATCACACGAGAGCAGGTTTAAACAAGCATGGCAAAAGTGCAAAAGATATCAGCATAACAAACTTGGTGAAAATACTAACATGCCAGGAATTAACATCGGGAAGCGATGTTTAGAGCAAGATAACAACATGCTACAGGAACAGAACATAGCAAACAAAGGCATGGAATGAATCTACTCAAAGCATATAACAAAAGTACCTTACTGACCATAAGCCAAAAAGGATCGGAAGATATTACGGCACCCATGTAAACATAGCAAGTTTCGTTAACAGATTCAGACTGCAGAAAACTGGACATGGCAAAAACAGGGTCATGAAGGCATGTTTGCGAGCTCGATGCACTCAACACAAGGCATTGCAGGACAAGCTAAGCATACTACCAGCAAGAAGACATGATCAAGAACCTAACCAAAGCAAGAACAATCTCATAGTATGCATGGATCAACTACAACAACCTTGGCAAAATTGATTAACACGTAAACAATCTGCCAGGAACATTTTATAGCAAAAGTAGAGTAAGATTGAGTCATGCTAGGGCACTCCATAAATGAAAACAGGGACATGGATGGATAGAGCACAACCATATCTCAAAATCATCCTTACTGAACATACTCAAAAGAAGCATGGATCTCTCTGTAGCAACATGAATACATAGCATAAAAACAACAGCAGGAAAAGGACTTAGTGAAATTCTAAGTCCCTGAAATTAGCAATATCACGAGAGCTACTTTGCATGCATGTGGTAGTCACCACATTGATCACAAAAATACATGGCATACACCCCTGTAAAGATGGCATGGCATAGCCCAAAACACATATAGAGCTCATGACTATATGCAGCGCACAATAATCATGGCAAAAATGACAAATGCTCATAAACTGATAAGAATCAGGAACTAACATTATGAAGCACTCTTGCAACAACAATTAGGGCATCAAGATGGACTCAAACAAGCATAGTGCAATGGAACAAAATGAAGAGGACATCATGATGAACATTTTTATATATGGCACGCACAAAACGGAGCTACGGATGATGAGTTATCACATGATGAAAAGAGCAATAAAATAAGAGGGGGAAAAGACTTGGAAATATTTCAACCTCAGAGAATCGGGAGGGAACGGTGCGGGATGGAGAGATCCGGGGACGGGGGCGCGTTTTTGGTTCGCCGGACCGGTGGATCTCGTCCAACCGGCCGGATCCGGCGATGGGGCGGCGACCGACGATGGAGGAGGCGGTGCGGGAGCTCACCGGCGATGGAGTAGCTCGTCGGCGATGGCGAGGTCGCCGGAGCTCGGCGGTTGGGCGTCGGGCGGCGCGGTGCTGTGGAGCTGCGGGCACGGAGGGCGAGGCGGCGCTGTGAACGAGGTGGCGAGATGCGGTGGCCGGCAGCGGCGAGGCGCGGTGGCACAGCGAGGAGGCGACGTTGCGGCGGCGGCAGGCGCGCATGAGGCGCAGGCGGCGGTGATGGCGGTGCGGTGGCGGAGCTCTCCAGCGATGTGCCGGCGACGGAGGCGGCCGGGCGCGCGGGCGGCTCGGGCGGCCGCGAGCGACGCGCGGGCCGGCTGCGGGCCCCATGGGCCGGCGGCGGGCGCGGAGGAGAGAAAGGGAGGAGGCCGGCTGACGTGGCGGCGCGTGGTTGAAGGAGAGCGGCAGCGGGATGATGTGGTGGCGGCCGATTGGTCGGGGTGAGGTGGCCGGCGGACATGTCCGGCGGCGGAGTGGACATGTCCGGCGCGCGGAGGAGGAAGATCTAGGGTTCGTCCGCGAGATTTCGTAGATATATATATATATATATATATATATATATATATATATATATATATATATATATATATATATATATGTGTGTGTGTGTGTGTGTGTGTGTGTAGAGGGAGTTAGGGGAGTCCAAATGAGGCGTGATTTTCGACCACGCGATCATGATCGAACGACCGAGAGGATGGAGGGGGTTTGGATGGGTTTTGGTCCACTTTGGAGGGGTGTTGGGCTGCAACACACACGAGGCCTTTACCGTTCCCCGGTTAACCGTTGAAGTATCAAACGAACTCCAAATGGCACGAAACTTGACAGACGGTCTACCGGTTGTGTACCAAGGCCGCTTGGCAAGTTTTGGTCTAATCTGAGGAAGTTTAACACCCGCTCATGAAAAGAGACAAAAGAGGGCGCCGGAGGACATAGGAGTGTCGGATTGCAAAACGGACAACAGAGAAAATGCTCGGATGCATGAGACAAACACGTATGTAAATGCGATGTACATGATGACATGATATGAAATGCATGACATGCAAACAAATGACAAGGCAACAACAGCGAATAATTGGAAGACACCTGACGCAACGGTCTCGGGACGTTACACCCCATCCCGGCTTCGTTTGTGTAGATCCTTTAGCTAATCTCAATTAATGATGCACAAGAAAAAACAATTTAAAATAATTTAATCGAACTGAAACTTTTCTTTGTCCTACTCATTCCCTTAAAACAAAAAACAACATATTAACTTATGAAAAGCATCATGTAACGTTGGACGGAAGAATCAGATTAATTATAGTGTCGTTCTTTTCCGCTTTTGATTATCGCATGTGTAGTGTGTTTAAATACCTCAAGAGCCTTAAAATATCATTTATGTGGGTTCCTCCTAAAATATCTCATTTCCTTTACACCATTTTGACGTTCTGTCATCCAATCCTATCAGACTATGTCAGACGTGGGTCGATGCGGGATGGGCCATAGAAAAAAAAGGCACTCACGATATCTCTGTGGAGGCACTCATAATTGGTATTGAGTCACTAAAATTTGTTTGCCCCGTTGCAACGGACGGGCAATTAGCTAGTATAAAGAAAACTTGATGGGAAAGGCTAGATGGCTATAAGTTAATAGATTATCAGTTTTCAGAAAATTAAAATGCTCTAATCATATAGCGCATACTTTGAGTGTGTTGGGCCTCTTTGCTTACCAAAATGTTGTCAATACGATCGTTTCAATCGGTGGCTGCTCGCGCGCACCATATGTGAATGTGATGCATGGTATGCTGATTTCACCGAACTTGTAGGTGACGGAATGACACAATGCTCCTTTCAAAAAGTGAAATTGAACGTTCACATCATCGGTCTGATCTGATCTAGTATGAACAGGTCGAGAAAAGTCAAAAAAGATGAGAGCATGGCGTCGTGTCCTCCTTGCCCTTTCCTCAGTCATCCTCCGCAGTGTTCTCAGGGCTTTGTGGGCTCTGCTTTCCATCTACATGAACTGTCACTTCCGTCGCTGCTTCGCCTGCCACCGTCCGTCCATGCCTCGTCAGTCCCCGAGCTGGCCGTACTGTCGCCGCGTGCCTCGACTGCTCCCATCTCTCTCTCTCTCTCTCCCCCCTCCCCATCCCACTTCGCCCCATTGGACCTTCTTGACGGCGGCGGCGCTCGATCGGCGGTGGGCATTGCTCCTTCTCGGCGTGCACTGGTGAGTTCCACTGGCTATGTGCTCTGCTTTCTGTCCTATGGCATCCAGTTTGAGCTAGCCTCTGTTGCATAATCTGCAAGCCACTGAGTTGGGATTTGCAGTCAATAACTGTAAATCTTGCTTCAATCTTGTGCAAGATGCACTCAGCTTAGCAGATGAGCGTCATAATTGTCTAAAAACTCACTTGATTTTACTCTTCATTCTGCAACCAAGACAGCACAGATTGGCTGCTTATTTCGGGACAGCACAGCCCATTGGTTCTTCAGTGATGCCTCGGAGCAGGAGCCATCGCAAACTAAGCTCGCCTTGCTCCCCGAAGGCCGTCCACAAGGTCATCTCCCGCTTCTCCCTCGAGAAGAAGCAGCTCGTGCGGTCAATCGATTTCGGGGGCTTGCTGGAGCTGCCACTGCACAGGAAGGTTGGCCACAGGTTCTCCCTGTGGCTCCTGACCAAGGTAGTACGAGATGCCGCCGGTGCCAGTGCTAGCCAGCCTGCAGCAGTCGGCAAAGTAGCCGGCATACCGTTCTACCCACAGGACGTCAGCAAAGTGTTCGGCGTGCCTTCCGGAGGACGTCCGGTGCCCAAGAAGGATCAGGTTCAGGGGCTGGTCTCCGACGAGGCCAAGGCGACCGTGCGCGGCGCGCTCAGCTTGGAGGAAGGAGACGACAGCAGACTCAGAATCCTGCATGCTGCAAAGCATGTGCTGAAGAAGAAATTCCGTCGGGGAATGGCGGAGAAGGACCGGGCTGCATTCAAGATCGCGTTCGTGGTCTTCGTTGTGGGGAATCTGCTGGCTCCAAGGGCGACCGACTCTGTATCCTTGGACTACTTCATGGCCCTGCGGCGTCCTGACGAGATTCAGACGTATGACTGGTCCGAGTACGTGATTCGTGTCATTTTGGACTCTGTCTGCCAAGTTCAGGCCGCTTTCGCTCAGGGGCGGCCTGTGGAGAATCTGTTTGGATGCATTATTGGCCCTGTTTGGATCCTCTAACTCAGTTAGAGGTTAGAGTTAGACTCTAACCCTGAACTAACCCTGAACTAACTCTAACCAAAGAGATGTTTGGATGACAAGGTTAGATTGACAATAAATATTCTTTCTCAATCATTTGGCTACTTTGAACCCTATTTCCTACCGGATTTGGTGTGGCCGGCTCTTATGTGGCCTCCTCCCACTCACAATTGACATAAATAAATGATCTTTACAAATCAAGGGTCCAAGACATGATAAATTTTATTTTCTCCATACAAATGTATGTCCCACTTAAACATACAAATGAGATGTCCCACTTAAACATACAGGATAATGAAAAAGTAAAACTAGTTAAGATATGAGAGATTCATCAAGATTTACTGATGAAAAAGGCAGTACACACTCATTTGTATAAAAGTAGTATATACTCAGTAAAACAAGTAGATCACAAGTAATCAGTACCTACTCATTCTGAATGAAAAAACACCCAGTATATGCATATTACGAAACCAAGCAGTACATACTGTATACGCAAAAAAAAACAGTACACATTCTCTAGCTGTTTGTTTCTTGCGATTAGGTATATCCAAGGTGAAGTATCGGCTCAGATTCATCAAGATTTACTGCTCCAGACTTAAATTATTTGACTGGCTCAGGTTCATCAACAGTCCATTTTACTTACATAAAAGCATATATAGTCGTAACTACGTGCATAGAAGACCCATATAAGACCCATATACTTTGCCAATGCAATGAAAAATAATCACAGCAGCGACCCAACTGAGTAGGAAGAAAAACTTGGTCACAACCATGGATAAATCTTCACAGCAGTGACAACATATTTAAAGATATACTACCTGCACCAGAAAAGAAGATTCAGTAGCGCATCCAGAAAATGAAATTGTACCGAAAAATTATTTAATGATGAAGTATTGAGTTGATCACACTATATAGATCAGCTTTTCATTTCTTAATGCTCTAAATTTGCACAAGAACATCTGCAACAAAAGAGGAGGCTGAACAGGATGTTCTGATTCAGTTAATGTTCTTCACATAACTCTCTTTTTTATGTAAAATGCATCGATGGTTTTCTTTAACCGCCCGTTCTGTTAACAAAAAATAGTACAAAATCTAGCTATTACATGCGCAGACATCCATTGCTCTTGCTCATGCATGCACCAGCCACATGTGCATAGCCTCCGCCTAGTCCTTAATCACCGGCCACTCACTCCACCCAAGCAGGACGAACGAACTCATCTTTGCTGGATCCCCGGTAGATGTGCCGCCTCGGACGACAGAGAGAGAGAGAGAGACGACCGGGGACGGGGGAGGAGGGCGAGCGCCGGCCGGAGGAGGGCGCGCCTGGGGTTCCGGCGGCGCGGCGCTCGGGTTGGCGGTGCGGCGCTTGGGCGGGGGCGCGATGGGGAACGGGAGAGGAGTCGCGGAGGGGCGGTGCGGGAGGGAAGGATCTGGTGCGGGAGGGAAGGATCTGGTGCGGGAGGGAGATTTTTTTAGTTGTTTTTTCAGTGGTCCCTAGAAAATCTAACCCAAAAGATCCAAACACATGGGTTAGTTTCAGCTAGTTGGATCTAACCCATATAAAAAAACTATCCCGGGCGAGAGGTGCTAGTTGGGTTAGATTTTCTAGGGACCACTGAAAAAACAACTAAAAAAATCTCCCTCCCGCACCAAATCCTTCCCTCCCGCACCGCCCCTCCGCGACTCCTCTCCCGTTCCCCATCGCGCCCCCGCCCAAGCGCCGCGCCGCCAACCCGAGCGCCGCGCCGCCGGAACCCCAGGCGCGCCCTCCTCCGGCCGGCGCTCGCCCTCCTCCCCCGTCCCCAGTCGTCTCTCTCTCTCTCTGTCGTCCGAGGCGGCACATCTACCGGGGATCTAGCGAAGGTGAGTTCGTTCGTCCTGCTTGGGTGGAGTGAGTGGCCGGTGATTAAGGACTAGGCGGAGGCTATGCACATGTGGCTGGTGCATGCATGAGCAAGAGCAATGGATGTCTGCGCATGTAATAGCTAGATTTTGTACTATTTTTTGTTAACAGAACGGGCGGTTAAAAGAAAACCATCGATGCATTTTACATAAAAAAGAGAGTTATGTGAAGAACATTAACTGAATCAGAACATCCTGTTCAGCCTCCTCTTTTGTTGCAGATGTTCTTGTGCAAATTTAGAGCATTAAGAAATGAAGAGCTGATCTATATAGTGTGATCAACTCAATACTTCATCATTAAATAATTTTTTGGTACAATTTCATTTTCTGGATGCGCTACTGAATCTTCTTTTCTGGTGCAGGTAGTATATCTTTAAATATGTTGTGTCACTGCTGTGAAGATTTATCCGTGGTTGTGACCAAGTTTTTCTTCCTACTCAGTTGGGTCGCTGCTGTGATTATTTTTCATTGCATTGGCAAAGTATATGGGTCTTATATGGGTCTTCTATGCACGTAGTTACGACTATATATGCTTTTATGTAAGTAAAATGGACTGTTGATGAACCTGAGCCAGTCAAATAATTTAAGTCTGGAGCAGTAAATCTTGATGAATCTGAGCCGATACTTCATCTTGGATATACCTAATCGCAAGAAACAAACAGCCAGAGAATGTGTACTGTTTTTCTTTTGCGTATACAGTATGTACTGCTTGGTTTCGTAATATGCATATACTGGGTGTTTTTTTCATTCAGAATGAGTAGGTACTGATTACTTGTGATCTACTTGTTTTACTGAGTATATACTACTTTTATACAAATGAGTGTGTACTGCCTTTTTCATCAGTAAATCTTGATGAATCTCTCATATCTTAACTAGTTTTACTTTTTCATTATCCTGTATGTTTAAGTGGGACATCTCATTTGTATGTTTAAGTGGGACATACATTTGTATGGAGAAAATAAAATTTATCATGTCTTGGACCCTTGATTTGTAAAGATCATTTATTTATGTCAATTGTGAGTGGGAGGAGGCCACATAAGAGCCGGCCACACCAAATCCGGCAGGAAATAGGGTTCAAAGTAGCCAAATGATTGAGAAAGAATATTTATTGTCAATCTAACCTTGTCATCCAAACATCTCTTTGGTTAGAGTTAGTTCAGGATTAGTTCAGGGTTAGAGTCTAACTCTAACCTCTAACTGAGTTAGAGGATCCAAACAGGGCCATTGTCTTGCAGGTAGGCAGGGAGCTACACTTGTGGTTTTTAGTATTAGGATGCAGTGTTTGCTGATTGGCTTTATTATTAACAACCTGCAGATATTCTATCTGGATAACTTGGATTTTGGTCGTGAGAAGAATCTGCTGCATGATCACACACCACGATCCAAGGCATACGACTACGACACGATTAAGAAGCTCGCCGAAGCCGATCGCGCCCGTTCTCGTGATGGTGGTTTAAGGTCCTTTGGTAAAAAGTTGGTACGTTGTATCTTTGAGATTCTTTTTTCTTTATGATGATATATGAGTGTTTATGGTATTATTGGTTTATAAATGGTTGCTTGACAGGCAAGAGAGGCCTCTGATGTTTGTTACGAGCGTTCCATCGCTCGATGCGGTAACCACGTGAACGGTGTTGTGGTTGGTTCAGCCGACGGTGGAGAACAGGGTGGCCACTCTGATGATATAGTCTTCACGGATGGTAGAGCTTTCAATCAGGTACTATTAACTACCGAGCGGAAGTCTGCTGGAGCTACCAAGTGTAGTTTGCGAGAATGTTGTAAAAATATTTACCATGGACATTCTGATGCATTCAGGCTCAGTGTATGAGAACAATCTTACAAAAAAGAAGTGTTTGTTAAGACAGAAATGGGCAAACTACTGTTTTCACAGAAGAATTATTATGCACACTTTTAATGTGTGCACATTTGATTTTGAAGTAGTGCTACATGCTTTTATTAATGCTTTCAAGAACATGCTCCTATTTTTGTGATTTTGCAGAAAATTTTATGTGAAGTGTGTGGAGATGTTGGCGAGGAAGAGCTCGTGATGTTCTGCGCTTGCGGTGCTACTGTGCATCAGTACGTTTCTCTATAATATATCATATACTCCATAATGATCTTAGACTGCACCCTGAAGTTCAAACATTCTGAAATTTACCTTCATCATATATGTCATTAAAATAAATTTTGTAATACTGCGATCTTACTAATTTGCATTAACCTGAGTTGCAAATCTAATATCGAAGTTAAGTCTGAGAAACTATGAAAATTCAAAACATTCTTTACTTCCGTAAAAAGAAAGAAAGAACTAATTATATTTTTTACGTCTTTATTAGACAAAATATAGATGTTCCAAGCCTCTCACTACTGATATCCATCTTTGGCCGAACCATGTGCTGTTTAGTGAGTATACTCTACTCTCACTGGGAAGTTAGTTCGGTGATAATTAAAATGGGTTTTGACTATTTTTCTTCAATTGTTATTTGGTCATTATTGTCTGTTGCTTGATCGATGTGATCCATTGTTCTGCAGATATTGTTCGGACCCGGTTGTTCTTGATGCAACATTAGTAGAATGGTCATGTGATGAGTGTCAGGCAAAGCAAGACAATGCTGCTGCTGACAAATTATTAGAAGAGGTGCTGAACCGAAAACGGCCAAGTCATTATCTAACGGACTCCTCCACAAGGAATCAGTCAAGCACCAAAATTACAGTGGCAACAAACGGTATCTCGAAAAAGGCTTATGTGCGAAAGGGTGATCAAGAAGAACATTTCGCGTAAGAAGTCCAGTTCATGTGCTTGCTGACGTTGACAGATCAAATTCTTTCTACCCAAGGGATTGTTTAGAGGAACTCATGTCACATATTTTTAAAAAAAAGAGGGGACTCCCCGGCCTCTGCATCAGAACGATGCATACGGCCACATAAATAAATAAAATAGGTTCAACAATGTCATGAAGTCTTGAAACAAAATACAGGCGAGCTTACATAGAGCCTCGATGCCAAGACAAGAAAAGGCCATAAAGCCACAACCGGCTGGCAAAATAAAGATAGGAAAACTAATTGCCTATCCTATTACATGACCCTCATCCAAACCGGTTGAAAATATCCCGCGCTACCATCTCCTACCGGACAGATCCAGTAACCAAACGCTCCCTGACCTCCGTCGGAGTGAGTAAGGATCACATACAGATCAGCGCCGTAGCACGGAATACAATCTGCAAAAAAATGAATAATAGTTTTTCTGTTAAAAGCCAAATCATTTCTGCAGTTCCAAATTGCCCATAACAACGCACAAACTCCTACACGAATATGTCTAGCTGTGTCGGACTCTATCCCATCCAGCCACGTTCCAAATAACGACCCGACCGAACTTGGAGGAGTAATGTTAAAGGCAATTTGCACGATGCGCCACAGAATTCTCACCAATGGACACTCAAAGAAGAGATGCTTAATGGTCTCGTCATGATCACAGAAACTACACCTAGTAGATCCTGTCCAATTGCGCTTAACCAAGTTGTCCTTTGTTAAAATAACCTGTTTATGGACAAACCACATAAACACTTTAATTTTCAAAGGAACTTTTACTTTCCAAACATGTTTGGAACTAGGAATGACAGTCGAGTTAATAACATCGATGTACATCGACTTAACAGTAAATTGTCCAGACCTAGTAAGTTTCCAACACAACTGATCGGGCTGATGAGCTAGCTGGACTTCCATCAGTCTACGCACCAGATGAAGCCAAGCTTCCCATCTATCACCAACAAGCACCCTCCGAAACTGAATATTAAGGGGAATGGACTGCATAATCGTTGCAACTAGCGCATCACGTCGCTGGACAATACGATACAGGGTTGGGTACTGTAGTGCCAATGGTGTATCACCCAGCCAAGTATCCTCCCAGAAACGTGTATCATTGCCATCACCGACAATAAACTTTGTTCTATTAAAGAAGGCTGCCTTAACTCTCATAAGCCCCTTCCAAAACGGCGAATCAGTTGGTCTCACTGTCACCTGTGACAAAGTTTTGGAATGCAGATACTTGTTGCGGAGAATCTGCGCCCAAGTTGCGTCAGTCTGAACTGAAAGCTTATACAGCCACTTACTAAGCAGGCATCTGTTCTTGACCTCAAGATTCTCGATACCCAAACCCCCTTGGTCCTTTGGTCGACAAATAACATCCCACTTGGCGAGTCTATACTTTCTCTTAAGTTCATCACTCTGCCAAAAAAATCTCGATCGGTAGAAGTCCAGCCTTTTCCTAACCCCAACTGGAACCTCAAAGAAAGATAGTAGGAACATCGGCATACTCGTAAGCACCGAATTAATAAGAATTAACCGGCCTCCATATGACATAAGTTTGCCCTTCCAGCAACTAAGTTTCTTTTCAAACCGATCTTCGATGCATTTCCACTCTCTGTTCGTTAGCTTACGATGGTGAATGGGTATACCTAAGTAAGTAAAAGGTAAAGCCCCTAATTCACATCCAAACAATTGCCTATAAGCCTCTTGTTCCTCCTTGGCTCTACCAAAGCAGAACAACTCGCTTTTATGAAAGTTAATCTTTAACCCGGTCAATTGTTCAAATAAGCATAACACCAGCTTCATATTTCTCGCTTTTGCCAGGTCATGCTCCATAAAGATGATTGTATCATCAGCGTACTGCAGAATGGACACACCCCCATCAACTAGGTTGGGCACCAAGCCACCCACCTGACCGGCCTCCTTTGCCCTACCTATGAGAATTGCCAACATGTCAACCACAATGTTGAACAAAATAGGGGACATTGGATCTCCTTGCCTCAGGCCTTTGTGTGTCTGGAAATAATGCCCTATATCATCATTTACTTTAATTCCAACACTTCCTTTTTGTGTAAAGGATTCTACCTGGCGTCGCCAAGCCTCATCAAAACCCTTCATACGTAAGGCCTGTTGAAGGAATGGCCATTTGACTTTGTCATACGCTTTTTCGAAATCCACTTTGAAAACAACCCCATCCAGCTTTTTCGTGTGGATTTCATGGAGCGTTTCATGAAGGACCACTACCCCCTCAAGGATATTCCTGTCCGGCATGAAAGCAGTTTGGGTAGGCTGCACAACAGCATGCGCGATCTGTGTGAGCCTATTGGTCCCGACCTTGGTGAAAATTTTGAAACTAACATTAAGAAGACAGATTGGCCTGAATTGCTCAATTCTCACAGCCTCTGTTTTCTTAGGAAGAAGGGTGATCGTTCCAAAATTGAGCTGAAAAAGATGAAGCTGTCCAGCAAACAGATCATTGAACAAAGGCAACAAATCCCCTTTAATGATATGCCAACATTTCTTATAAAACTCCGCTGGAAATCCATCGGGGCCCGGCGCCTTGTTATTTTTCATTTGCGAAATGGCCTCCAGCACCTCTTTCTCGGAGAAAGGAGCCGTAAGAATATCATTCTCCACCGCTGTGAGCTGAGGAACATCCTCAACCCTGGACTCATCCAGAGACACACAGTTCTTTTCTGGAGGGCCAAACAGCTGCTTATAGTACTCGGTAATGTACAATTTTAGGTTTTCCTGTCCTACAATTGTACCCTCATCTTGCTCAAGCTGAAAGATCTCTTCTTTCGATGCTTACCATTAGCGATCATGTGAAAGAATTGAGTGTTCGCGTCCCCCTGGACTACTCGCCGGACCTTGGCCCGCAACGCCCACTTCAACTCTTCTTCCCTAAGAAGTTCTTTCAGCCTCAATTCCGCGTCAAGCTTGGCATGAAGCTCCGCGGCCGGCAGTATCGTGGTTTCTGCTTTTACATCCAGGGACTGAATAAGGGAAAGGAGCCTTTCCTTTTCGACCTTATAAATCCCGCTAAGATGCTTAGCCCATCCACGCAGGAAACTCCTCAAATGCCTAATCTTATTCTGCCAGCGCTGAAGCGCAGTCTTCCCTCCTGAATCCTTAGCCCACTCTCTGGCCACAAGATCAAGGAAGCCTTCACGTTCAAACCAAGCCATCTCAAAGGAGAACACATTCTTGTTCCCCAGGTGGGAGGGCTCACCAGAGTCCACAAATAACGGCGTGTGGTGAGAAATACCACGGGACAAGGCCTGGACTGTTACTAGAGGAAACTTCTGTTCCCAATCGACACTGGCCAACACTCGATCCAACTTCTCATACGTCGGATTTGGCAGCGCGTTAGCCCAGGTGAATTTTCTACCCGAGAGCTCAATTTCTCTCAGGTCCAAACTTTCAATGATAGTATTGAACATGAACGACCATCTGCCGTCAAAGTTATCATTGTTCTTATCCTCACGCCTTCTAATTATATTGAAATCGCCCCCACCAGGATAGGCAACTGCTCGGAACCACAAATCCGAACGAGATCAGCCAAGAAATCGGGCTTGAGCTCGGGCTGCGCAGCACCATATACCGCAACCAGAGCCCAATTAAACCCATCTTCCTTCGACCGCACCCGAAACTTGATTGCAAAGTCACCCATAACCACACTGCGAACCTCAAGCGCTTCGCACCTAACGCCGAGTAAGATTCCACCCGATCTCCCTCTCGGCGGCAAGCAATGCCAATCAAAATCTATACCCCCGACAAAGTATTTAGAAATTGAGGTGCAAAGTTATCTCTACCCGTCTCCGATAGAGCGATAAAATCTAAACGATGCTCGACAGACGCCTCAACAAGAAACCTTCTTTTAGCCAAGTCCTTTAGACCTCTGCTATTCCAAAAGATTCCTTTGATAGTTCATCATGGAATTTTTTTTGCCATACGAATCCTAGCACTCCTACGCACTGCGGACGCGGGCGTTTCCACTTGCGCTTGGGGACAGTTTGACTCTGCAACTGGTCCTCACAACCAGTCTCAGAGGGGCTAACCAAAACTATCTCAGTAGAATCATCCTCTACATCCGCCTCAGTAATAGGTGGCATAAGATCCGCACAAAAATTGTCGAGCACCCTGACCCCGAGCGCATCAACCTCAGAATCACTCATTGGTTTAACAGCCGCAATATTATGAATCATCTCTAAGGCCCGCTCAACCTCTAGATCCAGAAGATCATTAACAGAATTAAAGATTTTAGTGTCATTGCTACCGAGCGAAACTCCTAATTGATTTGCATTTTCAACAATCTCATTATTTGAAAAATGCAGAATGGAATTAGAAGTATTAACCGACATACCAGTAGTGATCTCCACGTCATGAAGCTTGGCCGCCCTCATGACGCACCGCTGCTGAATGTCGTCCACATCCGGCTGTGCGTGGAGATGGCCACTCACCCGGCGCCCCTCAGACATCGGATCCTGAATCCCTCCAAACGTAATGACCTCCTCCCGAGAGATCGCAGTCGGGGTCCGGCCTCCTGCCTCACCCCAACCAGCTGGCCGATCCATCTGCACGGGCTCACCCACAGCCTCGCCAGAGACTGGACATGCACTCACCAAGATCTCAGACTCCTGGCGCCCCCCGCGGGCCGGGGCCGGCAGGGAGGGTGGTGGAAGCAGTACAAGGGCCGCCTGCCCTCGCTCCCCACCCAGCACCGGAGAAGCCACCCCCACAGGCGCCGTAGGAGGAGAAAGCTCCGAGGCCACCTGCCCCGAGCCCTCTCCCGAAGGCAGAGCCACCACCAACCGAAAGGTAGACGCAACAGGAGAGGAGGTATCCGAGGCCCCCTGCCCCAGACCCCCTCCCAACGAAGAAAAGGACACGGGAGCCACCTGCACCGAATCCCCTTCCTCAGCAGTAGGACAGCAACCCGAGGCCGCCTGCCCCAGGGCTCCACCCGACAAGCCAGGCACGACAAGCTGCGTCACCTCCCGAGGAGGTACTGTGTGCTGAGCACAAGAGGGAGTGGCCACCTGCCGACTCACCTCCTCCCCCCCCCCCTAGAACAAGATCGATGAAACCCCAAGATCCTTAGGAATGGTATCCACAACACCCTCAAACCCCAAAGTAGGCAACTCGAGCTCAAAAGGCTCCTCAGACTCGACCTGATCACTCCACAGCCTCGGGGGTGCAGAAGAGGGCTCGAAAGACCCAAATCTCAGAGTCGTCGAAGGCACCAAGGAGGGTGGGGCTACTCCATTCCCGGTCATCGCGGTCTCGGACCCCGGCCCCTTGGACGGCTGTCTTCCAGAGTCCTCGACCGGCGGCTCCTGTGCTCCGACGTTGCCATCACCCTCGTGCATATCCACGTCAGACTCATGAGCCGGCGCAACCAGAAGGCTCTCATCCTGAAACTCAATAACCAGATCATAAATCCTGCCTCGATAAGCCCACTTCACCACTTCCGGCACATACTCAATGTTCAAAATACTAACCAGAACCCGAGCAATCCTGTGACATCTAGTGAACTCCATGTCCACACGCTCAGGCTTCCCCACTAAAATGCCCATGCTGGCCACCACCCGAGCATCCTGTAGCGGCTTGGAGGGAGCCCCGGAAAATCGCAACCACGCCTGAGTAAGCGGCTTGCCTTGAGGCTCAACATGCTTCCACTCCTGAAACTCAAGGATGCAATCCGTTCCCGGCACCTTACACATCCCGAAACTCAACAACCTCTGTAGATCCTCCACGGAAGGAAACTCAACTCTGAACATCTTATCATCGAGACTGACAAGGTCCCACTGGAAATCCCCAGGGGCCAACTCTCGGAGCCTCTGCACGATCTATGTCTCAGACACCTCCCCTCTGGTGACCTTGACAATCCCCATGGTCATACTCGTGGACTCATTAGAAACCTCTCGCTCATTCGGAGATTCGAAAAAAGTTAGCTCGACACGGTAAACTCCATACATCATGAGTGACGGTGCCTGATCTCGCAGTAACGGACACTCCCCAGAGTCGTGTGCCAGTTTACCGCAGGTATCACATAATAGAGCCACACACTCCGCAATGAAGTGGCCCTTGTCTCCGCAACGATAACAAAGCATCTTTTCCTTCCTGCGCGCCCACTTGGACACCCTATCAGCCTCAGCCCTATCTGTCAACTCCACAGACACATCGGTCATAACCTCGTTCTCAGGAACCCGAACAGTATCAAGAGCCGTCACCACCTCCATAGCGTGACCGGTCAGTACAGACTCCTCGGCAATCCCGTCAACTGTCATCTGGTCGACAACGACAGGTGGTGGCAGAGGACGTGGACGGTACTGGCCCCCTCGGCCGCCCCGACCACCACGATGGCCTAGGTAACCTCCTCGCTGCCGATGACCCGGATCAGAAGGCCCCTCAACGAAGCCGCCTGAAGGACCCAAGAATGGCCTCTCAACTGACCAATCACTTTGCCAAGCATAACCATGACCGCCACCCATGGACGAAGAGCTACGGTGCTGGCCAGTCCCATAGGCATTGTAGCCGTTATCCCCCCATAGACCTCGGGGCTCAGCCACGGTACCGCTGGACTGCGACGGCGCGGGCGGGCAAGCAACGACATGGGGAGGAGGGGCCAGTGGCCTTGGTGGCGCAGCTCCCTGGCCTGCAGCTCCTACCGCAGCATTGCCCTGGACGACCGGCCGAGGGCCGGAGCCCGGTCCCCCTCGCCTGCCCGACGGCACAGTCGGAGCCGGCGGCCTCCCCACGGCTGCCCCGCCAGCCAAGTGCGCCGCAGCCAGGCCCCCTGACCCGCGCCCTACAGCGGCCTTGGGAAGCTGCACACCAGCACGGCCGACAGCCGAAGCCGGCGCCGGCAACACGCCCTTACCACTCCCTTGGCCTGGCGGCAACTCGCCCCGACCATTGCCTTGGCCCGGCGGCGGCGCGCCCCGGCCATTGCCTTGGCCCGGCGGCGGCGCCCCGGAGGCCCGACTAGCCCCGCTGGGCGGGAGCGGTCTCTTCCCAGGAGGAGGAGCGCCACCGGAACCCGCCATCGCACCTAGGGGAGGGATGCGGCGAGCCCGGCCAGGTCCGGCAGAACGCAGGTGCGGCACGCAACGCAGATAAACCCTAGTTCGTGGCGGTGGAGTAGGCGATGACGAATACGACGTGCATGTGCCCCTCCTCTCGGTAGCGTTTGGAGCCACGTCCGGCTGGGCCTCATACCCACCAGACACCGGCCCAAACGTACCCACCGGCCCAACAGGCATCGGCATAGCTCGGCCCAGGAGCTGATTCAAACGCTCCTGGCAAGCGGCACGGATCGGGATCGCCGTGGCCGCCGGCAACGAAGCCGCGGCCACCTCCGGCGCCGATTGGGGCCCTACCCGGCGAGCTTTCTTTCTCCTTGTCACCTTAGTCCATGATTCCGGTGGAATCAGATCAAATAATGTTAAGTTCGGTAGACGTACCTTAGGCAGGGGACCCTTCCACGGCCGGATCACCGACGCCACTGTTCCCCGGTGAACCACCCAGCGCAACATCTCCTTGATCTCCCCCGCATGAAGCCCGACCCTAGTCGGATCATCACCGGGCAGGATCTTGTTGACCGTGGAAGCGACCTCATCTTCATCGTAATCTGCACACAAGAACTCACACAGCACATCGGAAGGGGTCGACGAAGGTGGAGAAGGTTGCACCGCATCAGCCTCCTCATCCCCGTCGTCTTTGTCGGCGTCAGCGAGTGCCCAAAACCGGCCCCCACCCGCCTTCGATCGCCGGAGGTCACGGTGGTCGCACACCCAGTCGCCCCCCGCCGACCGTGCTCCCCTCCGTCAAACTCCGAGGACGAATCAAGAAGCTCGATCGGGTTTGCCACATCTGCAACCATCTGCATACGATGATCCACAACCACGTCATAGACATCAATCCGCAAATTAAAACCTACCATCACCCGGTCGCCGATCTCTACATAATCGCCGGCGCGGACGTCGTTGTCCAAATCCAGCAGCGTCGTCCGCGAGATGCCGGAGAATGATCCAGCGAAGCCGCGGCCACCTCCGGCGCCGATTGGGGCCCTACCCGGCGAGCTTTCTTTCTCCTTGTCACCTTAGTCCATGATTCCGGTGGAATCAGATCAAATAATGTTAAGTTCGGTAGACGTACCTTAGGCAGGGGACCCTTCCACGGCCGGATCACCGACGCCACTGTTCTCCGGTGAACCACCCAGCGCAACATCTCCTTGATCTCCCCCGCATGAAGCCCGACCCTAGTCGGATCATCAACGGGCAGGATCTTGTTGACCGTGGAAGCGACCTCATCTTCATCGTAATCTGCACACAAGAACTCACACAGCACATCGGAAGGGGTCGACGAAGGTGGAGAAGGTTGCACCGCATCAGCCTCCTCATCCCCGTCGTCTTTGTCGGCGTCAGCGAGTGCCCAAAACCGGCCCCCACCCGCCTTCGATCGCCGGAGGTCACGGTGGTCGCACACCCAGTCGCCCCCCGCCGACCATGCTCCCCTCCGTCAAACTCCGAGGACGAATCAAGAAGCTCGATCGGGTTTGCCACATCTGCAAACGATGATCCACAACCACGTCATAGACATCAATCCGCAAATTAAAACCTACCATCACCCGGTCGCCGATCTCTACATAATCGCCGGCGCGGACGTCGTTGTCCAAATCCAGCAGCGTCATCCAGCGAGATGCCGGAGAATGATGCAGACGTCCGCTGATCCAATCCCCATGGCCATCTCGGAAACGCACAGCCCAACGCACCCCCACCTCCGCAGGAACGTCCGCCTCACACACAGCCTCGATCCGATCCAGCTGGATGGGACCGGGCTGTGCCGAGAAGGGTGCCCTTTCTTACTCAAGGTGTGAATACCAGGTTTCGAATCGCGATGCTCCGGTTTTAAGAATGAACGCACTGACCAAGTCGCCGATTACACGTGATGTGCTTGATTACTTTTTTGATTGTTAAAATACAACTCGTAAAAAACGCAGTTGTGTCCTTTTTTATTTGAATGGCTGACCCATTCAACCGTTGATTTTTGATTAAATATGAAAAGATGAAAAAAAATCATAAAATCTGGGAGAAAAAAACTTGTGAATTCAAATTGTTCATGGATTTTTGAAAATTAGTTCAAAAATTTGAAAAAAACGTCAATTTAAAAAAGTTTACAAAATTGAAGAAAAGTTCATCGAATCGAAAAAGGTTTATCAATTTTGACAAAAAATCATTGATTTTGAGAAAAAAATCAGAAACCTAAAAAACTTCATCTATTTGGAAAAAAGTTCGTGGAATTTGAAAAAGTTCATCGAATTTGAAAACAGCTCATCGAATTTTTAAAAAGTTAATTGATTTGAAAAAGTTAATCAATTTGGGCTTCAAAGTGCAGATCTACAACGCCTCTACCTCTACCATGTGCAGGGTCAGGAGCGAGAAGCACTGCTGCCAGGAAACATCCGGCGTGCTCTCTAGTTAGCTCTTAAACTTGTTGTCAGTCTAGATGTGGTTGTTCTGAACTTGTCGTCAATTTGTTTATAAACACGTATATTTTGCCCAGGGATCAACACCCTGGGGTTGTGCAAGGGCATCTTCTTAAACTTTGTTTTCAAGAGTACACAAATTGTGTACTATATTTGTATTAAGCCCAACAAGTAAGGCTACCACCTAGCATCCACACACCCACCCTCAATTACATGCTACTCTCTCATAAAGTTTTGAAAACACCTAGCTCCAGCCGACCTCCAAGTTTGTACCTCATCAATAATGAGGTTAACCTGGCCTATTAAGAGTGTTCGTCCCTTTTGGTGACGGTTGGTGTTCTGTCCGACGATCATGGAGGTGATTGCGATTGTGACGTCCGGATAATCAAGCTACAGTAACCTCTGCTAATGATGCCACATCACCACTCTTATTGTTGTAAATCTCACGATGGTTCAATCCCGTTCGAATCCAAAAATTCAAAATCAAGTCAAACGGTAAAGTTTTCAAACATTAAAATTAAAATGTTCTAGAGGTGGCAAATAATGCTTAGGTAATTATGGTGGAGGATCACATTTTTATAAAATAATTAAAAGCATTAAACTAAATAAAACAGTGGCTTATACAAATAATTAGATGCATTTTATAAATATTAAAACATTAAACTATTTTATTAGGTATGAGAAATTAAAGTGGCAATAGAGTATTTATAAATACTAATTTAGGGGCTAGTGGTATATTTTATAAAACTAAAAATAAATAAAACAAAAGAAACTACAAAAAACAGAAACAAATAAAAAAAAGGAAAGAGAGAAAAGCCCCCACTGGGCTTCGGCCCAGCAGGCCGGCCCACTCGGCCACAGGCCCAGGCCGCCCCCCCACTCCCCCATAATCCCTGGGCGACCAAACCCTAACCCCCAACGCACCATTCCCCCCCCCCCCCCACTCGCTCCCACGTTCCCCGTCTCCCGATCCAAATCTGGATCGGGGACGAAACCCCCTCGACGCCGTCCCCATCGCCTCGTCGCTGTGCATCGCACCACCGCCGCCCGAAAACCTCGCCGAGGCCTCCTCCTCTCCTCAAGCCACTCGCCTACACCAACGTCGCACGTCCTCATCCCCTCCCTCGCTGGATCGAGGCGCTGCGCCCGTCGTGCCCGACGCCGGAGCTCCCTCGCCGGACTGCCTCCTCTACCTCACCAGTCTGCCTCCCTCCTACGCACGTCATCGCCGTCGTCCTCCCCAAGCCCCACTGCCCCGTTCCCTACATGCCCGATGTGAACCCCGCCTTGCTCCCTCCCTCTCCCTCGCGCGTCCGTGCTCGTCGCCGCGGTCCCCGCCGATCTTGCCCCCGGTTGACGCGCTCCGGCCGCGTCCGATGCGCGCTCACCGCACCGTGCCCGCGCACCGCACCTGCCGTGGCCCCCAGCCCCCCTGCCGCCTCCGATGCGGCCACCGAATCCCCCCTGCGCCGGCAACGCCGCTACACCCGCGGCCAACTCCGCCCCCCCCGGCCCCCGTGCCCTGCTCCCTTGCGCCCGCATCTCGCGTCGGCCTCGCCCACTGCCCCGCGCGGCCTCCCGCGCGCAGCTGCGCTCACCGCCGCCGCCACCTTTGACCAATGCCCCCGCCCGCACTGCTCCGGCCGGTGGCGCCCCGGCCAAACCTCACCGGCGCGCTACCACTCCTACCGTGCAGCGGGCCGCGCCTGGACCGTCTTGGGCACCCAGCGCCCACGCCCGTTCGAGCGGTGCCCACGCTCGCACCGCCCTGTGCCCGTTAGGCCCTTAGGGCCACAGACATGTGGGGCCCACGCCCCAGAACTTTATTAAAAAAAGAATTAAAAATAAATAAATAAATAAATACATAATAATTACATTAATTAATTAATCAATAAGTGAATTAATTAAGTTAATTAATCATGTTTAATTAATCTAATTAACTAGTTAGTTTAATTAAATAGTACTTAGTCTAACTAAGACCTAATTAACCTAAACAGAGTATGACAGGTGGGTCCCACTAGACCCACATGTCAGTTTGACCCAGTCAACTCTGTTGACTGCTGACATCAGCATGACATCATGCTGATGTCATTAATTCATTTTCGAATTAATTTAAATAATTAATTAAATGCCAGAAATTAATAAAATCTTTAGAAAATCATATCTTTTAATCCGTAACTCGGATAAAAATACTTTTTACATGAAAGTTGCTCAGAACGACGAGACGAATTTGAATACGCAACCCGTTTATCCGCCACGCATCCCTAGCATAACGAACACGCAACTTTCCCCCTCCGGTTCGTCTGTCCGAAAACGCGAAACACCGGGGATGCTTTCCCGGATGTTATCCCCCTTCACCGGTGTCACCTAATACCGCGTTGGGGCACCCCTAGCACCGTTACTTGTCTTGTCATGCATCGTTATGCATCTGTTTGCATTATATTCACTGTTTCTTCCCCCCTCTTCTTCCGCTAGACACCGAGACCGACGCCGCTGCTACCCAGTCCGACTACGGAGTTGACGACCCCTCTCTCTTGCCAGAGCAACCAGGCAAGCCCCCCCCTTTGATCACCAGATATCGCCTACTCTTTTCTCTACTGCTTGCATTAGAGTAGTGTAGCATATTACCGCTTTCCGTTAATCCTATTCTGATGCATAGCCTGTCCTTGCTACTACTGTTGTTACCATTACCTGCTATCCTACTGCTTAGTATAGGATGCTAGCGTTCCATCAGTGGCCCTACACTCTTGTCCGTCTGCCATGCTATACTACTGGATCGTGATCACTTCGGAAAGTGATCATGGGCATATACTATACACTTTATACTATTACATTACTTGTGATGTTGTTCGGAGATGGGGGCTGAAGGGGCAGGTGGCTCCATCCCGGTAGAGGTGGGCCTGGGTTCCCGACGGCCCCCGACTGTTACTTTGAGGCAGAGCGACAGGGCAGGTTGAGACCACCTAGGAGAGAGGTGGGCCTAGCCCTGGTCGGCGTTCGCAGATACTTAACACGTTTAACGAGATCTTGGTATTTGATCTAAGTCTGGCTACTGGCCTATACGCACTAACCATCTACGCGGGGAAAGTTATGGGCACTCGACATCGTGGTATCAGCGAAGCACTTCGTGACGCCAGCGACTGAGCGGCGCGCGCCGGGTTGGACCGCGTAAGGTGACTTCCTTTGAAATGGAGGTTGCTAGGTCTGCTCTCCAGCCGCATACGCAACGTGCAAGTGTGTTATGGGCGATGGGCCCAGACCCCTGTGCGCTTAGGTTTAGACCGGCGTGCTGGCCTCTCTATTGTGCCTAGGTGGGGCTGCGACGTGTTGATCTTCCGCGGCCGGGCATGACCCAGAAAAGTGTGTCCGGCCAAATGGGATCGAGTGTGTTGGGTTATGTGGTGCACCCCTGCAGGGAAGTTAATCTATTCGAATAGCCATGATCTTCGGTAACAGGACGACTTGGAGTTGTACCTTGACCTTATGACAACTAGAACTGGATACTTAATAAAACACACCCTTCCAAGTGCCAGTTACAACCCGGTGATCGCTCTCTCACAGGGCGACAAGGGGAGGATCATCGGTTAGGATTATGCTATACGATGCTACTTGGAGGTCTTCAGTCTACTCTCTTCTACATGCTGCAAGACGGAGGCTGCCAGAAGCGTAGTCTTTGAAAGGATTAGCCATCCCCCTCTTATTCTGGCTTTCTGCAGTTCAGTCCACCGATATGGCCCTTTACACATTTACCCATGCATATGTAGTGTAGCTCCTTGCTTGCGAGTACTTTGGATGAGTACTCACGGTTGCTTTCTCCCTCTTTTCCCCCTATCCCTTCTACCTGGTTGTCGCAACCAGATGTTGGAGCCCAGGAGCCAGACGCCACCTTCGACGACGACTCCTACTACACCGGAGGTGCCTACTACTACGTGCTGCCCGCTGACGATGACCAGGAGTAGTTAGGAGGATCCCAGGTAGGAGGCCTGCGCCTCGTTCGATCTGTATCCCCATTTGTGCTAGCCATCTTATGGCAACTTGTTTAACTTATGTATGTACTTAGATATTGTTGCTTCCGCTGACTCGTCTATGATCGAGCTCTTGTATTCGAGTCCTCGAGGCCCCTGGCTTGTAATATGATGCTTGTATGACTTATTTTATTTGTAGAGTTGTGTTGTGATATCTTCCCATGAGTCCTTGATCTTGATCGTACACATTTGCGCGCATGATTAGTGTACGGTCAAATTGGGGGCGTCACAAGTTGGTATCAGAGCCGACTGCCTATAGGAATCCCCCTTCCACACTCCTTGGCCGAAATCGAGTCTAGACATTACAAAACTTTTACTAACATGGTTGTGCGGCTTACGGGCCCACATCGCCATTTGGGTGGTATTAGGATCTTTTATTCCTCGCCTTTACTCTGGGACCCTGAGCTCTCTTCTATTCGGGTTAAATGGTTTTGCTAACTCTAACTCTAGGTTCTCGTAAATACTTTCTCCCGGAGAGCCCCTTCATTCCAGATGATGGCCTGCTTCACCAGAAGATTCCGAAGATACTCTTTGCTATTCCTCTCGAGACTTTGTGCCCATCACTTTTGCTATTCCCGACCACCGATAAATCCTTATGGATAACTACTTACACTTGCCATTTATACGATCATCCCCCATTGATCTTGTTATTACAAGATACCCCGAAGTCTTCTCTATTGTTTCGATAATCCTTTGAGCTTACTGCCTTGCTGTTCTTTGTCACCCGAATACCCCTACGGATAATTCTCGCACTTATCGAGTATCCGCTCATCCCCCAGTTGTTCATGTGTTGCACAATGGTCTTTGAAATACTATTCGATCCTCCAAAAATCCTTAGTAGCTTATTGCTCTGCAATACTAGCCTGCTTGCATTATGGATGCTTTCCATATGTCTGGCAATATTCGTTAGTATCCTTAGGCATCGTCTTTTTGATCCCATTGATTCAACATGAGTGCGAATGCACGCAATCATCAGTTGATCCTTTTAAATTATCTTTCCGGCATAGACATTATTTTAAAACGTGAGCTGGATCTCGACCAATCAAATTGCTGTCGATTGTACCCCTAAGGCTATTCAACTTATCCATCCCTAATCAGAGCATTGCTTCTGATCCCTTGTCTTGGAAGTGATAATTCCTTTGCATTTGAACTTCGAGTTAGTCAGTTGTTTCCATAAACTGATCTCCTTGTATTCCTTCTTCCTCGGGTTGAGTACCGATGCTCACATCAGACCCCTTGTGGACCACCAGATCCTTTGTTGGATTTTACCCGACAGATTCCTTCATATTCTATAAGCTTGTGAGCCTTTCCTCGGATACATAATGCCTTTGGTAAATTGTATCATCTGCTTTCTCCAGCATGCTCTACTTTCGAGCTTGTGTTAATTACTTCTAAAAATTTGTGGTATATGTTCCTAAGACGCCTCGATGGGTTGAACCAATACCCTAACTAATCTATGTGAGCACGAAAGATTTCACGGGCCATACTCATCTGGTATTTCACCAGGTAAAACTTTCAGCACTAATACCATTATCAAAATGAGAAGTGAATGTAAGGTTCTGCTTTGGAGAAGTGGGAGTCAACCGTGAACTTTGTGTTCATGCCCATGGACCCGATGTGAAATCTATAATGAAAGCTTCTTGTATTAATAATGGTCCCCTTGTTATAAGTTCATCTTGTATCTATGTTGGTCCTTTGCGACTGTGGTTCCGACCATGATTGACCATGATTGATCATCTTTGATCCTTTTCTCGGACAAGTTGAACCACTTGTCCTCTGCAGATCAATGCACCCGTCCAACCTCTATTATTAACTACCTTCGAGTATTACCCTGTGGTATCTCGATAATAACACAGAACCATATTACTTCTTATGAGTTCTTCAAGTATTGTTTCTCACCGATTCCAATTTTCCCCGGGTTATGAGTTGTTAGACACTCAAGGACACTGATAAGTGAATCAATTTCGCACTCCGATTCAATAGCTCTAAGTAATCTCCATTGCTTATGAGTTTATTAATCCTTCAATTCATTCCTAGCCTGATCGGCTATATCATTAATGTGCTAAATTTTAACTGTGCTACCTGGTCCTTATTCCCATAGCACAACTTTCGGTGATGAGCTAAGCTTACCTCGATCTTTCTTGTCTTATCGTTCCACCTTGAACGACAAGCCTGAATTCGAGTTTGTGTCCTACTCATGGTCTCAAGATCATTTCGCTTCATCATTCCTTTGACTTGATGTCATCGCCGATCGATTACATCTCCAGGAAACCTCTCGACAGAATTTGTCATGATCATCATCAACATTCTGAGCTCTTCCAGGATATCACTTGAATTCATGATGAGGAATACCATCCTTTCCCTCGATGATTGGTATTATCGTCCTCCACTTTGTTGCCTCCCGTTCAACACAAACTTGTCCGTGTTTTGTGTTATACCTTCAGTTCCTTATTATCCAACATATGTTCTTCTTTACCTTGGAGCATTACCATCTTTTTATGTCGAGAATGTCGTGAGAATTTCACCACCTCTTAAGAATTCTTGATATAGTAATACTTCTCACCATCACCATTCTTTCTTGGTCCCCGTGTTGTTTCTAACCAGAATACCGACAATTGAACTATGGAGTGTGAATTCAAGACTTTTAGCAATCCTATTGCTTTGAAGTGAATGGTCGATTGATTCATTTTAACTGTTTTGATCGTGAAGTCGCCATTCTAACATTTATCGTGCAACCCATCCCATAATTCGGGTGCACCTGTCAACCAATGTTTGGTTGTGGATGTTTCCTCGAACCTACATCATTATATCATTGGATCTGACAAATGTTATCTCATTGTTCACCTACTTGTGGAAATCCATCCTTTTGGGAATCTTGAAGAATTGTCGCTGAGACCATCAACCACCCCTCATTCTCTCCTTGGTTTAATGATGAGCTCTTTTTTCGGGGCTCGCTTCCATAGTTCAATTCCCGAGAATCTTACAATGTCATCTCGACAATTTATGCTGCACTTTCTTCTAAGGCATCCTGAGTCTGACGTATCCTAACACCGATCAGATCTGAATCTCGGTCAGATATGATGGTTGGAACATTTTTCCATGAGTTATAACACTAGTCTTTTATGACCCGGTAAAGTGATGGCATGCCCAGCACACCTGGCCGGATGACCTACTGTTATAGTTTCCTTTTTAGCAAAGTTATCCATTTTTCCATGAGGAAACTGTAAGACTTATTCTATGAGTTGTTCCTGATGGATCCTTTGTGTAACCCGAAGTCTGACCTTTGCTTGAATACCATGTCAGCGCTATCTCGAAGCATGCCTATGGTACTCCGATTTTCAATAAGAACATTTGAAGCACCATGCTAAATGTTTCTTGTTGAAATTACCCAAACACCGTTGTATGGGTAATGTCATGAAATTTCTCTCCTCTTATCTAAAGGGTTTTCTACTTTATATCCTGTCTTGGATATCATCCTCTGCTTGACTTTGGGAAGGATATACCCCTGATATATGTGTTTAAACACATTTTCCTTTCCGTTGTTTTGTTCAAACTTTCTTATAATCTACTTAACTGAGCAGTGGTAATTCCCTGCTTAGGTAAGCACCTCGTGGTACAACTCTGCCAGTAAGACCCTATTACTATAATTGATGACATTTCGGTAGCCACCGATGGACGAGAACTTTGCCCAATGGTCCGCCTCGTTCAACGAGCAGGAAAATGGTTCTCTTCGTCCCTCGCCCTTGGTACCGACATTGTTGCCAACATAAATGATAGGCTACCCTCTGACATGTCTTGCTATCATGACCGTGCAAAATATCAACGCTTTTCCTACTTTTAACCACATGGTGGGCCCATAACCCACAGTTACACAGGATCGAAACTTGACCCTCCTATACACCCCCGGTTTCCAAATTTAATTCCTCGCACTTGGCCTCGTATGTGATTCACGAGCCACCTTCTGAGAAATCATCAATTCTGGTATCGGACACAATACTTATTCCCATTGCTTTGAACCCCATTTCATGCCCTGTTTCAGGCATCAAGCGATTGCATGCCCGCTCGAAACTTCCCATGTTACCTCCTTACCTTGCTCTCGGTAATTTCGTAAATTTCAATTCGAGAGTTACCTTTTGCCACGTTCCCTAATGATTATCTACCGGATAAGCAACCATGAAGAATTCCATTCTTCCGGTATACCCATCCTTTACTCATCTGTAAATACGATGGAGTTACCAAAGGAAGGACGACAGCTTCCTCATGATGTAGGGGTGTAGAGAAATGAAGACATCAACGCTATGGATCAACCTCTTCAAGAAGGGCAACCAAGACCGAGAAGACACGTTAGAATTTCGTAACCAGAACTTCCCCCTACTCCCCTCTTAAATCTCGGGACGAGATTTCTTCTAGTGGAGGAGAATTGTGACGCCCGGATAATCAAGCTACAGTAACCTCTGCTAATGATGCCACGTCACCACTCTTACTGTTGTAAATCTCACGATGGTTCAATCCCGTTCGAATTCAAAAATTCAAAATCAAGTCAAACGGTAAAGTTTTCAAACATTAAAATTAAAATGTTCTAGAGGTGGCAAATAATGCTTAGGTAATTATGGTGGAGGATCACATTTTTATAAAATAATTAAAAAGCACTAAACTAAATAAAACAGTGGCTTATACAAATAATTAGATGCATTTTATAAATATTAAAACATTAAACCATTTTATTAGGTATGAGAAATTAATGTGGCAATAGAGTATTTATAAATACTAATTTAGGGGCTAGTGGTATATTTTATAAAACTAAAAATAAATAAAACAAAAGAAACTACAAAAAATAGAAACAAACAAAAAAAAGGAAAGAGAGAAAGGCCCCCACTGGGCTTCGGCCCAGCAGGTCGGCCCACTCGGCCACAGGCCCAGGCCGCCCCCCACTCCCTCATAACCCCAGGGCGACCAAACCCTAACCCCCAACGCACCATTCCCCCCACTCGCTCCCACGTTCCCCGTCTCCCGATCCAAATCTGGATCGGGGACGAAACCCCCTCGACGCCGTCCCCATCGCCTCTTCGCTGTGCATCGCACCACCGCCGCCCGAAAACCTCGCCGAGGCCTCCTCCTCTCCTCAAGCCCTCTCGCCTACACCAACGTCGCTCGTCCTCATCCCCTCCCTCGCTGGATCGAGGCGCTGCGCCCGTCATGCCCGACGCGGGAGCTCCCTCGCCGGACTGCCTCCTCCACCTCACCAGTCTGCCTCCCTCCTACGCACGTCATCGCCGTCGTCCTCCCCAAGCCCCACTGCCCCGTTCCCTACATGCCCGATGTGAACCCCGCCTTGCTCCCTCCCTCTCCCTCGCGCGTTCGCGCTCGTCGTCGCAGTCCCCGCCGATCTCGCCCCCGGTTGACGCGCTCCGGCCGCGTCCGATGCGCGCTCACCACGCCGTGCCCGCGCACCGCACCTGCCGTGGCCCCCAGCCCCCCTGCCGCCTCCGATGCGGCCACCGAATCCCCCGTGCACCGGCGGCGCCGCTACACCCGCGGCCAACTCCGGCACCCCGGCCCCCGCGCCCTGCTCCCCTGCGCCCGCATCTTGCGTCGGCCTCACCCACTGCCCCGAGCGGCCTCCCGCGCGCTGCTGCGCTCACTGCCGCCGCCACCTTTGACCAATGCCCCCGCCCGCACTGCTCCGGCCGGTGGCGCCCCGGCCAAACCTCACCGGCGCGCTACCACTCCCACCGTGCAGTGGGCTGCGCCTGGACCGTCTCGGGCACCCAGCGCCCACGCCCGTTCGGGCGGTGCCCGCGCTCGCACCGCGCTGTGCCCGTAAGGCCCTTAGGGCCACAGACATGTGGGGCCCACGCCCCAGAACTTTATTAAAAAAGAACTAAAAATAAATAAATAAATAAATAAATAATTACATTAATTAATTAATCAATAAGTGAATTAATTAAGTTAATTAATCATGTTTAATTAATCTAATTAACTAGTTAGTTTTATTAAATAGTACTTAGTCTAACTAAGACCTATTTAACCTAAACAGAGTATGACAGGTGGGTCCCACTGGACCCACATGTCAGTTTGACCCAGTCAACTCTGTTGACTGCCGACGTCAGCATGACATCATGCTGATGTCATTAATTCATTTTTGAATTAATTTAAATAATTAATTAAATGCCAGAAATTAATAAAATCTTTAGAAAATCATATCTTTTAATCCGTAACTCGGATAAAAATACTTTTTACATGAAAGTTGCTCAGAACAACGAGACGAATTTGAATACGCAACCCATTTATCCGCCACACATCCCTAGCATAGCAAACACGCAACTTTCCCCCTCCGGTTCGTTTGTCCGAAAACGTGAAACACCGGGGATGCTTTCCCGGATGTTATCCCCCTTCACCGGTGTCAGCTAATACCGCGTTGGGGCACCCCTAGCACCGTTACTTGTCTTGTCATGCATCGTTATGCATCTGTTTGCATTATATTCATTGTTTCTTCCCCCCTCTTCTTCCGCTAGACACCGAGACCGACGCCGCTGCTACCCAGTCCGACTACGGAGTTGACGACCCCTCTCTCTTGCCAGAGCAACCAAGCAAGCCCCCCCCTTTGATCACCAGATATCGCCTACTCTTTTCTCTACTGCTTGCATTAGAGTAGTGTAGCATGTCACTGCTTTCCGTTAATCCTATTCTGATGCATAGCCTGTCCTTGCTACTACTGTTGTTATCATTACCTGCTATCCTACTGCTTAGTATAGGATGCTAGCGTTCCATCAGTGGCCCTACACTCTTGTCCGTCTGCCATGCTATACTACTGGGTCGTGATCACTTCGGAAAGTGATCATGGGCATATACTATACACTTTATACCATTACATTACTTGTGATGCTGTTCGGAGATGGGGGCTGAAGGGGCAGGTGGCTCCATCCCGGTAGAGGTGGGCCTGGGTTCCCGACGGCCCCCGACTGTTACTTTGAGGCGGAGCGACAGGGCAGGTTGAGACCACCTAGGAGAGAGGTGGGCCTAGCCCTGGTTGGCGTTCGCAGATACTTAACACGTTTAACGAGATCTTGGTATTTGATCTGAGTCTGGCTACTGGCCTATACGCACTAACCATCTACGCGAGGAAACTTATGGGCACTCGATGTCGTGGTATCAGCCGAAGCACTTCGTGACGCCAGCGACTGAGCGGCGCGCGCCGGGTTGGACCGCGTAATGTGACTTTCTTTGAAATGGAGGTTGCTAGGTCTGCTCTCCGGCCGCGTACGCAACGTGCAGGTGTGCTATGGGCGATGGGCCCAGACCCCTGTGCGCTTAGGTTTAGACCGGCATGCTGGCCTCTCTGTTGTGCCTAGGTGGGGCTGCGACGTGTTGATCTTCCACGGCCGGGCATGACCCAAAAAAGTGTGTCCTGCCAAATGTGATCGAGCGTGTTGGGTTATGTGGTGCACCCCTGCAGGGAAGTTAATCTATTCGAATAGCCGTGATCTTCGGTAACAGGACGACTTGGAGTTGTACCTTGACCTTATGACAACTAGAACCGGATACTTAATAAAACACACCCTTCCAAGTGCCAGTTACAACCTGGTGATCGCTCTCTCACAGGGCGACGAGGGGAGGATCATCGGTTAGGATTATGCTATACGATGCTACTTGGAGGTCTTCAGTCTACTCTCTTCTACATGCTGCAAGACGGAGGCTGCCAGAAGCGTAGTCTTTGAAAGGATTAGCTATCCCCCTCTTATTCTGGCTTTCTGCAGTTCAGTCCACCGATATGGCCCTTTACACATTTACCCATGCATATGTAGTGTAGCTCCTTGCTTGCGAGTACTTTGGATGAGTACTCACGGCTGCTTTATCCCTCTTTTCCCCTATCCCTTCTACCTGGTTGTCGCAACCAGATGTTGGAGCCCAGGAGCCAGACGCCACCTTCGACGATGACTCCTACTACACCGAAGGTGCCTACTACTACGTGCTGCCCGCTGACGACGACCATGAGTAGTTAGGAGGATCCCAGGCAGGAGGCCTGCGCCTCGTTCGATCTGTATCCCCATTTGTGCTAGCCATCTTATGGAAACTTGTTTAACTTATGTCTGTACTCAGATATTGTTGCTTCCGCTGACTCGTCTATGATCGAGCTCTTGTATTCGAGTCCTCGAGGCCCCTGGCTTGTAATATGATGCTTGTATGACTTATTTTATTTGTAGAGTTGTGTTGTGATATCTTCCCGTGAGTCCTTGATCTTGATCGTACACATTTGCGTGCATGATTAGTGTACGGTCAAATCGGGGGCATCACAGCGATCTAGGCCGCCGTAGACTAGGGTTTCTCAGTCCCTCATTTTCCTTGGGTCTCATGCCCGATCTGTGAGCTCTCTGGCTTCTCACGATCATCCTCGAGTCTTGGGTCAGTCCTTTTCCACCAAAAGTCTTCTACGTGCTCCCTAGGGCGCGCGGTCGTAAAACAAAAAAAACCCTAGGAGGCAAAGGAGGGTGGTTCGGGAGGCACGTGATGGAGGAGTTTGCAGGGTTGCTGAAGGGCTTGAGGCTCTCGCAGGAGGAGAGGAAGGGAGTCAAGATCTGGTTTTCAGCAAAGGAGAAGGGAAATTTCTCTAAGGCGCATGCATTAGGCAAGGTGATGTCAGAGAAACTAGCACATCAGGATGCGGTTGGCTTGTCTCTTGGGAGGGCGTGGTGTCCGATCAAAGGTATTGGGTGCAAGGAGGTTGGAGAGAATTTATTCCTTTTCACTTTTCACCAAGACTCAGGCAAGAGGAAGGCGATCGAGAATGGGCCATGGATGTTTGATAAGGAGTTAGTAGTGGTAGAGGAGTTTGTACCAAGCAAGAGGCTGGAGGACTATGATTTTAATGATATCCCGATCTGGGTTCAGGTCTTCAACCTTCCCCTTGGCATGATGAACAAGGATTCTGCAGAGGATATAGGTAATATCACTGGTCAGTTCGTGGAGGCAGACATAGGGGTGGATGGAATTGCGATTGGGAGGTTTTTGAGGATCAAGGTGAAGGAAATAATTAGAGGCAATAATAAAGTTGTTATTTATATTTCCTTATATCATGATAAATGTTTATTATTCATGATATAATTGTATTAACCGGAAACTTGATACATGTGTGGATACATAGACAAAACACAGTGTCCCTAGTAAGCCTCTACTAGACTAGCTCGTTAATAAAAAATGGTTAAGTTTCGTAACAATAGACATGTGATGTCATTTGATGAACGAGATCACACCATTAGGAGAATGATGTGATGGACAAGACCCATCCGTTAGCTTAGCATGTTGATCGTTTAGTTTTATTGCTATTGCTTTCTTCATGTCAAATACATATTCCTTCGACTATGAGATTATGCAACTCCCGGATACTGGAGGAATACCTTGTGTGCTATCAAATGTCATAATGTAACTGGGTGATTATAAAGATGCTCTACAGGTATCTTTGACGGTGTTTGTTGGGTTGACATAGATCGTTATTAGGATTTGTCACTCCGAGTATCGGAGAGGAATCTCTAGGCCCTCTGAGTAATACACATCATGATAAGCCTTGCAAGCAATATGACTAATGAGTTAGTTATGAGATGATGTATTACGCAACGAGTAAAGAGACTTGCCGGTAACGATACTGAACTAGGTATGAAGATACCGACGATCGAATCTCGGGCAAGTAACATACCGATGACAAAGGGAATAACGTATGTTGTCATTACGGTACGCCCAATAAAGATCTTCGTAGAATATGTAGGAACCAATATGAGCATCCAGGTTCCGCTATTGGTTATTGACTAGAGAGGTGTCTCGGTCATGTCTACATAATTCTCGAACCCGTAGAGTCTGCACGCTTAACGTTCAATGACGATTTTGCATTATATGTGTTATGTGATTTGGTGACCGAATGTTGTTCAGAGTCGCGGATGAGATCACGGACATGACGAGGAGTCTCGAAATGGTCGAGAGGTAAAGATTCATATATACGACGATAGTATTCAGACACCAAAAGTGTTTCGGGGGTACCAGGTACGTATCAGGTCACCGGAAGGGGTTCCAGGCAACCCCCAGCAAACTATATGGGCCTAATGGGCCAAGAGAGGGACAGACCAGCCCCTAAGGGACTGGTGCGCCCCTCTATAGGCTGAAATAGGAGGAAAAGGAAAGGAGGGATGGGAGAAGGAAAGGGGAGGCTCCCCTTTTCCTTCCCCTCCCCCTCTCTTTCCTTCCCCCTCCGATGCATATGGAAGGGGGGAGGCCGACTTGGAGGAGGCGCCCAAGTAGGATCCCTCCTACTTGGGGTGCCCCTTGCTGCTCCCCTCCCTAATCACGAAATCAGAATAATATTCTGATCACAACCTGAACTGCCTGAGTAACGCGTCTGGACTTCCCTTTGTACGAACCTGACCTTCGGGCTATCTTCGCAACCGTGGCTTCCCCCGCGAATTATTCTATTTAGTCGTGTTCTATATGATGTTAGTGTAATCTAGAAACGATTTTAGCAACTAAATACCGGTTTTAAATAGGAACCTCGCTCGTTGGTGGATTTTGCTCTCGGGTCGTGATGAAATTGCATTTTTTTTGCAATTTTACTGTCTGAGTTGTTCGACCTGAACTTCTCCCAGTGCTAGGTTGAACTTCCGCCAACATTTCCCAAATGGGGCTTGCGATATACTGTTGGAAAGCTGTGGACACCAGTATCATGCCCCAAGTTAAATTTTTGGCAAAATGTAAGCGGTTTAAGAGCAGTTTTGAAAACCGTTTTTTCTTCATACAAAAAACGTGAATCGTATTTTCGATCACATTTCTAAATCGTTTATCGGAATGAGGCAAATAATATGGCGTTGAAGAGCTGCTGCAAAACCGCTCCTTCCACATGTTGAAAGTTTTCTCTAATTCCCTATGGATAAAGAGTAATTTGGAAACTCGTAGATTTTCGCAAACTAAACACCCGAGTTCGTATTTTCGATGCCATTTTTAATCGGCTAATCCAATTGAGGCAAATAATATGGCATGGGAAAGCTTATGAAAATGCGCTACCTTTTCATGTTATAAGTTATTTCTAATTTTGAACGGTTTAAAAGTATTTTAGAAAATGATACAAGTTCCACCAAGTTCGTATTTTCGAGCTAATTTTTTAACCGTACGTCCGAATGCAGCAAATGATATGGCGTTGAAAAACTTGAAAAAATGCGAAACTTTTTGTATATATTGTTTCTCCCAATTCCTTATGGTTTTAAGTAAATTTTGAAAATGGCTAAAAACGTATTTTCGCCATAATTTCTACAAACTTTATCGAAATGGGACAAATAATATACTGCTGAAAATCTACGGAAAATGCGAAACTTTTTCATGTTGATGGTTTTCTCTGATTGCTAGCCTTTTTCATGTAATTTCGAAAATGGCAACATCATTCGTTCTGCCTTTATCGCGAAACAGATTCTTTTAAAATGCACCGCGTGAAGAATCTGAACTTCTCGACGCGTGTGCCTAAACCGCACTCTATTTTTCATGTGATTTTTTTGCCCGTAGCTCTCCATCCATTTACCGGAACACTCATCAGAATTGAGCAAGTAATATATCGGTGGAAAGCTGATGTAAACACGCAACTTTCCCGTGTTGATTGTTTTTTCATACTCGCGACGATTTTAAAAGTTTTTCATTTGAAATTCATTCACTATAGTAGTCGAACTTCTTGTTGTTTTCACGTTGAACTTCTGTGACATATTTTCGTTTGTAATTTTCCCATTCATTTCGTCCGTGTTACACAAATGATATTCTTTTTGTACAAACTTCTCCCACAATAATTTTTTCAACTTTATCCGATGGAGGACTTGAACTTATAACAACAAAACTTTTAGACTTTGCTTTTTTATTCTTTTTAATACAAAATGCACACCGTGTAGTACGTGAACTTCTGACAGTTATCAATCTGAACTTCTCTGGGTTACGTGAAAATATCTGAGTTTTTTTTATAAATTTTTAATCTGATTTTCCTAATCCTTTTTTATGCATTTTGAAGCGCTCTATTTTTAAAAGTTGAACTTCTTGTTTTTTTGTTTGGTCTTCTTGTTTTCCATTCTTTAATAATGAGGGAAATCTGAGTTTTCTATAATCATCGAACTTCTCCATCTTTTTAATATGGACTTCCTGGGTTTTTTCTTAATCTTTTTTATAAAATTTTGAAGCGCTCTATTTTTTCTAAAAGTTGAACTTCTTTTTATTTAATTTTTAAACTTCTTGTTTTCCATTCTTTAATAACAAGGGAAATCTGAGTTTTCTATAATCGCCGAACTTCTCCATCTTTCTAATTTGGACTTCCTCATTTTATTTATTTTAGTAATGGAAAAAATCCTACTTTTTGATAGACATCGAGCCCCTTCGTTAAATTTGAACTTCTAGGTTTTGTATGAGGGAAACCTGAACTTCTTGCAACAAGCCTTTAAATCTTTTTGTTTTCTATTCTTATATTCTTATCTGAAACGCATTCCGTGTAGTAGTTGAACTTGCCGCTGTTTTCACCTTAAACTTCTGTCACATATTTTTGTTCAACCTCTCTCATAAGAATTTTTTAACTTTCTCGGGTTGAGCACTTGAACTTCTAGCAATAAAACTTTTAGCCTTTGCTTCTTTCATTCATTTTTTAATACAAAATGCACACCGTGTAGTACGTGAACTTCTAGCGGTTATCCATCTGAACTTCTCTCGGTACGTGAAAATATCTAAGTTCTTTTATAGACATTGAACCGCTCTACCTTTTTTTATTTTTGAGCATCATTGTGTATCGTTAGTATCGGGGAAAATCTAAAAATTTTATGAACATCAAACAACTTCATTTTTTAATTATGACTTTTTGGTGTTATTCATTAGTATAGGGAAATGTCCTAGTTATGTAATAAACATCGAACCGCTCAGTTCTTTAAATTTGAACTTCCGATCTTAAAAAAATAGTGGCGAATCCATGTTTACAAACTTTTTAAACTGCTCGGTTTTTTTATTTGACCCTCTAGGTTCTTTATAAACATTTTGAGCTTCTATGTTTTTTAAATTCGAACTTCTCCATTTTTTAGTAAAATATAAAAACACCATTTTCATAAACTTTTCTAACTGCTCCTTTTTAGTTTTTGAACTTCTTGGTTTATTCTATAGTGATGGGGAAAATAACAAGTTTGTAATAAACATTGAACCACCCTATTATTTAAATTTGAACTTCAAGGTATTTTTTAGAAATGGTTAAAATTACAAAATAAAATTATGTTTTTCACCTTTTTATGAACTTACTATGTTATATCTCATCCAGTTTTTTTCTCGCGACAACTTTTAGGCATTTTTTGCTGTCGGTGAAATGGCCTCGGCAGTCCTTTTTTTCATTGATGAATTTCTTCAGTACGTGGTACACGTGAAATTATGAATTTCTGAAACATGAACTTCGCATGCTATTATAATTCAAGAAAATTACACACAACAATACACATACACTTCGTGTGCTACATGCATTTACACAAATACAAATGCGCACATAAACAGCTTTCACACATCTGAATATATTAACATCGAATTATGTGTATTGTTGGTTTTTCTACTTCGGAGGTTTTATTTTATTTTGACCACTAGATATTTTTAACTTTTTATGCCTCGCTTTTAATATTTGAACTTCAGGTGTTCACTTTTTTCGAACAAAATGGATGCAAAAGAAAATAATTTTCTGGACGCATCATATATTTCTGTACCAAACTTCGATCCATCTCCGAATCGAAATTCTTGAGCTCTTACATACCATAGTCATGAAAACAGTAGTCTTTTGTAGGCATATCAACAACATGTACAAAGTAGGAAATCACATTCAATAAAACAAAGTTTTTTTGTCAAATATTTTTTGCATCAGATTTAACATCACGTTCAGACCACCACCACACATTTTTTATCCTGTTAACCATTGCACATTCTTTTTCCTCGCACTCTCTGAATTGTTTTTTGCTTCTCTCCTTTAGAATGGTAAAAATGCAACGTTGTAAGAAGCTAGGAATGAGCAACTTTTTTTAAGAAAACTAGTGACGAGATAGGCCATTGTAGTCTAATTTTTGACCATGCACACAAAGAGAAAAATGGTTCAGACCTACCGGATATTGCTTTTTTGGACAAGAAGGCAGACCACAGTCTACCTTATATATTCCAAAGCTAGACCGAGGTCTGAGAATTGTCTTAGTACAAAAGATGCCGGCAAAAACACCACATCAGAGGAATAGAAAACATGGGCGAAGGGGAACAATCCCTTAGGCTAAGTCTGGCTACATGGTGTTCCTCAGGAGCTCCGAGTGGTGGTGAAGGAAGGCCTTGAGGGAGCAATCCTGCGACCTACAACACCATAACTGAATCAGCTCTACGATGGCAAGGCAATAGGCAAGGAGTGGCACCGACAGACCGTCAAAGACCCGAGCGTTACACACTTTCCAGAGCTGAACCGCACAGGCAGTAAAAAGCACGAACCAATGCGGACCAGTCGATCGAAGAGCCCACACAAAGTCTATCAAAGAGTGTGATTCTGTTGCGTGCTACAAGACCTCAAGCTTACTCCACACAAAGTGAGCTGGAGCGCATCTCAAAATTATGTGATCCATAGTTTCTTCAGCCGGACAGGAATCACAATATGGGTGTTCAACATTCTTCCATTGCTTCCGAAGCATGAATGTTCTAACATTCAGCCTACCCTTGAAAGCAAGCCATAGGAAGATCTGCCATCTCCTGGGAATGGTTTTTATCCCAAATCATCTCCGCTGGCTCCCAACATACTCCTCTGAAGGTGAGTAGGCTGTAGTAGTCGTGTACCATTGTTGTCTTGCCAGAGAAAATGTGTAGCCTAATGTCCTCTGAATCTGCTGACGGACTGGGTGCAACACTTAGTATATCACGCAAAAGCACTAATTCTCGGGAGGCCGTTCTCGTCAGATTTGGGTGCAACTGTAGATCCCAACCATCTCGCTGTTGCGAGAAAACTGTGCATTATTTTACCTTTGCAAAGGAGTATAACGTGGGGAAGAGCTCAGCAAAATGACCGGCCTGACACCATCTGTCCGTCCAAAAAGTCATGAGACTACCATTACCAATACGTACACATGGAAGTCCAAAGAATGCCACTGTTGATCTTTTTCAGACTATTAAATCAAACTGAAGAAAAGCATCGACTTGTTTTGTTGTATAAGCGGAGGGACATAGAGAGAGATTGCTGCAAGAGGTGGTTGCTCGTCGTAGCGTTTGCTGAAGACGCATCAGCCCGATCTTCAGATGCGTGCACCGCTGCCGGCACAAGCTCCAGCACGAAGGAGCACGGGCGGAGGAACTCGGATGGACACAGGTGGGCACTTGGACTGCTGAAGCAGCAGCAGGAGCAATGTCCTGTAGGGTAGCGACCGTAGCTAGACAACAACATGCAGGGGACGCTGCGTCGGATGCACGTGGGATCGCCGACTGCGGCGAGTGGGATTTGGCCGGGGGCTCGCGCTGCAGGTAGCCTAGCCACGCGCACGCACGTGGGATGGCCGGCTGCGACGACGGCACCATGGGCAGGTCGCAGGGGCGCCATGGGAAGGTCGCGGGGGCGCCCTGGGGAAGGTCGCGGGGGTGGTTGACGGCAGACGGAGGCCACCTCCGCGGTGGAAGCAGGGAAAGAAGGCCGGCGACGATCTGAGTCGACGGGGTGGTCCGGGAAGGAGGCAACGACGCACAAGCGACAGTGGAAGACGGAGGTGGGGGCGACAGCGCCAGTGCCAGTGGATCCAGGAGTCGGCGGGGCCGGTGGAGCTGGGGCGAGGTGGTGATGGTGGGGGGAGGTCGTTCACGGCGGCGGAGGTGCGCATGCGGCGGTGCAGGGAGGGGGATCTCGGCGGCGGAGGTACGCGGGCGACGGTGCGGGGAGGCGGGTCGCGGCGGCCCGCGACCGGAGGCATGGGGAGTTAGGTCACGGCGGCGGCGGTGCGCAGGCGGCGGCGCGGGGAGGTGCGTCCTGGAGCGATAGTTACAAAGAAGGTGGGGCGTGGGGAGATAAGACGGGGTTCTTTTTTTTTGGGAAGTTCGGGAGGGCCCTGTCAGCCCCTGCGCGCTATGATCCAAATAGTTATTTTGATCCCGGGATTAAAATAGTGTCACACTCTCTCTCTATATATATGGGGGGCACAGCTAGAACACATAATATTGATTTCTAGCCGTGTGCGGCGCCCCCTCCACAGTTTACGCCTCCGGTCATATTGTCATAGTGCTTAGGCGAAGCCCTGCGTGGATCACTTCACCATCACCGTCACCACGCTGTCATGCTGACGAAACTCTCCCTCGACACTTTGCTGGATCAAGAGTTCGAGGGACGTCATCGAGCTGAACGTGTGAAGAACTCGGAGGTGTCGTACGTTCGGTGCTTGATCGGTCAGAACGAGAAGAAGTTCGACTACATCGACCGCGTTGTCAAACGCTTTCACTTTCGGTCTATGAGGGTACGTGGACACACTCTTCCCCTCTCCTTGCTATGCATCTCCTAGATAGATCTTGCGTGAACGTAGGAATTTTTTTGAAATTGCATGCTACGTTCCCCAACAGTGGTATCCGAGCCAGGTCTATGCGTAGATGATATGCACGAGTAGAACGCAAAGAGTTGCGGGTGGTGATTGTCATACTGCTTACCACCAATGTCTTATTTTGATTCAGCGGTATTGTTGGATGAAGCAGCCCAGACCAACCTTACATGACCATGTTCATGAGACCGGTTCCACCGACGGACACGCAACTAGTTTTGCATAAAGGTGGTTGGCGGGTGTCTATTTCTCCAACTTTAGTTGAATCGAATTTGACTGCGGCCGGTCCTTGTTGAAGGTTAAAATAGCAAACTTGATAAATCACCGTTCTGGTTTTGATGCGTAGGTAAGAACGGTTCTTGCTAGAAGCCCGTAGCAGCCACGTAAAACTTGCAACAACAAAGTAGAGAATGTCTAACTTGTTTTTGCAGGGCATGTTGTGATGCGATATGGTCGATACATGATGTGATATACGTTATTGTATGAGATGATCATGTTTTGTAAAAGTTATCGGCAACTGGCAGGAGCCTTATGGTTGTCGCTTTATTGTATGAAATGCAAACGCCATGTAATTGCTTTACTTTATCACTATGCATTAGCGATAGTTGTAGAAGCAATAGTTGGCGAGATGACCATGACGCTACGATGGAGATCAAGGTGTTAAGCCGGTGACGATGGAGATCATGACGGTGCTTCGAAGATGGAGATCAAAGGCACAAGATGATGATGGCCATATCATGTCACATAGTTTGATTGCATGTGATGTTTATCTTTTATGCATCTTATTTTGCTCAGTACGGCGGTAGCATTATAAGATGATCCCTTACTAAAATTTTAAGGTATAAGTGTTCTCCTTGAGTATGCACTGATACGTCTCGAACGTATGATTGTTCCATGCTATTATATTATTTGTTTTGGATATTTAATGGTCTTTATTATGCACTTTTATATTATTTTTGGGACTAACCTATTAACCGAAGGCCGAGTGCAAATTGTTGTTTTTTGCCTATTTCAGTGTTTCGCAGAAAAGGAATATCAAACGGAATGAAATGTTCGCGAGGATCCTTTTTGGAACAAACGCAATCCAGGAGACTTGGAGTGGACGTCAAGGAAGCAACGAGGCGGCCACGAGGGGGAGGGCGCGCCCCCACCCTCGTGGGCCCCTCGTGGCTCCACGGACCTACTTCTTTCGCCTATATATACTCTTATACTCTGAAAACATCCCGGGGAGCCACGAAACCACTTTTCCACCGCCGCAACCTTCTGTACCCGTGAGATCCCATCTGGGGACCTTTTCCGGCGATGTGCCGGAGGGGGATTCGATCATGGAGGGCTTCTACATCAACACCACAGCCTCTCCGATGATGTGTGAGTAGTCTACCACAGACCTTCGGGGTCCATAGTTATTAGCTAGATGGCTTCTTCTCTCTCTTTGGATCTCAATACAAAGTTCTCCTCGATGTTCTTGGAGATCTATTCGATGTAATTCTTTTTGCAGTGTGTTTGCCGAGATCCTATGAATTGTGGGTTTATGATTAAGATTATCTATGTAAAATATTTGATTCTTCTCTGAATTCTTATATGCATGATTTGATATCTTTGCAAGTCTCTTCGAATTATCAGTTTGGTTTGGCCTACTAGATTGATCTGTCTTGCAATGGGAGAAGTGCTTAGCTTTGGGTTCAATCTTGTGGTGTCCTTACAGTAGGGGCAGCAAGGCACGTATTGTATTGTTGCCATCGAGGATAAAAAGATGGGGTTTATATCATATTGCTTGAGTTTATCCCTCTACATCATGTCGTCTTTCCTATTGCGTTACTCTGTTCTTATGAACTTAATACTCTAGATGCATGCTGGATAGCGGTCGATGTGTGGAGTAATAGTAGTAGATGCTGAATCATTTCGGTCTACTTGACACGGACGTGATGCCTATGTTCATGATCATGCCTAGATATCATCATAACTATGCGCTTTTCTATCAATTGCTTGGCAGTAATTTGTTCACCCACCGTAATATATGCTATCTTGAGAGAAGCCACTAGTGAAATCTATGGCCCCCAGGTCTACTTTACATCATATTAATTTCCCGTCAATTAGGTATTTCTGTCGCTGTTTATTTTGCAATCTTTACTTTCCAATCTATAAAACAAAAATATCAAAAACATTTATCTTATTATATTTATCAGATCTCACTTTTGCAAGTGGCCGTGAAGGGATTGACAACCCCTTTATCGCGTTGGTTGCAAGGTTCTTATTTGTTTGTGCAGGTACTAGGCGATTTGCGTGTAGTCTCCTACTAGATTGATACCTTGGTTCTCAAAAACTGAGGGAAATACTTACGCTACTTTGCTGCATCACCCTTTCCTCTTCAAGGGAAAACCAACGCATGCTCAAGAGGTAGCAAGAAGGATTTATGGCGCCTTTGCCGGGGAGATCTACGGTCAAGTCAAGACATACCAAGTACCCATCACAAACTCTTATCCCTCGCATTACATTATTTGCCATTTGCCTCTCCTTTTCCTCTCCCCCACTTCACCTTTGCCGTTTTATTCACCGTTTTCTGTTCGCTTCTTTTCACTTGCCTCTTGTTTGCTTGTGTGTTGGATTGATTGTTTGTCGCGATGGCTCAAGATAATACCAAATTGTGTGACTTTTCCAATACCAACAATAATGATTTTATTAGCACTCCGATTGCTCCTACTACCGATGTTGAATCTTGTGAAATCAATACCGCTTTGTTGAATCTGGTTATGAAAGATCAATTTTCTGGCCTTCCTAGTGAAGATGCCGCTACCCATCTAAACAACTTCGTTGATTTGTGTGATATGCAAAAGAAATATGTGGATAATAATATTGTTAAATTGAAGCTATTTCCGTTTTCACTTAGAGATCGTGCTAAAACTTGGTTCTCTTCTTTGCCTAAAAATAGTATTGATTCATGGAATAAGTGCAAATATGCTTTTATCTCTAAGTATTTTCCTCCCGCTAAGATCATCTCTCTTAGAAACGATATTATGAATTTTAAGCAACTTGAGCATGAGCATGTTACACAAGTTTGGGAGAGGATGAAATTAATGATACGTAATTGCACTACACATGGTTTGAATCTATGGATGATTATACAAAAAATTTATGCCGGATTGAATTTTGCTTCTAGAAATCTTTTAGATTCGTCTTCGGGAGGTACTTTTATGAAAATCACTTTAGGGGAAGCTACTAAACTCCTAGATAATATTATGGTCAATTATTCTCAATGGCACACCGAAAGATCCACTAGTAAAAAGGTTCATGCTATTGAAGAGATTAATGTTTTGAGTGGAAAGATGGATGAACTTATGAAATTGTTTGCTAATAAGAGTGCTTCTTCCGATCCTAATGATATGCCTTTGTCCACTTTGATTGAGAATAATAATGAATCTATGGATGTGAATTTTGTTGGTAGGAACAATTTTGGTAACAACGCGTATAGAGGAAATTTTAATTCTAGGCCGTTTCCTAGTAATTCCTCTAATAATTATGGTAATTACTACAATAACTCTTATGGAAATTTTCATAAGATGCCATCTTATTTTGAGACTAGTGTTAAATAATTTATGATTTCGCAAAAGAATTTCAATGCTTTGCTTGAGGAAAAATTGCTTAAGATTGATGAGTTGGCTAGGAACGTGGATAGAATTTCTCTTGATGTTGATTCTTTGAAACTTAGATCTATTCCACCTAAGCATGATATCAATGAGCCTCTCAAGGACATGAGAATTTCCATTGATGAGTGCAAAGAAAGAATCGCTAGGATGCGTGCTAAAAAGGATTGCTTTGTGAAAGCGTGTTCTTCTAGTTTTCATGATAATAATGATGAAGATCTAAAAGTGATTGGTGTGTCTCCTATTAAGTCTTTGTTTGCCAATATGAATCTTTATAAAGATGGGACTGGAGATGAGTCAACTTTAGTTAGACGACGTCCCAATGATTCAGACTTTTTAGACCTTGATGCTAAATTTAATAAAACTGGGATTGAAGAGGTCAAAACTTCACATAGCAATGCACCCACTATTTTGGATTTCAAAGAATTTAATTATGATAATTGCTCCTTGATAGATTGTATTTCCTTGTTGCAATCCATGTTAATTCTCCTCATGCTTATGATCAAAACAAAGCTTTTACCAAACATATCGTTGATGCTTTAATGCAATCCCATAAAGAAAAGCTTGAATTAGAAGGTACTATCCCTGGAAAACTTTATGATGGGTGGTAACCTACTATTAAAATTAAGATTAAAGATCATGAATGCTATGCTTTATGTGATTTGGGTGCTAGTGTTTCCACGATTCCAAAAACTTTGTGTGATGTGTTAGGTTTCCGTGAATTTGATGATTGTTCTTTAAATTTTTATCTTGCGGATTCCACCATTAAGAAACATATGGGAAGAATTAATGATGTTCTTATTGTTGAAAATAGGAATTATGTCCCTGTAGATTTCATTGTTCTTGATATAGATTGCAATCCTACATGTCCTATTATTCTTGGCAGACCTTTCCTTGGAACGATTGGTGCAATTATTGACATGAAAGAAGGAAATATTAGATTCCAATTTCCATTAAGGAAAGGCATGGAATACTTTCCTAGAAAGAAAATTAAATTACCTTATGAATCTATTATGAGAGCCACATACGGATTGCATACCAAAGATGACAATACCTAGATCTATTCTTGTTTTTATGCCTAGCTAGGGGCGTTAAACGATACCGCTTGTTGGGAGGCAACCCAATTTTATTGTTGCTCCTTGCTTCTTGTTACTGTTTAGTAATAAATAAAACATATATCCTCTATTATTATTGTGTTTTTTATGTTTTAATTAGTGTTTGTGCCAAGTAAAGCCTTTAGGATCTTCTTGGATGATTGCTATTTGATCTTGCTGAAAAAAACAGAAAGTATGCACTCACGAGAATAATTTTCGTTTTTACCAGAGAGCGATAAAACACTGATTTCAACTTCAGTAGATCAATATACAAATTATTTGGGATGTACTAATTTCTCAGGATTTTTGGAGTTAAAGAAGTATTCATAACCTACAGATTACTACAGACTGTTCTGTTTTGACAGATTTTGTTTTTCGTGTGTTGTTTGCTTATTTTGATGAATCTATGGCTAATATTGGGGGGTATGAACCATAGAAAAGTTGGAATACAGTAGGTTTAACACCTATATAAATAAATAATGAGTTCATTACAGTACCTTAAAGTGGTGGTTTGTTTTCTTATACTAATGGAGCTCATGAGATTTTCTGTTGAGTTTTGTGTTGTGAAGTTTTCAAGTTTTTGGGTAAAGATTTGATGGATTTTGGAACAAGGAGTGGCAAGAGCCTAAGATTTGGGATGCCCAAGGCACCCCAAGGTAAAATTGAAGGACAACCAAAAGCCTAAGTTTGGGGATGCCCCGGAAGGCATCCCCTCTTTTGTCTTCGTCTATCGGTAACTTTACTTGGGGCTATATTTTTATTCACCACATGATATGTGTTTTGCTTGGAGCGCCTTGTATGATTTGAGTCTTTGCTTTTTAGTTTACCACAATAATCCTTGTTGTACACACCTTTTAGAGAGACACACATGAATAGGAATTTATTAGAATACTCTATGTGCTTCACTTATATCTTGTGAGCTAGATAATTTTGCTCTGGTGCTTCACTTATACCTTTTTAGAGCACGGTGGTGGTTTATTTTATAGAAATTATCGATCTCTCATGCTTCACTTATATTATTTTGAGAGTCTTTTAGAACAGCATGGTAATTTGCTTTGGCTAAGAAATTAGTCCTAATATGATAGGCATCCAAGATGAGTATAATAAAAACTTTCATACAAAGTGCATTGAATACTATGAGAAGTTTGATACTTGATGATTGTTCTGAGAGATGAAGATGGTGATATTAGAGTCATGCTAGTTAAGTAGTTGTGAATTTGAGAAATTCTTGTGTTCAAGTTTGTGATTCCCGTAGCATGCACGTATGGTGAACCGTTATGTGATGAAGTCGGAGCATGATTTATTTTTTGATTGTCTTCCTTATGAGTGGCGGTCGGGGACGAGCGATGGTATTTTCCTACCAATCTACCCCCTAGGAGCATGCGCGTAATACTTTGTTTCGATAACTAATAGATTTTTGCAAGAAGTACGTGAGTTCTTTATGACTAATGTTGAGTCCATGGATTATACACACTCTCATCCTTCCACCATTGCTAGCCTCTCTAATACAGCACACCTTTCGTCGGTGTCATACTGTAACATCCCAAATTTTCAATTTGGAATGTTATACACTAGATCATCATTGCATATCATATTTATTGCATTTTGGTTGATCCTAGAAATTTTTCGCAACTCAAGGACCCTCGGAGAGAGTTGGGGATTTCGTTGTTTTCATATTTGAGTTGTCTCAAATTTTGAAAATAGGATCTTTTGATTTTATTTATTTTATCTTCAATTTTTTCTATTACAAAAATATGAGAGAGGGAATAAAATGACTTTCCCAAAATAAAGAAATATTGAGGATTTAATAAAAAATCAAATAAGATTTTATTTGGTTTTATTTGCTATTTTATTTGAATTTAGGAAAAAATTTGCGTTTTTCAAAATTGCTTTTAGGCCCCAAATAAATGTTCACTTCGTCTGGCTTGATTTTAGAAGTCGGGGAAAATTTATTTCGGGATTTTGGAGTCCGTTTAGTATTTCTTTCGTTAGTTCTTCTGCGCGAAATTAATTAAAAAAATCCGAACCGACTCCGGGCCGTACCCGGGCGGGACTCCGCCCGGGGGGGGGGGGGCTTTATAATCCGCTCGCCCGAGCCGCCGAAGCCCACCAGCGCCTCAGCCCTGCAGCCCGCCCGCGCGCCCCAAACCCTAGCATCGCCACCGCGCCGCCTCGCCGCCGTCCGCCTCGCCGCCGCCCCGCCGAGCCGCCTCGCCGCCGACCCCGCCGTCCGAGGTAGCCGCCGTCACCGGCGGTTTTCCTCAGAAAACCGCCCGTTTTTTAAAAAAAACCACGGTTTTTTAGATCCTTTTTTTATTATTAGAACGTTTTTTTTACGGTTTAGTTATTTAGCGAGCGTTCGCTTGTTTGTTCGTTTTAACGAACGTGTTCATTGTTTAGATCTAGTTAACGAACGTTCGTTCGTTAATCTGTTCGTCGTTTTTCTTTTTCTCGGATTTTCCGCGATTATTTCTGATCGCGATTTGTGATCCGATTTTCGTTTTAGTATAACTTCTCGCTCGTTTATCGGAATCAGGCGATTCAAGCGCCCGGAGTTTTGTCTCGCAACCCTCTTTCCGTTTAACCAACTCAAACAAGTTTTTACTTCTGTAAAATTGCCTTAGATCCAGAATAGTAAACGAAGCCTGTTTCTTTTGCTGTTTGTCTTTCGTTGCTTCGTTCGATTGGATTCTTTTTGCCAACCGGAATTCTTAAGTTGAACCTTCTGGTTAGATCTCTTATTTGAGTTTTACCTGTGCATTAGATGTGTACTTATTGTGTGCTTGTTAGTTTGCGATAGAGTACCCGGAGTGCGCCGCTTGTTACTTCGAATCGCTAGGTTTCCTGGATCATCAGCAAGGCAAGTAACACTTTGATCATACCTCCTACTACCCTGTTTTATTGCATTAGATCAATCCTTACACATTGCATGATTAGGATCTAACTAAATTGTGGGTTTGGGAAGTAGTTGAGGTAGTACCTATTACCTGTTTATTATCAAACCATTGGGAGTTACTTCTACGTTGCTTATTATGCCATGCTATGCCAGTAGACGTGGATTGGGTGAGTGTATCCATGACATATGTGAGTTGGTTAATTAATGGTTTATTTAAGGTGGCAACGTAAACACTCATCTGGGTGGATTGAGGTACCTGGGTATTCCAGGATTGCCTGTTTTCTTTTGGACCATTACCCAGGTTCAAAGGGATCATGAGATTATTCATGCTAGAAACTTCCGTGTGCAGCCACAAGCTATTATGGGCTCTAGCATAGTTGACTAAGTCGTGCGAACTCTTACAGTGGTAGACTAGCAGATGTAGGGGATGTAGGTGGTACGGTCTACCCATCGTAAGGTGCTAGCGCTTCTGAAAGACTATGTCTCGGTCATCCGTTTCTCAAACACCATGTAGTGCGAGAAACGAAACGGAGGCGATCGAGTCTTGTGGGGAAAAGTGCGCAAACCTCTGCAGAGTGTATAAACTAATCATGGTTAGCCGTGTCCCCGGTTATGGACATCTTGAGTATCTAGTACCTAGATTATCATGTGAATCTCAACATGTTACTATAAAATTTAATTTGATGGGTTTGTTTAATGATGATGTTTAATTGGGATTGAGGATGCTGTCAACCATTCTCAATGTTTAACAACCACCATGATAGTTAAATAAATTTATTCCTTTGCAGTAGGGAAAAATTAGCTTTTCGCAAAACTATAACCATAGAGCTTTCCACCAGCCAAATATGCATGTAGAATAGCTGTTTCTTTCCATTACTCTCTATGTATTACATTGCCAGCATATACCACGTGCTGACCCGTTCCGGGCTGCAACGTTAATGTTGCAGACTTTTCAGACGATGATTAAGGAGGTTTAGGTCGTGGTTCTATACTCAGTGATGCCGTTGGAGTTGATGGACTCACTTATCTTCCAAGCCTTCCGCTGTTATCGTTATTAGATGGCCTTAAGCCATATTTATTGTAATAAGTTCTCTATTGTGACACTCGATGTAATAAGTGTTTTGCTACTCTGTTATAAATCCTTCCAGTACTGTGTGGTGTCAGCATTACTGATCCAGGGATGACACCGGAGCACAGAGATTGGACCGTTGAGGTCTGGTCGCTACACATACACCCACCATATACGTTCCTCAAAAAAGCCACCATACCTACTTATTATGGCATTTCCATAGCCATTCCGAGATATATTGCCATGCAACTTTCCACCGTTCCGTTTATTATGACACGCTCCATCATTGTCATATTGCTTTGCATGATCATGTAGTTGACGTCATATTTGTGGCAAAGACACCATCCATAATTTTTCATACATGTTACTCTTGATTCATTGCACATCCCGGTACATCACCGAAGGCATTCACATAGAGTCATATTTTTTCTAAGTATCGAGTTGTAATTCTTGAGTTGTAAGTAAATGATAGTGTGATGATCATCATTATTAGAGCATTGTCCTAGTGAGGAAAGGATGATGGAGACTATGATTCCCCCACAAGCCGGGATGAGACTCTGGACGAAAAATAAAGAAGGAAAAAATAAGAGGCCATAAAAAAAGAGAAGAGGCCCAAACAAAAAAATGAAATGAGAGAAAAATAGAGAAGGGGCAATGCTACTACCCTTTTCCACACTTGTGCTTCAAAGTAGCACCATGATCTTCATGATAGAGAGTCTCTTATGTTGTCACTTTCACATACTAGCGGGAATTTTTCATTATAGAACTTGGTTTTTATATTCCAATGATGGGCTTCCTCCAAATGCCCTAGGTCTTCGTGAGCAAGCAAGTTGGATGCACACCCACTTAGTTTCTTTGTTGAGCTTTCATACACTTATAGCTCTAGTGCTTCTGTTGCATGGCAATCCCTACTCACTCACATTAATAACTATTGATGGGCATCTCCATAGCCCGTTGATACGCCTAGTTGATGTGATACTATCTCCTCCTTTTTGTCTTCTCCACAACCACCATTCTATTCCACCTATAGTGCTATATCCATGGCTCACACTCATGTATTGCGTGAAGATTGAAGAAGTTTGAGAACATCAAAAGTATGAAACAATTGCTTGGCTTATCATCGGGGTTGTGCATGATTCAAATATTTTGTGTGATGAAGATAGAGCATAGCCAGACTATATGATTTTGTAGGGATAACTTTCTTTGGCCATTTTATTTTGAGAAGACACAATTGCTTGGTTAGTATGCTTGAAGTATATTGTTTTTATGCCAACACCAAACTTTTGTCTTGAATCTTTCGAATCTGAATATTCATGCCACAATAAAGAAAAGTACATTGAAATTATGTTAGGAAGCATTCCACATCAAAAATTCTGTTTTTATCATTTACCTACTCGAGGGCGAGCAGGAATTAAGCTTGGGGATGCTTGATACGTCTCCAACGTATCTATAATTTTTGATTGTTCCATGCTATTATATTATCTATTTTGGATGTTTAATGGGATTTATTATGCACTTTTATATTATTTTTGGGACTAACCTATTAACCGAAGGCCCAGTGCAAATTGCTGTTTTTTTTGCCTATTTCAGTGTTTCATAGAAAAGGAATATCAAACGGAATCCAAATGAAATGAAAGCTTCACGAGGATATTTTTTTTGGAACAAACGCAATCCAAGAGACTTGGAGTGGACGTCAATGAAGCAACGAGGCAGCCACGAGGGGGGAGGGCGCGTCCCCACCATCGTGAGCCCCTCGTGGCTCCACCGACATACTTCTTTCGCCTATATATACTCTTATACCCTGAAAACATCAGGGGGAGCCACGAAACCACTTTTCCACCGCCGCAACCTTCTGTACCCGTGAGATCCCATCTGGGGACCTTTTCCAACGATCGACCCAAGGGGGATTCGATCATGGAGGGCTTCTACATCAACACCATAGCCTCTTTGATGATGTGTGAGTAGTCTACCACAGATCTTCGGGTCCATAGTTATTAGCTAGATGGCTTCTTCTCTCTCTTTGGATCTCAATACAAAGTTCTCCTCGATGTTCTTGGAGATCTATTCGATGTAATTTTTTTTGCGGTGTGTTTGCCGAGATCTGATGAATTGTGGGTTTATGATTAAGATTATCTATGAAAAATATTTTATTCTTCTCTGAATTCTTATATGCATGATTTGATATCTTTGCAAGTCTCTTCGAATTATCAGTTTGGTTTGGCCTACTAGATTGATCTTTCTTGCAATGGGAGAAGTGCTTAGCTTTGGGTTCAATCTTGTGGTGTCCTTTCCCAATGACAGCAGGGGCATCAAGGCACGTATTGTATTGTTGCCATCGAGGATAAAAAGATGGGGTTTATATCATATTGCTTGAGTTTATCCCTCTACATCATGTCATCTTGCCTAATGTGTTACTTTTTTCTTATGAACTTAATACTCTAGATGCATGCTGGATAGCGGTCGATGTGTGTAGTAATAATAGTAGATGCAGAATCTTTTCGGTCTACTTGAGACGGATGTGATGCCTATGTTCATGATCATGCCTAGATATCATCATAACTATGCGCTTTTCTATCAATTGGTCGGCAGTAATTTGTTCACCCACCGTAATATATGAATTCTTGAGAGAAGCCACTAGTGAAACTTATGGCCCTCGGGTCAACTTTACATCATATTAATTTCCCGTCAACTAGCTATTTCTGTCGCCGTTTATTTTGCAATCTTTACTTTCCAATCCATAAAACAAAAATACCAAAAATATTTATCTTATTATCTTTACCAGATCTCACTTTTGCAAGTGGCCGTGAAGGGATTGACAACCCCTTTATCGCGTTGGTTTCAAGGTTCTTATTTGTTTGTGCAGGTACTAGGCGATTTGCGTGTAGTCTCCTACTGGATTGATACCTTGGTTCTCAAAAACTGAGGGAAATACTTATGCTACTTTGCTGCATCACCCTTTCCTCTTCAAGGGGAAACCAACACATGCTCAAGAGGTAGCATGCATCATTGCGACAGTTCGTCGTGCTGAGACACCACGTGATGATCGGGTGTGATAAGCTCTATGTTCGCATACAACGGGTGCAAGATAGTTTTGCACATGCGGAATACTCGGGTTAAACTTGACAAGCCTAGCATGTACATACATGGCCTCGAAACACTAGGGACCGAAAGGTCAAACGTGAATTATATAGTAGATATGATCAACATAGAGATGTTCAGCATTGAAAACTACTCCATCTCACGTGATGATCGGACATGGTTTAGTTGATATGGATCATGTGATCATTTAGATGACTCGAGGGATGTCCATCTAAGTGGGAGTTCTTAAGTAATATGATTAACTGAACTTAATTTATCATGAACTTAGTCCTGATAGTTTTTGCATATCTATGTTGTAGATCAATGGCCTGTGCCACCGTTCCCTTGAATTTTAATGCGTTCCTAGAGAAAGCTAAGTTGAAAGATGATGGTAGCAACTACACGGATTGGGTCCGTAACTTGAGGACTATCCTCATTGCTGCACAAAAGAATTATGTACTTGATGCACCGCTAGGTGACAAGCCCCTTCCCGCTAATGTAGACGCTTTGAACGTCTGGCAGACGCGGTCTAATGACTACTCTATAGTTCAGTGTGCCATGCTCTATGGCTTGGAATCGAGACTTCAACAAAGACGCTTTGAACGTCATGGACCATATGAGATGTTCTAGGAATTGAAGTTAATATTTCAAGCAAATGCCCGAGTTGAGAGATATGAAGTCTCCAACAAGTTCTATAGCTGCAAGATGGAGGAGAATACTTCTGTCAGTGAACACATACTCAGAATGTCTGGGTATCATAACCACTTGACTCAGCTAGGAGTTAATCTTCTGGATGATAGTGTTATTGACAGAGTTCTTCAATCATTGCCACCAAGCTACAAGGCTTCTTGATGAACTATAATATGCAAGGGATGGATAAGACAATTCCCGAGCTCTTCGCTATGCTCAAAGCTGCAGATGTAGAAATCTAGAAAGAGCATCAAGTGTTGATGGTTAACAAGACCACTAGTTTCAAGAAAAAGGGCAAGGGAAATAAGGGGAACTTCAAGAAGAATGGCAAGTGATACGTCCATTTTGCATCATGTTTTCTTACTGTTATTTATAACATTTTATCGATAATAATGCTTTTTGGAGTAATCCTAATGCCTTTTCTCTCATAATTTGCAAGGAACACACCAAGAGAGAGAATTCTGGCAGCTGGAAATCTGGACCTGGAAAAGCTACGTCATGCCACCTATTCTGCACAACTCCAAATGAGCTGAAACTTCACGGGGATTTTTTATGGATTATTTAAGAAATACTGGAGCCAATTAACACCAGAGGGGGCCACCAGGTGGGCACAACCCACCTGGGAGCGCCCTGGTGGGTTGTGGCCTACTCGGCCCACCTCTGGTGCCCATCTTCTGGTATATAAGTCATTTTGAACTAGAAAAAATAAGGGGGAGACTTTCGGGAGGAAGCACCGCCGCCTCGAGGCGGAACTTGGGCAGGAGCACTTTTGCCCTCCGGCGGAGCGATTCAGCCAGAGGGAACTTCCCTCCCGGAGGGGGAAATCATTGTCATCATCATCACCAACAACTCTCCCATCTTGGGGAGGGAAATCTCCATCAACATCTTCAACAACACCATCTCCTCTCAAACCCTAGTTCATCTCTTGTGTTCAATCTTATTACCGGAACTATAGATTGGTACTTGTGGGTGACTAGTAGTGTTGATTACATCTTGTAGTTGATTACTATATGGTTTATTTGGTGGAAGATTATATGTTCAGATCCATTATGCTATTTAATACTCCTCTGATCATGAACATGTTTATCATTTGTGAGTAGTTACTTTTATTCTTGAGGTCATGGGAGAAATCATGTTGCAAGTAATCATGTGAGCTTGATATGTGTTCGATATTTTGATAGTATGTATGTTGTTATTCCCTTAGTGGTGTCATGTGAATGTCGACTACATGACACTTCACCATATTTGGGCCTAAGGGAATGGATTGTGGAGTAGCAATTAGATGATGGGTTGCGAGAGTGACAAAAACTTAAACCCCGGTTTATATATGCGCTATTTCGTAAGGGACCGATTGGATCCAAAAGTTTAATGCTATGGTTAGAATTTATTCTTAATACTTTTCTCATAGTCGCGGATGCTTGCGGGAGGGTTAATCATAAGTAGGAGGTTTGCTCAAGTAAGAACATCACCTAAGCACCGGTCCACCCACATATCAAATTATCAAAGTAGCGAACACAAATCAAACTAACATGATGAAAGTGACTAGATGAAATTCCGTGTACCCTCAAGAACACTTTGCTTATCATAAGAGACCATTTTGGCCTGTCCTTTGCGTCAAAAGGATTGGGCTACCTTGCTGCACTTTTGTTACTACTATTGTTACTTGCTTGTTACAAATTATCTTGCTATCAAACTACTCTGTTACTTACAATTTCATCACTTGCAGACACTTACTGAAAACTACTTGTCATTTCCTTCTGCTCCTCGTTGGGTTCGACACTCTTACTTATCGAAAAGAGCTTCTATTGCAAAGGAACTGGTCACTGGAAGCGGAACTGCCCCAAGTATTTGGCGGATAAGAAGGATGTCGAAGTGAACAAAGGTGTGTTTGATATACATGTTATTAATGTGTACCTTACTAATGCCCGTAGTAGCGCCTGGGTATTTGATACTGGTTATGTTGCTCATATTTGCAACTCAAAACAGGAGCTACGGATTAAACGAAGATTGGCTAAGGATGAGGTGATGATGCGCGTCTGGAATGGTTCGAAGGTCGATGTGATCGTCGTCGGCACGCTACCTCTACATCTACCTTCAGGATTAGTTTTAGACCTGAATAATTGTTATTTGGTGCGAGCGTTGAGGATGAACATTCTATCTGGATCTTGTTTGATGCGAGACGGTTATTCATTTAAATCAAATAATAATGGTTATTCTATTTATATGAGTAATATCTTTTATGGTCATGCACCGTTGAAGAGTGGTCTATTTTTGTTGAATCTCGATCATGGTGATACACACATTCATAATATTGATGCCAAAAGATGCAAAGTTGATAATAATAGTGCAACATATTTGTGGCACTACCGTTTAGGTCATACTGGCGTAAAGCGCATGAAGAAACTCCATGCGGATGGAATTTTGTAATCACTTGATTATGAATCATTTGATGCTTACGAACCATGCCTCATGGGCAAGATGACTAAAACTCCATTCTCGGGAACAATGGAGTGAGCCACTGACTTATTGGAAATAATACATACCGATGTATGCGGTCTGATGAGTGTTGAGGCTCGCGGCGGGTATCATTATTTTCTGACCTTCACAGATGATTTGAGTAGATATGGGTATATCTACATAATGAAACACAAGTCTGAAACATTTGAAAAGCTCAAAGATTTTTAGAGTGAAGTGGAGAATCATCGTAACAAGAAAATAAAGTTTGTAGGATCTGATCGCGAAGGAGAATAGTTGAGTTACGAGTTTTGCCTTCATTTAAAACAATGTGGAATAGTTTCACAACTCACGCCACTTGGAACACCACATCGTAGTGGTGTGTCCGAACTTCGTAACCATACTTTATTAGATATGGTGCGATATATGGTGTCTCTTACTGATTTACCACTATCATTTTGGGGTTATGAATTAGTGACAGCTGCATTCACTTTAAATAGGGAACCATCTAAAACTGTTGAGACGACATCGTATGAACTATGGTTGGGCAAGAAACCTAAGCTGTCGTTTATTAAAGTTTGGGGTTGCGATGCTTATGTGAAAAAGCTTCAGCCTAATAAGCTCGAACCCAAATCAGAGAAGTGTGTCTTCATAGGATACCCAAAAGAAACTGTTGGGTACACCTTCTATCACAGATCCAAAGGCAAGATCTTTGTTGCTAAGAATGGATCCTTTTTAGAGAAGGATTTTCTCTCAAAAGAAGTGAGTGGGAGGAAAGTAGAACTTGATGAGGTAATTGTACCTTCTCTCGAATTGGAAAGTAGCTCATCACAGAAATTAGTTCCAGCTATGCCTACACCAACTAGAGAGGAAGCTAATGATAATGATCATGAAACTTCAGATCAAGTTACTACTGAACCTCGTAGGTCAACCAGAGCATGTTCCGCACCTGAGTGGTATGGTAATCCTGTTCTGGAAGTCATGTTACTAGACCATGACGAACCTGCGAACTATGAGGAAACGATGATGAGCCTAGATTCCAATAAATGGCTTGAGGCCATGAAATCTGAGATAGGACCCATGTATGAGAACGAAGTGTGGACTTTGGTTGGCTTGCCCGATGATCGGCAAGCCATAGAGAATAAATGGAACTTCAAGAAGAAGACTGACACTGATGGTAATGTTACTGTCTACAAAGCTCGACTTGTTGAGAAAGGTTTTTGACAAGTTCAAGGAGTTGACTACGATGAGACTTTCTCACCCGTAGCGATGCTTAAGTCGGTCCGAATCATGTTAGCAATTGCCGCATTTTATGATTATGAAACCTGGCAAATGGACGTCAAAACTACATTCCTTAATGGATTTCTCAAATGAGAGTTGTATATGATGCAATTAGAAGGTTTTGTTGATCCTAAAGGTTCTAACAAAATGTGCAAGCTCCAGCGATCCATTTATGGACTGGTGCAAGCATCTCGGAGTTGGAATATACGCTTTGATAGTGTGATGAAAGCATATGGTTTTATATAGACTTTTGGAGAAGCCTGTATTTACAAGAAAGTGAGTGGGAGCTCTGTAGCATTTCTAATATTATATGTGGATGACATATTGTTGATTGGAAATGATATAGAATTTCTGGATACCACAAAAGGACACTTGAATAAGAGTTTTTCAATGAAAGACCTCGGTGAAGCTGCTTATATATTGGGCATCAAGATCTATAGAGATAGATCAAGACGCTTAATTGGACTTTCACAAAGTACATACCTTGATAAAGTTTTGAAGAAGTTGAAAATGGATCAGTCAAAGAAAGGGTTCTTGCCTGTGTTACAAGGTATGAAATTGAGTCAGACTCAATGCCCGACCACTACAGAAGATAGAGGGAAAATGAAAGTCATTCCCTATGCCTCGGCCATAGGATCTATCATGTATGCTATGTTGTGTACCAGACCTGATGTGTGCCTTGCTATAAGTTTAGCAGGGAAATACCAAAGTAATCCAGGAGTGGATCACTGGACCGCGGTCAAGAACATCCCGAAGTACCTGAAAAGGGCTAAGGATATGTTTCTCATTTATGGAAGGGACAAAGAGCTCGTCGTAAATGGTTACGCTTTGACACTGATCCGGATGACTCTAAGTCACAAACCGGATACATACTTATATTGAATGGTAGAGCTGTCAGTTGGTGCAGTTCCAAGCAAAGCATCGTGGCGGGATCTACGTGTGAAGCGGAGTGCATAGCTGCTTCGGAAGCAGCGAATGAAGGAGTCTGGATGAAGGAGTTCATATTCGATCTAGGTGTAATACCTAGTGCATCGGGTCCAATGAAAATATTTGTGTCAATACTGGAGCAATTGCCTTGGCGAAGGAATCCAGATTTCACAAAGAACTAAACACTGCCCCTCGTTTAATTGCTTCACCTAGATACCTCCCGTGCGGGCTTCGGCTCTGTCATTTGCCGTGGCCGAACTTGCCCTGCTCGCGCTCATCCCGTGCCGGCTGCGCCCCGGGCTACTCTGGCCTCGCCTCGCAGCCACAACTGTTGTCGACTGCGCCCCATGAGACTCCCCAGCAGCGCCCCCACTCGTGTGTGGCCGTTCCACCCCTTTCTTTCCCGCTCCCTGCGCCTACTTGCAGGAGCCCGCCGCTGCTCACTTCTTCAGTCACTGCCGCCGCCTCCTCCTATTTCTGCTGCTCAGCGCCGCTATCAACGGCTCCTCCATGTGGCCCGCACCACCGCTGCCCTGCGCCGCCCGCCGCTGCTTGCCCAGGCCTGGCCGCCGGCGCCCTATGCTGTCGCGCATCCGTGCAACCGCGCAGCTCGAGCCCCTGCTGGCCGCCGCCGCCCCATGCACCGGCGCCCTAGCTGCGCCCGGTCATGCCGGAGCCGCTCCTGCCTTCGCCTGGCCGCGCCGGCGCCGCCCTTGTTTGCTGTTGTTTTGCTCCTACAGCCGCTGCATACAGGCCGGCCCTTGCTTAGTTTAGATTAGGACTAACCATGATTAGTGCTAACCCCCCTCCAATAGTTTTTGACAGTGGTCCCAAGGCCACTAACTAATCAATTAAGTTTTTGTTTTAAAAAATGTTAACTAGCCCTAAGTCAATGACATGCGGGTCCCACTGGACCCGCTGACCAGTCAACCTTTGACCAGTCAACTGCTGAGTCAGCAGTTGACTGGCCCCAGTGTCAGCCCCTCTGGATCACTCTAGGTGCAGTGCACTAGGTGCACCTAGCCTTTTCTAGAGATTTTCGAGATTAATAATAATTCCAAGACTTTTCAAAAATGTTTAAAACTTAGAAAATTAATATAAAATAATCCGTAACTCGGATGAAAAAAAATTATATATAAAAGTTACTCAGAAAAATCCAACGAATCCGAATACACAGTCCGTTCATCTGTCACATGCCCCTTACATGCTGAACATGGAACTGTCCCTCTCTTTCATCTATCCGGAAAATGCCAAACATCGGGAAAACCCCTCTGGATGTTTCCCCCTTCGCCAGTAGCACCTAGTACTGCGTTAGAACACCCCTAGCTCTGCATATTGTCATGTCATGCTTAGTGATGCAGTTGTTTACTTTATATTTATTGTTTCTTCCCCCTCTTTAACCGGTAGGCCCCGATACCGATGCTACCCCTATGATCGACTATATCGTCGACGATCCTTCTTTTGCAGCAGAGCTTCTTGGCAAGAAAACCCCCATTGATCATTCCGATATCGCCCATTCCCTTCTCTCTTATGCTTGCATTAGAACTGCTACTGCTTTCTGTATGATCCTACTCTGATGCATAGCCTGTTTTTGTTACCTGATTTCATACCTTACCTGCTTATTCTAAACTGCTTAGTATAGGTTGGTTAGAGATCCATCAGTGACCCCCCACCTTGTCCCAGTTGGCCCGCTTGATGACCAATGACTCAATCAACGTGATCGACGTCCAGACCCCCGACACCACACATCACCCCCTTAGTTGTATGACTCTGTAGAGTTACTATCGAGTGCCGAGGGTGATACCTCGTCAGCACTTCTGATGTTAACCATGTAGTGTAACTATTCGGTCGTGGTCATTGATGACCCACAAGTATAGGGGATCAATTGTAGCTCTTTTCGATAAGTAAGAGTGTCGAACCCAACAAGGAGCAGAAGGAAATGACAAGTGGTTTTCAACAAGGTAATGTCTGCAAGTGCTGAAGTTGTAAGTAACAGAGTAGTATGATAGCAAGACATTTTGTAACGAGCAAGTAATGATAATAGTAACAAAAGTGCAGCAAGGTAGCCCAATTCTTTTGAGGCAAAGGATAGGCCAAAATCATCTCTTATAGTTGATGACCCACAAGTATAGGGGATAAATTGTAGCTCTTTTCAATAAGTAAGAGTGTCGAACCCAACGGGGAGTAGAAGGTACTGACAAGTGATTTTCAGCAAGGTAATGTCTGCAACTGCTGAAATTGTAAGTAACAGAGTAGTTTGGTAGCAAGATAATTTGTAACGAGCAAGTAACGATAATAGTAGCAAAACTGCAGCAAGGTAGCCCAATACTTTTGAGGCAAAGGACAGGCCAAAATGGTCTCTTATAAACAAAGCGTTCTTGAGGGTACACGAGATTTTCATCTAGTCACTTTCACCATGTTGGTTCGATTTGTGCTCGCTACTTTGATAATTTGATATGTGGGTGGACCAGTGCTTAGGTGCTTCTCTTACTTGAACAAACCTCCTACTTATGATTAACCCTCCCGCAAGCATCCGCAAGTACGAGAAAAGTATTAAGAATAAATTCTAACCATAGCATTAAACTTTTGGATCCAATCGGTCCCTTACAGAATAGCACATAAACTGGGGTTTAAGCTTCTTTCACTCTCGCAACCCATCATCTAATTGCTACCCCATAATGCATTCCCTTAGGCCCAAATATGGTGAAGTGTCATGTAGTCGACGTTCACAAGACACCACTAAGGGAATCACAACATACATACCATCAAAATATCGAACACATATCAAGTTCACATGATTACTTGCAACATGATTTCTCCCGTGACCTCAAGAACAAAAGTAACTACTCAAAAATGATAATCATGCTCAAGATCAGAGGGGTATTAAATAGCATATTGGATCTGAACATATAATCTTCCACCAAATAAACCATATAGTAATCAACTACAAGATGTAACCAACACTACTAGTCACCCACAAGCACCAATCTATAGTTTCGGTAACAAGATTGAACACAAGAGATGAGCTAGGGTTTGAGATGAGATGGTGTTGTTGAAGATTTTGATGGAGATTGCCCTCCCCAAGATGCAAGAGTTGTTGGTGATGATGATGACGATGATTTCCCCCTTTGGGAAGGAAGTTCACCCGGCGGAATTGCTCCGCAGTGGGCAAAAGTGCTCCTGCCCAAGTTCCGCCCCGAGACGGCGGCACTCCGTCTCGAAAGTCATCTCCTTATTTTTTCTAGGTCAAAATGGCTTATATACCGGAAGATGGGCACCGAAGGTGGGCCTGGGTGAGCACAACCCACCAGGGCACGCCTGGGCTCCCTGGCGCGCCCAGGTGGGTTGTGCCCACCTGGTGGGCCCCCTCTGGCACTTATTTGCTCCAATATTCTTCATATATCCAATAAAAATTCTCCGTGAAGTTTGAGCTTGTTTGGAGTTGTGCAGAATAGGTAGCCTGACGTAGCTTTTCCGGGTCCAGATTTCCAGCTATCGGAATTCTCCCTCTTTGTGTATACCTGGCATATTATGAGAGAAAAGACATTAGAATTACTCCAAAAAGCATTATTATGGATAAAAGCATCATAAATAACAGTAGAAAACTTGATGCAAAATGGACGTATCAACTCCCCAAATCTTAGACCTCGCTTGTCCTCAAGCGAAAACCGAAATCGAAAAACATGTCCACATGCTTAGAGAGAGAGAGAGAAAGCTGTCGATAAAAACAAAGTACAGACATAGAAGCATCATGTTGATTATTGTAACAGCAACAAACTTAAACATAAGACTCTTATCAAAGAACTTTTATCATAGACTTCTCATGAACAAGTGATAATTCATGAAGCAAAAACTCTATTAGAAACTAACAAACTCTGTTCTCAGTCAAGTTTGCAACTACAATTCGTCATCTTTTCAGGAAAGGTCATGTATCGGGGCCTTTAGGCAAGTCCACATACTCAACCATCATATAGTCTTCCATGATTGCTAACACTCACCGCGTACACATGAGCAAAACGATTCAACCAGACACATAGAAAGATAGGGGCTTGTAGTTTCGCCTCCCAACATATTCACCTCAAGGGTGATGTCAACAATATTAACTCATGCTATCTATATTCAACTGGACATATGTGCCTAGATCTTTCTCACCACATGATGCTTGCCAAAGGAGAAAAATAAAAAGGAATAGAGAGAAAACTTTTGACTCTTTGCATAAAAGTAAATACATAAAAGTAAAATATAGGCCCTTCGCAGAGGGAAGCAGAAGTTACCATGCGCTTGTCTGTTTGTATGCTCAACCCCTTAGTGCAAAAGAACGTCACGTTGTATTTCCCCTTGTGATAGCAACCTTTATTATGCAGTCTGTCACTTTTATTCTTCACCGTCACAAGTTCATACAACGCTCAACACTAAATGATCTCACACTTTTAGAAGCAATTTTTATTGCCTTTTTGCACCGACGGCAACTTACTTGAGGGATCTTGCTCAAACCCTAGGTAGGTATGGTGGACTCTTGAAAATAAGATTTAGGTTCAAGGGTTTTTGGATGCACAAGTAGTATCTCTACTTAGTGCCTAATTTTTGGCTAGCAAAGATAGGGGGCAAGCACCACATGTTAAAGGATCCATGACAATATGACTTCTGTGTGAATGTAAACAAATATAAACCATTAGGTTGTCATCCTTGTCCAACGTCAACAATTTTGGCATATAATATTTTGATGAGGGCTCACAATCACAAAAGTTTTCTAGGATAGTATATTTATATGCGAATCTTCTCTTCCCTTAATAATTCTTTCATGAGTTGCATCATTGACTAATGCTATGTTTGCCAATCTCTAACAAAAATTTCTACTTATACTTTTCTTATGTGGTGTCATCACCTACCATAAGATTAGCATATGATCGTTTTCATTTATTTCCTTTCTTTTTATTTTTTTCCTTACTTTTTCTTTGCAACATGAAAGTAAAGAAAGCAAAAACTCAAACTAAACTTTATTATATATCTCCCACACGATTACAAGGATAGATCACTAAGCGAACTCTTGAAAAAGAAAGGATCGAACTAAACTTTTATTCATCTAAAGCAAAAGACTGAACTAAAATAAGTAAAGGCAAAAGATAGTGGGGGTGATATGATACCGGGGCACCTCCCCCAAGCTTGGTGGAAGCCAAGGGGAGTGCCCATACCCGATACCCAATTTTCTTTTGGTGATGAAGAAGAAGGTGGTGGTGATGAAGAAGGGATTTTGTCCTCGGGTTTCCATGGCAGAGGTCCACCATCATAAGAGGAAGAGTGAGTCTCACGGGTCCTGCAACCGGCAGCCAAACTCATACCTTTAAACCTTGCCTCATATGCAAAGACTTGGTTTTGGAGATCGTAAATTTTTCTTTGGAGGAAGTTGATTTGCTCGTTGAGGGTGAAGACGATGTCCTTCATGGGCTTGCCATCCACCTTGAGATCACAAGAAAGGTCCGCGATCATGAGGTGATTGTCATTGAATCCACGCTTCACCATCCCCTTGTAGCGGAAGACATCGTGTTCCATAGCTTCGAGCCTGGCCTCCATGGTTTCCGTCCCCTTAAGACCAGACACATCGCAGAGGTGAAGCACCCCCTCATGAATGTGGATAACTTGAGGGTGCTGCACCACCTCCTGCAAATATGGGTTGCTGACGTTCTTGAAGAACCTGTCCTTGGAGGAGCTTGAAGCGGCCATGGTAGATGGGATGATAGAAAACAACAAGAAAACAAAACAAAATATTTCTCCGTGATACGGTGGTCAATAGGTTCGTGGGGTATATGAAGATTTTTTATCTTGGGAAACAAGCAAGCTGTAGAAAAATGGAGTCCGAAAGGTACCCCAGGTGGGCACAACCCACCTAGGAGCGCCTAAGCGCGCCTTGGTGTCTTGTGCCCACTAGGGTATGCTTCCTGGAAGTTTCTTATTTTCCTATTTTTCTAAATATTCCAAAACTGACAAAAAATATTTTGCGGATTTTTTGGAGTATCTCTACTTACCGTATCACGTACCTCCTTATTTTCACGATTATGGAGTGTTCCAGAAGGACTCTTTTATGTGTTCTTTCGGTGTCAAAGTTTGGATAATATTACTTTCAACATTAATGGGCGTACCTCAGATATATTGTTTTATTCGTTGCCCGTTAACAACCTTCGGGTTAGTACCTTCGGCATTATTTATTTTGATGGCTCCAGACCGATAAACCTCCTCGATAACATAGGGTCCTTCCCATTTGGAGAGGAGCTTTCCTGCAAAGAATCTAAAATGAGAGTTATACAAAAGAACGTATTCTCCGAATTTTAACTCACGCTTTTAGATTCACTTATCATGCCATCTTTTGACTTTTTCTTTAAATAACTTAGCATTTTCATAAGCTTGGGTTCTCCATTCATCTAAAGAGCTAATATCAAATAACCTCTTTTCACCAGCAAGTTTGAAATCATAGTTGAGCTCTTTGATTGCCCAATATGCTTTGTGTTCTAACTCTAGAGGCAAATGACAAGCTTTTCCATAAACCATTTTATAAGGAGACATAACCATAGGATTTTTGTATGCTGTTCTATAAGCCCAAAGTGCACCATCTAACTTCTTAGACCAATTCTTCCTGGACCTATTGACAGTCTTTTGCAAAAATTAATTTTATTTCTCTATTTCTAAGTTCAACTTGACCACTAGACTGAGAATGATAAGGTGATGCAATTCTATGGTTAACATCATACTTGGGAAGCATTTTACGGAAAGCACCATGAATAAAGTGTGAACCACCATCAGTCATTAAGTATCTAGGGACTCCAAACGTTGGGAAAATAACTTCCTTAAGCATTTGAATAGAGGTGTTGTGATCAACACTACTGGTTGGAATAGCTTCTACCCACTTGGTAACATAATCAACATCAACCAGAATATGTGTATACCCATTAGAGGAAGGAAAAGGTCCCATGTAATCAAATCCCCAAACATCAAATGGTTCAACAACAAGTGAATAATTCATAGGCATTTCTTGATGCTTACCGATATTATCTATTCTTTGGCATTCATCACAAGATAAGACAAACTTACGGGCATCCTTGAGGAGAGTAGGCCAGTAAAATCCAGATTGCAATACCTTGTGAGCAGTTCTATCTCCAGCATGATGCCCTCCATAAGCTTCAGAGTGAAATTTCCGTAGGATTTTTCCCTGTTCATGCTCAGGTACACAATGTCTAATAATACCATCTACTCCTTCTTTATAAAGATGTGGGTCATCCCAAAAGTAATGTATTAAACCAGAAAAGATTTTTTTTCTTTTGTTGGTATGTAAAGCTAGGTGGTAAATATTTAGCAACAATATAATTAGCATAGTCAGCATACCAAGGAGTATTATGAGCTGCAATTATTGCAGCTAACTGCTCATCAGGAAAACTATCATCAATAGGTAGTGGGTCATCAAGCACATTTTCAAGCCTAGACAAGTTATGAGCTACGGGGTTCTAAGCTTCTTTTCTATCAGTGATATGTAATCAAATTCTTGTAGCAAGAGAACCCATTGAATAAGTCTAGGTTTAGCATCGATATTTAATAGCAGCATGATCGTGTGAACAATTACTTTTGAATCAACAATATAAGATCTAAATTTATCACAAGAAAACACCACTGCTAAGAATTCTTTTTTTAGTAGTAGCATAGTTTCGTTGAGCACTGTCTAGAGTTTTACTAGCATAATGAATAACATTCAGTTTCTTATCAACTCTTTGTCCTAGAACAACAACAACAACATAATCACTAGAATCACACATAATTTCAAAAGGCAAGTTCCAATCAGGTGGTTGAACAATAGGTGTAGAAATTAAGGCTTTCTCGAGTGTTTCAAAGGCTTCTAAACAATCATCATCAAAAACAAAAGGAATATCCTTTTGCAAAAGATTCATGAGAGGCCTATAAATTTTAGAGAAGTCTTTGATAAATCTCCTATAGAAACCAGCATGACCTAAGAAACTACGAATACCTTTGATATCTTTAGGACATGGCATTTTCTCAATTGCATCAACCTTAGCTTTGTCCACTTCAATACCTCTTTCAGAAATTTCATGGCCCAAGATAATACCTTCATTAACCATAAAGTGGCACTTTTCCTAATTCAAGACAAGATTTGTTTGCTCGCATCTCTGCAAAACTCGGTCAAGATTTCTTAAACAATCATCAAAAGACTTCCCATAAACAATGAAATATCCATGAAAACCTCAACAATCTTTTCACGAAAGTTAGAGAATATAACAGTCATACATATTTGAAAGGTAGCAGGTGCATTGCATAAACCGAAAGGCATATGTCTATAAGCATGAGTTCCAAAGGGACAAGAAAAAGTGGTCTTTTCTTGATCAGGTTGAGAAACATGTATTTGTGAAAAACCAGAATATCCATCAAGGAAGCAAAAATGCGTGTGCTTAGATAATCTTTCTAGCATTTGAGTAATAAAAGGCAGAGGGTAATGATCTTTTCTAGTTGCTTTGTTTAATTTTCTAAAATCAATTACCATTCTATAGCCTGTAACAATTCTTTGTGGAATAAGTTCATTCTTATCGTTAGGAACAACAGTTATACCTCCTTTCTTAGGGACACAATCAACAGGACTTACCCATCTACTATCAGCTATGGGATAGATTATACCCGCTTCCAGAAGTTTTAATATTTCCGTTCTTACCACTTCTTTCATCTTCGGATTTAACCGACGTTGGTGATCAACAACAGGTTTAGCATCAGGTGCCATATTAATGTTGTGCTGACATAGAGTGGGACTAATGTCCTTTAAATTATCAAGAGTTTATCCAATAGCAGCTCGATGCTTCCTTAGAACTTTCGATAATCTTTCTTCTTCATGTTCTGAAAGGTTAGCACTAATAATAACAGGATATATCTTATTTTCATCAAGATAAGCATATTTCAAAGTGTCTAGCAATTGTTTTAGTTCAAACACACACTACAAAAAAGACACATCTGTGACATTTTGGGCCGAACGAATTTTTTCTGTCATCCTTATGACACTTCTATGACGATAATTGTGACAAAACCCGGTATCATCATAGATGTGGTGGGGTCCTACTTCTATGACAAAAAATCATGACAGAAAATGGGCTTTTCGTCCTGGGCGGGCCAGAGACGCAGCTGCATGACATTCTTTGGGCCGTCCATGACAGAAAAAACCGTGGTAGAAGTGAGGGCGAGGAAAATATTGGGGGAGTTCCCGGTTATGGTGGGTGGTCGGGGGTCGAGTGTTGCGCGTTTCTCTCATATGTACACGCGTGTGTGCGAGGCGTTGCACTCTAACTGAACCCGAGCAAGGCGTTGGGATCTAACTGAACCCGAGCGATTGCACTGCAGGCTACCCTTACTGAACCCGAACGATCGATCGATCCCTTGCTGTTAACTGAACCCGAGTGATTCCTTCGCTACTGCTGCTAACTGAAGCTGATCGAACCCTGATGCCTCCTTCCCTGGATGAACAGTGAGCGTTGTTGGGGGGGGGGGGTTGGATGAACAGTTCCCGGTGGGGGGTTGGATGAACAGGACCCCGTGGTAGTAGAGGTCGTTGCCGCTGGATGAACAGGAACCCGATCGATCGAGCCGGTTGGGGGGTGGATGAATAGGACCCCGTGGAGGGCTGGATGAACATGCCTCCATGGAGGGCTGGTTGAACAGTAGCCGGTGGAGGGCTAGATGGACAGTAGCCGGTGGACGGATGGATGAACAGGACCCCGTGGAGAGGGCTGGTTGAACAATAGCCGGTGGAGGAGCGCGCGGTGGACGTTGGATGAACAGGAGCCCGTGGATGAACAGTGCAGGTGGAGGCTGGAGGAGGTCGATGATGGATGAACAGTAGCCCGGGGAGGTTGGAGGAGGTCGACGGTGGAGATGAACAGTATCCCGTGGAGTCCCGTTTTGCGGTACGCCACACCCCTCCCGATGAACAGGACCCCCGTTTCGACCGTAGCGCTCCAAAACAAGTCCGTTTCCTCCGTTTTGCGGTACGCCACACCCCTCCCGATCAACAGGACCCCGTTTTGACCATAGGAGGTCCAAGATAAGTATGTTTCCTCCATTTTGCAGTATGCCAGACCCCTCCTAATGAACAGGATCCCGTTTCGACCATGGCCGGTCGAACACAAGGCTGTTTCCTCCGTTCTGGGGTATGCCAGGCCTCGTTTCCATCGGTTGTTCTATCCAGGCCAGTTGGCTCCCGATGAACACGATGACACATTCCGTTTCGACCCAGCCGGTTGCCTCCCCATGAACACAATGACGACGCAGCTTCTCCGTTCTGACCCAGCCATGTACACGAGCCTTGGCCGTACGTATGTGCGAGTAGGCGTTCGAGACCCCACCCGTATGTACGTACGTGGTCGTGTTTACTTTCTTGCACCCTGATCGTTGTACGTACATGTACATGCTATGTGCGCGCCTCTACTACGAAACGTGTGCGCCTCTTCTACGACATGTGCACGCGTCTATATCGACCAGTATGTACATACACTTTCGTGACCAGAATGACAACGCTATGTACGCTTCGACTAGGTGGGTCCCGACTGTCAGGCACTTCCTTGCATGCGAAGATGTAGCTGGTGGGTCCCAGTAGTCAGGGGGGAATGTTTTTTTCGTGAAATACGGTGGCCTGTCCGGTGGGTCCCTGCTGTCAGGTGGAGGAATCATTATTTTGCGCGTAATAAGGAGGCATTTCCTTGTGTGCAGCCGTGGACCCAGCTGTCAGCCTCTCCACGTACAGTACTCTTCCGATGGAAGTCGGTCGTTAACCACATTGACCATGCCGCGCCGAGAGCACCAAGTCGGTGGACGACGGCGAGGCCTAGGAATGGGACGACGCGGAGCCGAGGAAGACGCGGCAGTGGATGCCCACACCGAGAGGAGTACGAGGGTTCACTGGTTCGGCTGCGGTGTGAGGCTGTCGTCGCCGCATGGCCTGGCCAGCGGTGGGAGTAGTAGGGGTGGTGAGGCCTCCGCGGCAACACAGCCGGCCATGGGAGGCAGGAGCAGGCGGCACGACCGGCGCTGCTTTGGGCGGTTGGAGTAAGAAGACCAGAGGTTGAAGAAGCACTACAACCGTTGGATGGACATCGTACGGTCACTGAAGCTAGAATCGTTCATATTGACTAAGTTGACAAAGCCCTCCGTCCCCATCAACTTAGTAGGCCCACATGTCAACCTCCCACTATGCTGGGTCCCAGCTAGCAGGGGGAGTATTCATTTTTGTGTGCGTAATAAGGATGCATTTCCTTGTGTGCGAAGATATAGCTGGTGGGTCCGACCTGTCAGTGGGGGGAATGTTTTTTCGCGAAATACAAAGGCCCTTCCGGTGGGTCCCAGATGTTAGGTGGAGGAATCATTATTTTACGCATAATAAGGAGGCATTTCCTTGTGTGCGGCCGTGAACCCAGCTGTCAGCCTCTCCACGTACAGTCCACGTCCAATGGATGTCGTTCGTTGACCACATTGACCACGTCATGTTGAGAGCACCAGGGTGGTGGACGACGGCGAGGCCTAGGAAGGAAATGACACGGAGATGGGAAGACGCGGGAGTGGAGTCGTAGAGGGAGAGGTGTACAGGGTTAACTGGTTCTGGTGCGGTGTGGTTCGGCAGTCGGTGGAGAAGAACAGGAGGTGTGGAGGGGTGGTGGGATGGCCTGACCGGCGCTGGGGTAGTGCTTCATAGCGAAGCCTTCTAAGCAGAGCTGCTAGCAGCAAGATGCGGGAGCAGGTGGTCCCGACTGCGCTGGAGGAAGAAGACGCGAGATTGAAAATGGATGTCGGTCGTTGGATGTAAATCCAACGGCTAACGATGTCAGAATCATTTTTTTGACTAAGTTGACAACAACTTGCGTTTGCTTCGAAGTATTGGCCCACATTTCAGCCTCAAAAAATGTGGCACATATTCAACCCATTTTTTCCAGAATTTATAGTCAATTTGATATTTTCTTTAGAATTACAGTCCATTTGCTGGGCTGGGTGAACAAATAATGTAGCGTCCATGCGGCCCATTTATTTTTTTCTAAAAAATTACAGGTCATTTGCACTTTCTCGAAATACATGATTTTGCTGGGCTGATTCTAATTATAATGTTGGGTTGGGCGCATCAATGTTATCAAAAAATACACAGGGGCTGAGCATTTTGTTATAAATATATTTAAATGATAAGTGATTTATTATTACATTGGTCCTTAAATCTTACCAAGCTTTTGTACACAATCACTAGGATTTTCGTTGCAAAAAAAATCCAGGATTTTATTGTTAAGAAATTATTTTATTAAGTAAATAAGATGTGGGATATTGTTTTCTTACATATGTAAGTATCTGTTAAATATATGATGACAATAACAATAATATATAATAACATATAAAATAATTTAAATATATATAATATAGTTAGAAGGGAAACATAAGTTGGACCAGGCGTTCCTATTCTTATATAGAAAAATAGAACAGGTCTATGTGTTTTCTTCAAAAAATACATAAATTGGGTTGCCGATGTTTAAGGAAAAATAAAACCTCGGATGGGAGGTCCATAGGCCGGTCGATACATGATGGCCCTCAAGAAAATACAAACCGGCATGTCGTGGGCTACGCATGTTAAATAAGAAAGCCTAGATGGGGCAGCCCACAACCCAGCTGATACTTGTCGCCCCAGTGATAATAAATGATACCTGCTAGCTCCCCGGCTTTGTTGTGAATTTATCTCCTTTAGTAACTACGTTGAAGCACCTAAAAAAACTGTAACTATGTTGACAACCCCGTGGGCCCCAACGTCAGTATAGCATTAGGAGGATGTATTTTTTTCAATGAGGCACTTGCTTGCGTACGGTCATAGACCTGGAGGGTCCCGACTGTCCGCCTCTCCACGTATAGTCCTCTCCAGATTCCTCTCATTTGTTCAGCATGTTCACAACGGAAGAAAGCGGCGCCGCGGCGAGCGCAGAAAGGCGCAGGAGGAGATCGGACCACCTGAGGCGATGCCTTATTTGTAACGAAAGTACTGAACTAGACCAATGGCCAAGTGACACTACCGACAACTATTCTGCCCAGGTTCGATTCCACCCGATGCAAGGAAAATATCTCCAAATTTTTTGCCTCTGCCATTATTGACATGTGGGTCCCCATTGTCATCTACGCACACCATGTCCAACACTTACCAAAACTTCGTCCCTCGTTTTCTCTGTTTTTTGCACACTCGATATTGTGTGGGCATTTTGAAAATAGCATATCTTTTTGACAATGCATCATATGAAGATGTGCTATGCATGAATGTTGATCAGCATGATGTTAACTGGCTGGTAGTTCCACTTTCGACCATGAATAAAACTTTCGACATGATGTTATCCCTGTTTGAAAAGGCCGTGTTAATATAATTGCTCTGCCTATGAAAGTTGCAGTTTCTTATCTGAAACTGAACTTGCAGTTTCTTCTCTGAGGATGGCGCGGAAGCGTCGTCGGGCCAACTGCTTTTGTCCTCTTGCAGTTGGGTTCGGTCGACGAAGACTCCATCGGCTCGCTCTGACATGACACCCTCACAAACGGCACCCTGTAGATGCTCGATCCTTCCATCTCTGGTGGATGCTCCATCTGGGATCAATACTCCCACCATCGCTCCCTCACGATCGGATTCAGTGAAGCTGTTTGCTCCATGGCCCAGAGGAGCAGCTGTATGTACTCCCATGCGACTCCCTTCGGGAGTATCGCCGCCTTTTCGCTATGTTGCAGATATTTGGCCATGGATGTCGCGGTCGCTGCTAGTTGGTCCTTGTTGTCATACCAAGACTGTATCTCCAACATCGTAGCTAGCTTCACAGGGCCGCCGTCTGCGATTCTCACGTATCGGTTGTACTCCTCCTGTAACGCCCGGGTAATCAAGCTATAGTAAATCCACACTAATGGTGCCACGTCACCACGGTTACTGTTGCTAATCTACCATTAGTTCAAAACCGATTCAAATTCAAATTTAAAATAAAGTTAAATAATAAAAGTTTTCCAAAAATTACAACAAAAATGTTTGGAGCGTGCCAAAATTGGCATAGATAATTATAGAGCAGCTAACACCTTTTTAGGAATTGCCTAAATACATTAAAATGAAATAAAACAGAAATGTAAATAAAATAAAGAAAAGAAAAGAAAAACAGAAAACCAAAACTTAAAAAAAAGGAACAACACCCCCACTGGGCTCTGGCCCAGCTGGCCTGCCCAACTGGGCCAAGGCCCACCCCCACTTCCCTTATCCCCCACCCGGTGAGACCCACTCCCCCACCGACACCCCCACTCCCCCGAAATATCTCCGTCCCCACTCTCTCTCAATCGGATCGGGAGGGGTGAAAAACCTCGCCGCCGCACCGAGCCCCCTCCGCCGATCCCCGCCGCTCGGAGCTGCGTCGCCGCCCTCCTCCTCGCCGGGCGCTCTCGTCGCCTCATCCCCTGCGTCGCCGTCGTCCCCGACGTCCTCCCCAACACCCACTGCCCCGTGCCCTACATCCACCCCAGTGAGCTTCCCCTCCTCTCTCCCTCGCTCACGTGCGTGCTCGCCACCAACCGCTCGGCCGCGCTGCGCCTAGCTGCTGCTGCACCATCGCGCGCTGTTGGCCGCGGCCATGGCGCCTGAACCGACATCCTCGTCTCTGCGCTCCAGCCACACCCATGCCTATGTCGCGCTCCTCCGCGACGCCCACGACCGCGTCCACGCGTCGGACCACGCCGACCCCGTCCGAGACAGCGTGCCTCGCTCCCTCCTGCTCACCGCGTGCACCCGCTCGCGCCTGGCGCCCTTCCCCTCCTGCTACCTCGCTCCTACCCGCGCCCGCATCCCGCGCCTGCCCGTTCGCTGCCGCCGCTCTCCCGTTGCAGCTGTTACTGCTGGCTGCTGCTGCCTTGCTCCGCGCCCTCGCTTCGCCTCGACCTCGCCACGGCCCCACGAGGCCTGCGCCCATAGCCGCCGCGCTCACCGCCTCCACCTCCGCGCCCTTGCCCCGCCTCTGCCACTCTCTGCGCGCTGCCAGCGGCCCAGGCCTCGCCCTCCCTCGCTCGGGCGTCGCACGGTGCTCCTCCCGTCCCTCCAGCCCTGGCCACGCCGCGGCCGCGGCCCCCTCGCTGGCCACCGCCCGGGTCTGCCCCGTCTTGCAGCGCCCGACTGGGTGCCCGCAACCGCGCCCTGTGCCCGCTAAGGCCTCCCTAGGGCCTATGACAAACAGGCCCAGCCCAGAACGTTTTTATAAAAAAAGGAAAAGGAAAATAAAATAAAAGTGAATTAATTAAATTAATAATTAATAAATTAATTAATTAGTGAATTAATTAAGTTAATTAATCATGTTTAATTAATCTAATTAATAAGTTAATTTAATTAAATAGTAATTAATTAGCTAAAACCTAATTAAACTAAGCTGTGTATGACACGTGGGACCCACCTGTCAGGTTGACCAGGTCAACTACTGATGTCATGCTGATGTCATGCTGACGTCAGCAAACACTATTCTAGATAATGTTGAATTAAAATAATTAAATAAATCCTAAAGATGATTTAATTCTTTTAAAATTAATAAAAAAATAAACCGTAGCTCGGATGAAAAAACTTTGTACATGAAAGTTGCTCAGGACGACGAGACGAATCCGGATACGCAGCCCGTTCATCCGACACACATCCCTAGCATAGTGAACATGCAACTTTCCCTCTCCAGTTCATTTGTCCGAAAACGCGAAACACCTGGAATAGTTTCCCGGATGTTTTCCCCCTTCACCGGTACCACCTCGTACCACGTTAGGGCACACCTAGCATCATGCTTTGTCATGTCATGCATCGTCATGCAAGTTGTTTGCATTATATTTATTGTTTCTTCCCCCTCTTCTCTCGCTAGACACCGAGACCGATGCCGCTGCTACCCAGTACGACTACGGTGTTGACGACCCCTCTCTCTTGCCAGAGCAACCAGGCAAGCCCCCCCCTTTGATCACCAGATATCGCCTACTCTTCTCTCTACTGCTTGCACTAGAGTAGTGTAGCATGTTACTGCTTTCCGTTAATCCTATTCTGATGCATAGCCTGTCATTGTTGCTCCAGCTGTTGATACCTTACCTGCAACCATAAATGCTTAGTATAGGATGCTAGTTTACCATCAGGGGCCCTACATTCTAGTCCGTCTGCCATGCTATATTATCGGGCCGTGATCACTCGGGAGGTGGTCACGGGTACATACTTATACATAATATATGATACTTGTGGTGACAAAAGACGAGTCGGCTCGAGGTGTACCCGCGGTTGATTCACGAATTGGGGGCTGGAAGGACATACTTTCCCTACAGCCCTCTGTGTGGATCTTTGTGGCGAAGCGACAGGGCAGGTTGAGACCACCTAGGAGAGAGGTGGGCCTGGCCCTGGTCGGTGCTCGCGGTTATTTCAAGAATAACACGTTTAACGAGATCTTGGTATTTGATCTGAGTCTGGCCACTGGCCTATACGCACTAACCATCTACGCGGGGACAGTTGGGCACTCGACGTTGTGGTATCAGCCGAAGCCTTCGTGACATTAGCAACTGAGCGGCGCGCGCCGGATTGGACCGTAAGCCTGCTCTTGTATTAAGGGGGCTAGTTCTGCTTCCGGCCGCGTTCGCAACGTCCAGGTGTGCAAAGGGCGATGGGCCCAGACCCCTGCGACATAGGATTTAGAACGGCGTGCTGACCTCTTTGTTGTGCCTAGGTAGGGCTGTGATGTGTTGATCTTCCGAGGCCGGGCATGACCCAGAAAAGTGTGTCCAGACAAAGGGGATCGAGCGTGTTGGGAAATGTGGTCCACCCCTGCAGGGAAGTTAATCTATTCGAATAGCCGTGATCTTTGGTAAGAGGACGACTTGGAGTTGTACCTTGACCTTATGACAACTAGAACCGGATACTTAATAAAACACACCCGTCCAAGTGCCAGATACAACTTGGTGATTGCCCTCTAATAGGGCGACGAGGGGAGGATCACCGGGTAGGGTTATGCTATGTGATGATACTTGGTGAACTTACCATCTACTCTCTTCTACATGCTGCAAGATGGAGGTTGCCAGAAGTGTAGTCTTTGATAGGACTAGCTATCCCCCTCTTATTCTGGCATTCCGCAGTTCAGTCCACATATGCTACCCTTTTCCATTTGATACCAATGCATACATATGTAGTGTAGCTCCTTGCTTGCGAGTACTTTGGATGAGTACTCACGGTTGCTTTGCTCCCCCTTTTCCCCCTTTCTATACCCGATTGCTGCGACCACGTTGGAGCCCAGGAGCCAGACGCCATTGTCGATGACGACTACTACTACTACTCGGGAGGTGCCTACTACTACGTGCAGCCCGCTGACGACGACCAGGAGTAGTTTAGGAGGATCCCAGGCAGGAGGCCTGCGCCTCTTTCGATATGTATCCCAGTTTGTGCTAGCCTTCTTAAGGAAAACTTGTTTAACTTATGTCTGTACTCAGATATTGTTGCTTCCGCTGACTCGTCTATGATCGAGCTCTTATATTTGAGCCCTCGATGCCCCTGGCTTGTAATATGATGCTTGTATGACTTATTTTATTTGTAGAGTTGTGTTGTGATATCTTCCCGTGAGTCCCTGATCTTGATCATACACGTTTGCGTGTATGATTAATGTACGATTGAATCGAGGGCGTCACAAGTTGGTATCTAAGCCGACTGCCTGTAGGAATCCCCCTTCCACACTCCTTGGCCAAAGTTGAGTCTAGACATTACAAAACTTTTTACTAACATGGCTGTGTGCCTTACGGGCCCACGTCGCCATCTGGGTGGTATTAGGATCTTTTACTCCTCGATCCTTACTCTGGGACTCTGGACTCTCTTCTACTCGGGTTAAACGATTTTACTAACTCTAACATTAGGATCCTGTGACCACGTTCACCCCAAAGTTGGATAAGCCCTAGTTATTCTTTAGAGTAGTATTTGAACATTATACACATTGTCATTTGACTCCTGTGAAAATATCTTTGTTTTCAGATGGAACCCATGAGACAGGTCGTGCACCACACGACGACCATTGGTGCCTCAGGATCACCTGCTGTGTTGGTTGAGATGATGACCTATCTGGGTTATCGCTGGCACCCTGAGTACACTGTCTACGAGGAGTACCAGGACTTCAACCAGGAGCAGTACTGTGCCATCGTCCACCTCTACTCTTGGGAGTATGACTCCACTACCGTGCTGCACACTGCTCATGGTGTTGGAGTGACTATCGACATGGCGGTCCACGATGCTGCTTATGATGCTCTGACACGTCTTCATGGAGAATACCGGGAGTTGGACACCCCCCCCTTCGGGCACATTGCTATCGCATCCGATGTTGGTGCAGAGGGATACTACACTGCTGCCTACTCCACTGTCACCCGAGAGCCCTTCTACCATCAGAACCTAGTTCTGCATGCTGATGGGCTGGATAGAGCTAACCGAGCTCTTCGCCACGAGTTGTACACCACCGTCAGCACCTATACCGTGCTCTGACGCTGTTGCACCCCTCTGTCCGATTTGGTGATCTATCGCGTTCTGCGATCTACCCTGCCAGGACCGTGATGCCCCAGGGTGTCGGCTGGCCAGATGTGGGAGGCTACTCTCCCGCACTTGGTCCTCTCTTGCCACCTGCGCATCGGGTTCCGCACCAGAGTATCCGTGGACCCCAGGCTACTCGCGTGAGGTCTTCCCTTCGCGTCACTACCAGTTGTCAGGCTACACCTACCTCCACAGTTCCTCCTGGGACTGATGTAGGCTTGCTTGTTAGTGTTAGATGCATTCGCCGTGAGCCTGCGTGCCTCCTATGATGTTCTTAGTTTGTGTACTGAACTCTGTGTACCGAACTCTATGCATGATCAATTTTGTAAGATATGCCAACTACTATGTAGTATCTATCGTGTTCCTTTCATTATGCATATTTCATCATGAATGATTTTTGCCCTTGCAAATTCTCAATGCTGAACCACCCCTGTTATATATTAGCAGGATGGTTAGACCAGGTGGTCGTGGTGACCCTCCCCACCCCCGCCTGAGTACATGGCTGGGATGATGCAACAGTTTGAGCTGAATCGCCAGTTCATGGACAATATTATGGCTCAGTTTCCTCGCCCCAATATGAACCAGCAACCAACCCAAGTGACTCTGCAGGATTTCATGCGTCTCAACCCAACTATGTACCGGAGCTCAACTCAGCCTCTGGATGCTGATGACTGGCTCCGTGATATCACCTATGAGATGGAGTCTGCTGATGTAGCCCCTGCCAGCTATGTCACCTTTGCTTCCTTCTTCTTGAAGGGACCCGCTACTCAATGGTGGGACAGCCACAGGCGTACCCTGCCGGTTGGAACAATCATCACCTAGCCAGACTTCCAAGCTGCTTTCCGTGCTCGCTTCATTCCTCAGGGAGTCATGGACCGTAAGAAGCGTGAGTTCCACAACCTCACCCAGGGAAACAAAACTGTGGAAGCTTATCAGCAGGATTTTCTTGACTTGTCTCACTATGCTGAAGAGGACATTGCAATTGATGCGCGCAGACAGGAGAAGTTCCATGATGGCCTTCAAGCTGACATCAAGCTCGCACTTCTAGTGCATGACTTTGCTGATTTCGCCACCCTGGTGAACAAGGCCATCAATGTCGAAACTGGTCTGCAGGAACACCAGAGCTCTCACAGGCGCAACCATGACACGGGCTCATCTTCGGGCCCGTCCTCGCAGAAGCGTAGGATATGGATTCCCAACAGCATGTACCAGCCAACTGCACCTGCTCCAAGGCAATCCTATGCTGCACCACGTCTACCTCCCCCACCAACTAGGCAGCCAAGGCTTCCAGCTCCACCACCCCAAGCTCCAGTTCCCACTCCCAATAATGGTCTCTGCTACAAGTGTAGTCAGCCAGGTCACCGTGCTAGAGACTGCAATTAGAATCAGAATCAACTGGCCCTTCCCGTAGCTGCCCGTGGAAACAACCAGCCTCGCAACAACAATGCTAAGTCTTATGTCGTGTTCATGCCAGCCACGTTGATCTCAATGAAGTGCTAGACTAGCCTGCTACCATGATGGGTACACTCCTCGTAAATCCAGTACCAGCATCTATTTTATTTGATACAAGAGCATCGCATTCATTCATATCAGCTGAGTTTGCATTCATGCATGGCATTAAATACGAAGAGATGAACACTGCGATCGTGGTGCACACTCCTGCAGGCCAATGTCAAACCTCTATGGTTAGTCACAACGTTCCCGTTGAAATTGAAGGACTGGAATTCCTTGCCTCTCCCATCGTACTGAAGTCCTGTAGCATCGACCTCATTCTGGGAATGGATTGGTTGAAAGCGCATACTGCTTCTATAGTTTGCGCTGCTAAGACCGTCCATCTACTACACCCTTCTGATGAAATAATTGCTTACCAGGCTCATCTAGTTCAGAACACCGAGGCACGGCTTTATGCCTTGAATGCATTGGAACGCTGCACCACTCGAGGGCATTGAAAATATTCCCGTCGTTCGTGAATTCCAAGACGTCTTTCCAGAAGAACTTATGGGATTCCCCCTGCTAGAGCTGTCGAATTCATCATCGACTTGAAACCAGGCACCACTCCTATAGCGAAACGACCCTACAAGATGCCGCCGCATGAACTCATTGAGCTTAAGGAGGAAATCGACAAATCTCTTAGCAAAGGTTTCATTCGCCCTAGATGCTCTCCTTGGGGAGCACCTTCTCTCTTTGTTAAGAAGAAGGATGGGACAAACCGATTGGTCCAAGACTACCTTCCTATAAACCGAGCTACCATTCAGAATAAATATCCTCTTCCTCGGATCAATGATCTTTATGATCAACTGGCTGGCTCATCAATGTTCTCCAAACTTGACTTGAGGTTGGGTTACCACCAGATCCATGTTCATGAAGAGGATATCCCAAAGACCACCTTCGTGACTCGGTATGGATCATACGAGTACACCGTCATGTCATTCGGCTTAACGAATGCTCCTGCCACCTTCTCTCGCCTGATGAACTACATATTCATGGATTACCTCGACAAGTTCGTCGTGGTTTATTTGGACGATATCCTTGTATTTTCCAAGAACAAAGAAGAACATGCTGAACATCTTCGTCTTGTGCTGGAAAAGCTTCGAGAGCATCAACTGTATGCTAAGTATTCCAAGTGTGAATTCTGGCTCCCCGAAGTAACCTATCTTGGGCATGTCATCTCCAAGGATGGTATTGCCGTCAACCCTGAACGAGTTCAGCCTATTCTCGATTGGACTCCTCCGAAGAATGTCAACCAAGTCCGAAGTTTTCTCGGTCTCGCCATCTATTACTGTCGATTCGTCGAGAACTTCTCCAAGATTGCTAGGCCTATGACTAATCTGTTGCATAAGGGTGTCAAGCTCGAATGGACAGGCAAGTGTCAGGAAATTTCCAGGCGCTCAAAGACAAGTTGACTTCTGCCCTAGTGCTTGCTCCACCTGATACTAAGAAGGACTTCATCATTTACTGCGACGCTTCCCATCAAGGATTAGGCTGTGTCCTAATGCAAGAGCGCAGAGTGATTGCTTATGCCTCTCGTCAACTGCGCCCTCATGAAGAAAACTACCCAGTCCATGACCTCGAGCTTGCTGCTGTCATTCATGCACTAAAGCAGTGGCGACATTACCTTCTCGGTAATCGTTGCGAGATCTTCACCGACCACCAAAGTCTGAAGTATCAGTTTACTCAGCCAGATCTGAACCTCCGTCAACAGAGATGGATGGAGACTGTTGCAGACATTTACATGGGTATATCCTATACCCCTGGCAAGGCTAATGTAATGGCTGATGCCTTGAGCCACAAGTCTTACTGCAACCACCTCTAGGTTCACAAAGTTCAGCCCTCACTTGTCAAAGAATTTAGAAAGCTTAACCTTCATATTGTTCCTCCTGGAGCACTCGCCCCCCTCACCCAGAGTTTTAGAAGATGAATCTTCGTGTTGTTGCTAAGGGTTCTCTAAATACCCTGGCTGTCGTACCAGATCTCGTATATGGTATAAAGATTATTCAAGGTTATGACTCGGAAGTCCATAAGATTAAACGCCATCTAGCAGAAGGAAAGCCCTCATTCTTCACTATCGCCGATGATGGTGCCTTGTACTTCAAAGGCCGCCTAGTGGTACCACGTTCGAGGAAAAACCTAGTGGTACCATGTTGAAATGGACTTCGTCACTGGATTTCGCAAATCGTAGAAAGGTAATAATGCTATTCTTGTCGTCATCGACCGGCTTTCTATAGTTGCACATTTTCTGGCGGTCAAAGAAACAATCACTGCTAGTCATCTTGCAACTCTCTACCTGTCCAGAATTGTTTTACTTCACGGTATTCCACTGGTTATCAGTTTAGACCGTGGCAGCTTATTCACTTCAAGATTCTGGGCAAGTTTCCAAGAAGCTATGGGAACTCATCTGTCGTTCAGTACTGCTTTTCATCCTCAGTCGCAAGGGCAGGTTGAACGTGTCAACCAAGTTCTCGAAGACATGCTTCGAGCTTGTGTAGTTTCCTTCGGCAAGAAATGGGAGGAATCTCTTCCATATGCCGAGTTCTCTTATAATAATAGCTATCAAGCTAGCCTGAAGATGTCCCCCTTTGAAGTGTTATATGGACGAAAGTGTCGAACCCCTCTGAACTGGTCAGAAACTGGGGAACGCCCACTCTTCGGTCCGGATATTATCCAACAGGCCGAAGAACACGTCCGCATTATTCGCAAGAATCTCAAGACTGCTCTGTCATGTCAGAAAAGTCAGCATGACCGTCATCACCAAGACATGGTCTATCAACCTGGCGAAAAGGCTTATCTTCGAGTTACACCAATGAAGGGTGCTCATCGCTTCGGGATCAAGGGCAAGCTAGCTCCTCGCTATATCGGTCCCTTCACTATTCTCGAAAGGCGTGGAAAAGTGGCATATCAATTGGAGCTTCCGCCGAACCTTTCTCAGGTTCACGATGTGTTCCACGTGTCACAACTCTGCCGTTGCTTCAAGGATCCAATCCGAGCAGTGGATCATGAAGTGCTCGAATTGCAATAGGACCTCTCCTATAAAGAGCATCCGGTCCGCATTCTCGACCAAGCTGAACACCACACACGTCAGAAAGCGATCAAATTCCTCATGGTCCAGTGGTCGCATCACTCTGAAGAAGAAGCCACTTGGGAACGCGAGGACCGCCTGCGTGATGAATACCCCGCACTGTTTCCTTCTACCTCTTAAATCTCGGGACAAGATTTCTTGTAGTGAAGGAGTTTTGTAACGCCCGGGTAATCAAGCTACAGTAAATCCACGCTAATGGTGCCATGTCACCACGGTTACTGTTGCTAATCTACCGTTAGTTCAAAACCGATTCAAATTCAAATTTAAAATAAAGTTAAATAATAAAAGTTTTCCAAAAATTAAAACAAAAATGTTCGGAGCGTGCCAAAATTGGCATAGATAATTATAGAGCAGCTAACACCTTTTTAGGAATTGCCTAAATACATTAAAATGAAATAAAACAGAAATGTAAATAAAAAAAGAAAAAAAAGAAAAACAAAAAACCAAAACTTAAAAAAGGAACAACACCCCCACTGGACTCCGGCCCAGCTGGCCTGCCCAACTGGGCCAAGGCCCACCCCCACTTCCCTTATCCCCCACCCGGTGAGACACACTCCCCGACCGACACCCCCACTCCCCCAAAATATCTCCCTCCCCACTCTCTCTCGATCGGATCGGGAGGGGGAACAAACCTCACTGCCGCGCCGAGCCCCCTCCGCCGATCCCCGCTGCCCGGAGCTGCGTCACCACCCTCCTCCTCGTCGGGCGCCCTCGTCGCCTCATCCCCTGCGTCGCCGTCGTCCCCGACGTCCTCCCCAACACCCACTGCCCCGTGCCCTACATCCCCCCCGTGAGCTTACCCTCCTCTCTCCCTCGCGCTCGCGCGTGCTCACCACCAACCGCTCGCCCACGTTGCACCTAGCTGCTGCTGATGCACCATCGCGCGCCGTTGGCCGCGGCCATGGCGCCTAAACCGATCTCCTCCTCTCTGTGCTCCGGCCGCACCCGTGCCTGTGTCGTGCTCCTCCACGACGCCCACGGCCACGTCCGCGCGTCGGACCATACCTACCCCATCCGAGACCGTGTGCCTCGCTCCCCTTTCTCCTGCTCACTGCGCCCCGTGCGCCCGCAACCCCCACCGCGCGCACCCGCTCGCGCTTGGTGCCCTTTCCCTCCTGCTACCTCGCTCCTGCCCGCGCCCGCATCCCGCGCCTGCCCGTCCGCTGCCGCCGCTCTCCCGTTTCCGCTGTTGCTGCTGGCTGCTGCTGCCTTGCTCTGCGCCCTCGCCTCGCCTCGACCTCGCCACGGCCCCGCAAGGCCCGCGCCCGTAGCCGCCGCGCTCACCGCCTCCACATTTGTGCCCTTGCCCCGCCTCTGCCACTCCCTGCGTGCCGCCCAGCGGCCCAGGCCTCGCCCTCCCTCGCTCCAACGCCGCACGGTGCTCCTCCTGTCCCTCCCGCTCTGGCCACTGGCGGCCGGCCACGCCGCGGCCGCGCCCCCTCGCAGACCACCGCCCGGGTCCGCCCCGTCTTGCAGCGCCCGACTGCGCGCCCGCAACTGCGCCCTGTGCCCGCTAAGGCCTCCCTAGGACCTATGACAAACGGGGCGCATCCCAGAATGTTTTTATAAAAAAGGAAAATAAAATAAAAATGAATTAATTAAATTAATTAAATTAACAATTAATTAATAAATTAATTAGTGAATTAATTAAGTTAATTAATCATGTTTAATTAATCTAATTAATAAGTTAATTTAATTAAACAGTAATTAATTAGCTAAACCCTAATTAAACTAAGCTGTGTATGACAGGTGGGACCCACCTGTTAGGTTGACCAGGTCAACTGCTGATGTCATGCTGACATCAACAAACACTATTCTGGATAATGTTGAATTAAAATAATTAAATAAATCCTAAAAATGATTTAATTCTTTTAAAATTAATAAAAAAATAAACCGTAGCTCGGATGAAAAAACTTTGTACATGAAAGTTGCTCAGAACGACGAGACGAATCCGGATACGCAGCCCGTTCGTCTGCCACGCATCCCTAGCATAGCGAACATGCAACTTTCCCTCTCCGGTTCATCTGCCCAAAAACGCAAAACACCGGAAATACTTTCCCGGATGTTTTCCCCCTTCACCGAGGTGGTACCGCGTTAGGGCACACCTAGCATCATGCTTTGTCATGTCATGCATCGTCATGCATTTGTTTGCATTGTATTTATTGTTTCTCCCCCCTCTTCTCTTGCTAGACACCGAGACCAACGCCGCTGCTACCCAGTACGACTACGGTGTTGACGACCCCTCTCTCTTGCCAGAGCAACCAGGCAAGCCCCCCCTTTAATCACCAGGTATCGCCTACTCTTCTCTCTACTGCTTGCATTAGAGTAGTGTAGCATGTTACTGCTTTCCCTTAATCCTATTCTGATGCATAGCCTGTCATTGTTGCTCCAGCTGTTGATACCTTACCTGCAATCCTAAATGCTTAGTATAGGATGCTAGTTTACCATCAGGGGCCCTACATTCTAGTCCGTCTGCCATGCTATACTATCAGGCCATGATCACTCGGGAGGTGGTCACGGGTATATACTTATACATAATATATGATACTTGTGGTGACAAAAGACGGGTCGGCTCAAGGAGTACCCGCAGTTGATTCATGAATTGGGGGCTGGAAGGACATACTTTCCCGACAGCCCTCTGTGTGGATCTTTGTGGTAAAGCGACAGGGCAGGTTGAGACCACCTAGGAGAGAGGTGGGCCTGGCCCTAGTCGGCGTTCACGGTTATTTCAAGAATAACACGTTTAACGAGATCTTGGTATTTGATCTGAGTCTGGCCACTGGCCTATACGCACTAACCATCTACGCGGGGACAGTTATGGGCACTCGACGTCGTGGTATCAGCCGAAGCCTTCGTAACGTCAGCGACTGAGCGGCGCGCGCCGGATTGGACCGTAAGCCTGCTCTTGTATTAAGGGGGCTATTTCTACTTCCGGCCGCGTTCGCAATGTGCAGGTGTGCAAAGGGCGATGGGCCCAGACCCCTACGCCATAGGATTTGGACCGGCGTGCTGACCTCTCTGTTGTGCCTAGGTAGGGCTGCGACGTGTTGATCTTCCGAGCCCGGGCATGACCCAGAAAAGTGTGTCCGAACAAAGGGGATTGAGCATGTTGGGAAATGTGGTGCACCCCTGCAGGGAAGTTAATCTATTCGAATAGCCGTGATCTTCGGTAACAGGACGACTTGGAGTTGTACCTTGACCTTATGACAACTAGAACCGGATACTTAATAAAACACACCCTTCCAAGTGCTAGATACAACTCGGTGATCGCTCTCTAACAGGGCGACAAGGGGAGGATCACCGGGTAGGGTTATGCTATGCGATGATACTTGGTGAACTTACCATCTACTCTCTTCTACATGCTGCAAGATGGAGGTTGCCAGAAGCGTAGTCTTCGATAGGACTAGCTATCCCCCTCTTATTCTGGCATTCTGCAGTTCAGTCCACATATGCTACCCTTTTCCATTTGATACCAATGCATACATATGTAGTGTAGCTCCTTGCTTGCGAGTACTTTGGATGAGTACTCACGGTTGCTTTGCTCCCCCTTTTCCCCCTTTCTATACCCGATTGCTGCGACCACGTTGGAGCCCAGGAGCCAGACGCCATTGTCGATGACGACTACTACTACTACTCGGGAGGTGCCTACTACTACGTGCAGCCCGCTGACGACGACCAGGAGTAGTTTAGGAGGATCCCAGGCAGGAGGCCTGCGCCTCTTTCGATATGTATCCCAGTTTGTGCTAGCCTTCTTAAGGAAAACTTGTTTAACTTATGTCTGTACTCAGATATTGTTGCTTCCGCTGACTCGTCTATGATTGAGCTCTTGTATTTGAGCCCTCGAGGCCCCTGGCTTGTAATATGATGCTTGTATGACTTATTTTATTTGTAGAGTTGTGTTGTGATATTTTCCCGTGAGTCCCTGATCTTGATCGTACACGTTTGCGTGTACGATTGAATCGGGGGCATCACACCTCCATCGATCTACTTCTCCACAACACCTTCACTCGCCGGCGATGGTTTTGAATGGAAGAGGAGAGGAGCAGTGCTGGTTTTGGATTAGAATGGGAGAGGAGCGACACTGGTTTTGGATTGGAACGGGAGAGGTGGGGCGGTGGTTTTGAAATTGAAGAGGAGAGGAGCGGCGCTGGATTTAGATTGGAACAGGAGAGGAGCGGGCTGGTCTTGGAAGTATTTTTGTTTTTTTTGCGTATTTTGGGTCAAAGTTTGACCACGTACTGTATTTGACAAGCAAAATGTGAATGCATGTCACCAAAAATTGTATCGTTTGGTTCGTATCTGAATGTACTTTCAAATTATATTATTTTTGCAACGTATACCATATATTTTATTTGTGAAAATCATGGTCAATTATGACCCAGAATAAAAGGGAGACTAGTTAATGTGGGGTCGCTTTCTTAATTGAAGTGTAAATTGATTTAGATTCTGATCCAGTCACAGCATGCCAGCCCTCTCGTCCAATCGTAAATCACTGCCGCACGCTCCTCTCCCTATTCTCCATTGCAAAACCACCTCCTCTCCTCTCTATCATGTCCATTCCAAAACCACCGTCTCGCCTCTCCCTCTTCTCCATTGCAAAACCACCTCCTCTCCTCTCCATCATATCCATTCCAAAACCACCGTCTCGCCTCTCCCTCCTCTCCATTGCAAAACCACCCCTCTCCTCTCCATCATCTCCATTTGAAAACCACCATCTCTCCTCCCATTTTCGAAAGCTAGCACTGGACCACTCAGAAGGACATCTATGGAGAGGATGCAACAGTGAATCAGGCAGATCGCCGGCGGCGACCAGGCAAAGTTAGCCAGGTTGAATGAGATCCTTACTTGGTTTGACAATGAATGGGATATTCCAGGATGGTGAGGGCCATGTGGAAATGTATGCGAAAGAGTGAGACGGAGGCGATGAGGGTGGCGATGTACTCCTCGGCGACAGTCATGCCGCAGCCCTTCGAGTTCGTCGAGTATCTCCTCTAGGCGATGGAGTAGACAGATTCGCCCGAGGAAAAAGTCAGGCGGAGGTGGTGGGCGTTGAAGGAAATATGCCCTAGAGGCAATAATAAAGTTGTTATTTATATTTCCTTATATCATGATAAATGTTTATTATTCATGCTAGAATTGTATTAACTAGAAACTTAGTAAATGTGTGAATACATAGAGAAACATAGTGTCACTAGTTTGCCTCTACTTGACTAGCTCGTTGAATCAATGATGGTTATGTTTCCTAACCATAGACATGAGTTGTCATTTGATTAACGGGATCACATCATTAGAGAATGATGTGATTGACTTGACCCATCCGTTAGCTTAGCACGATGATCATTTAGTTTGTTGCCATTGCTTTCTCCATAACTATAGATGTTCCTATGACTATGAGATTGCTACCTCTTGAGCACTGCGTTGGTTTTCCCCGAAGAGGAAGGGATGATGCAGCAAAGTAGCGTAAGTATTTCCGTCAGTTTTTGAGAACCAAGGTATCAATCCAGTAGGAGGCTACGCGCTAGTCCCTCGTACCTGCACAAAACAAATAAATCCTCGCAACCAACGCGATAAGGGATTGTCAATCCCTACACGACCACTTATGAGAGTGAGATCTGATAGATATGATAAGATACTATTTTTGGTATTTTTATGATAAAGATGCAAAGTAAAATAAAAGCAAAGTAGAAAGCAAAGGAAATAACTAAGTAATGTAAGATTAATATGATGAAGATAGACCCGAGGGCCATAGGTTTCACTAGTGGCTTCTCTCAAGAGCATAGTATTCTACGGTGGGTGAACAAATTATTGTTGAGCAATTGACAGAATTGAGCATAGTTATGAGAATATCTAGGTATGATCATGTATATAGGCATCACGTCCGAGACAAGTAGACCGACTCCTGCCTGCATCTACTACTATTACTCCACACATCGACCGCTATCCAGCATGCATCTAGAGTATTAAGTTCATAAGAATAGAGTAACGCCTTATGTAAGATGACATGATGTAGAGGGATAAACTCAAGCAATATGATATAAACCCCATCTTTTTATCCTCGATGGCAACAATACAATACGTGTCATTTCCCTTTCTGTCACTGGGATCGAGCACCCCAAGATTGAACCCAAAGCTAAGCACTTATGTCATTGCAAGAAAGATCAATCTAGTAGGCCAAACCAAACTGAAATTTCGAAGAGACTTACAAAGATAACCAATCATACATAAAAGAATTCAGAGAAGATTCAAATATTGTTCATAGATAGACTTGATCATAAACCCACAATTCATCAGTCTCAACAAACACACCGCAAAAAGAAGATTACATCGAATAGATCTCCACAAGAGAGGGGGAGAACATTGTATTGAGATCCAAAAAGAGAGAAGAATCCATATAGCTAATAACTATGGACCTGTAGGTCTGAGGTAAACTACTCACACTTCATCGGAGGGGCTATGGTGATGATGTAGAACCCCTCCGTGATCGATGCCCCCTCCGGCGGAGCTCCGGAACAGGCCCCAAGATGGGATCTCGTGGATACAGAAAGTTGCGGTGGTGGAATTAGGGTTTTGGCTCCGTATCTAATCATTTGGGGGTACGTAGGTATATATAGGAGGAAGGAGTACGTCGATGGAGCAACAGGGGGCCCACGAGGGTGGAGGGCGCGCCTGGGGGGGGGGGGTAGGCGCGCCCCCTACCTCGTGGCCTCCTCTCTTGTTTCTTGACATAGGGTCCAAGTCTCTTGGGTCTTGTTCGTTGAGAAAATCACGTTCCCGAAGGTTTCGTTCCGTTTGGACTCCGTTTGATATTCCTTTTCTTCGAAACCCTAAAATAGGCAAAAAACAGCAATTCTGGGCTGGGCCTCCGGTTAGTAGGTTAGTCCCAAAAATAATATAAAAGTGGATAATAAAGCCCAATAATGTCCAAAACAGTAGATAATATAGCATGGAGCAAATAAAAATTATTGATACGTTGGAGACGTATCAAGCATCCCCAAGCTTAATTCCTGCTCGTCCTCGAGTAGGTAAATGATAAAAACAGAATTTTTGATGCGGAGTGCTACTTGGAATAATTTTAATGTAATTCTTCTTAATTGTGGTATGAATATTCAGATCCGAAATATTCAAGACAAAAGTTCATATTGACATAAAAATAATAATACTTCGAGCATACTAACTAAGCAATTATGTCTTCTCAAAATAACATGGCCAAAGAAAGTTCATCCCTACAAAATCATATAGTTTAGTCATGCTTCATTTTTGTCACACAAGAATGCTCTCATCATGCACAACCCCGATGACAAGCCAAGCAATTGTTTCATACCTTAGCAATCTCAAACCTATAAACTTTCACGCAATATATGAGCGCGAGCCATGGACATAGCACTATGGGTGGAATAGAATATGATGATGGGGGTTATGTGGAGAAGACAAAAATGGAGAAAGTCTCACATCAACGAGGCTAATCAATGGGATATGGAGATGCCCACCGATTGATGTTAATGCAAGGAGTAGGGATTGCCATGCAACGGATGCACTAGAGCTATAAATGTATGAAAGCTCAACAAAAGAAACTAAGTGGGTGTGCATCCAACTTGCTTGCTCACGAAGACCTAAGGCACTTGAGGAGGCCCATTGTTGGAATATACAAGAAAAGTTCTATAATGAAGATTTCCCACTAGTATATGAAAGTGACAAAACAAGAGACTCTCTATCATGAAGATTATGGTGCTACTTTGAACAAAAAGTGTGGCAAAGGATAGTAACATTGTCCCTTCTCTCTTTTTCTCTCATTTTTTTATTTAGGCCTTTCTCTTTTTTTATATATATGGCCTTTCTCTTTTAGTTATTTATTCCCTCACTTGGGACAATGCTCTAGAAAATGATGATCATCACAATCCTATTTATTTACAACTCAAAGATTACAACTCGATGCTAGAACAAAAGATGACTCTATATGAATGCCTCCGACGGTGTACCGGGATATGCAATGAATCAAGAGTGACATGTATCAAAGAATTTTGAACGGTGGCTTTGCCACAAATAATATGTCAACTACCTGATCATGCTAAGCAATATGACAATGATGAATGTGTCATGATAAACGAAATGGTGGAAAGTTGCATGGCAATATATCTCGGAATGGCTATGGAAATGCCATAATAGGTAGGTATGGTGGCTGTTTTGAGGAAGATATAAGGAGGTTTATGTGTGAAAGAGTGTATAATATCACGGGGTTTGGATGCACCGGCGAAATTTGCACCAACTCTTAATGTGAGAAAGGGCAGTGCACGGTACCGAAGAGGCTAGCAATGATGGAAGGGTGAGAGTGCGTATAATCCATGGACTCAACATTAGTCAAAAAGAACTCACATACTTATTGCTAAACTCTACAAGTCATCAAAACCTCGGCACTACGCACATGCTCCTAGGGGGGTAGATTGGTAGGAAAAGACCATCGCTCGTCCCCGACCGTCACTCGTAAGGAAGACAATCAAAAAACACCTCATGTTTCAAATTTGTTACATAACGTTTACCATACGTGCATGCTACGGGACTTGCAAACTTAAACACAAGCACTTCTCAAATTCACAACTACTCAACTAGCACGACTTTGATATTATTACCTCCATATCTCAAAACAATCATCAAGCATCAAACGTCTTTTAGTATTCAAAACACTCCTAGGATTTTTTTTACTAATCTTGGATACCTAGCATATGAGGATTATTTAAGTAAATTACCATGCTATTGAAGACTCTCAAAATAATCTAAGTAAACCATGAGAGATCAATAGTTTCTATAAAACAAATCCACCACCGTGCTTTAAAAGATATAAGTGAAGTACTAGAGCAAAACTATATAACTCAAAAGATATAAGCGAAGCACATAGAGTATTCTAACAAATTCCAAATCATGTATGGCTCTCTCAAAAGGTGTGTACAGCAAGGATGATTGTGGTAAACTAAAAAAATAAAGACTCAAATAATACAAGACGCTCCAAGCAAAACACATATCATGTGGTGAATAAAAATATAGCTCCAAGTAAAGTTAACGATAGAAGTAGACGAAAAGAGGGGATGCCTTCCGGGGCATCCCCAAGCTTTTGCTTTTAGGTGTCCTTATATTATCTTGGGGGTGCCATGGGCATCCCCAAGCTTGGGATCTTGCCACTCCTTGTTCCATAATCCATCAAATCTTTACCCAAAACTTGAAAACTTCACAACACAAAACTTAAAGTAGAAAATCTCGTGAGCTCCATTAGCGAAAGAAAACAAAAGACCACTTCAAGTTTTTCAAAAATAATGAACTCATTCTTTATTTATATTGGTGTTAAACCTACTGTATTCCAACTTCTCTATGGTTTATAAACTATTTTACTAGCCATAGATTCATTAAAATAAGCAAACAACACACGAAAAACAGAATTTGTCAAAAACAGAACAGTCTGTAGTAATCTGTAGCTAGCGAAATATCTGGAACTCCAAAAATTCTAAAATAAATTGCTGGACCTGAGGAATTTATCTTTTAATCATCTGAAAAAAGAATTACCTAAATATCACTTTCCAAATAAAAATGGCATCAGTTCTCGTGAGCACTATAGTTTTTGTTTTTTACAGCAAGATTAACAAGATTTTCCCCAAGTCTTCCCAACGGTTCTACTTGGCACGAACACTAATTAAACACAAAAAAAAACCTAAACAGAGGCTAAACAAATTATTTATTACCAAACAGGAGCAAAAAGCAAGGAATAAAAATAAAATTGGGTTGCCTCCCAACAAGCGCTATCGTTTAACGCCCCTAGCTAGGCATAACAAGCAAGGATAGATCTAGATATTGCCATATTTGGTTTTCAACTTTTTAGCGGAATCAAGCTCGAATCCGGGAGGTTCTTTACGTTTCCCTTCATATTCTGAAATTTTTAGATCTAAAGAATCCAACTGCTTATTGCCAAGAGTAATCAACATATTCATACGGTTGATATTTCCGCTAACGTTCTTAAGAGGTTCAAGAGACTTCTGTAAAATCTTAGTAACTTCACAATTTTTTTCAAAAACTTGTGTCTCTTCCTGGGTAGGATGAGGCCCCTTTTGTTGAGGTAGTGTTCCCACTATACCTTCTATAATTTCAAGCGCAATATGGGGATCAATTTCAATAAAATTGCCTTTGGCAACGCAATCCAAGAGTTGTCTATGAGACAAATTTAATCCAACATAGAAATTGCGAAGCAAAATTCTAAGGTTCACTTCAAAAGTACAATTACGATAAGACTCCATTATCCTCGACCAGGCATCTTTTAAGTTTTCTCCTAGTCTTTGCTTAAAATTTAGAATTTCATTCTCAGGAGACAACGGAGAAGATAAGGGACTAGCCATAACGACAAGCAAACGGAAAAGAGGCAAATAGAGAAGGAGAGGGAGGATAGAGAGAGAGAGGGCAAATAAAACAGCAAGGGTGAAGTGGGGGAGAGGAAAACGAGAGGCAAATGGCAAATAATGTAATGCGGGAGATAGGGATTGTGATGGGTACTTGGTATATTGACTTTTGCGTAGATTCCCCAGCAACGGTGTGTCGGTGTACTAGAGTAGGGGTACCCTAGTATCCCGAACTCGTGCACGGGCAGTTGCAGCACCCCGCGGCAAGGCTTGCCGGGTGACCGCCAAGACCCTCCATGGATCCCTTGAAGACCATTCAAGAACAAAGTACTCAAACCAAGGCCCCGGCAAGAGGAGCTTGCCGGGGAGGCCAAACAAGGCCCCGGCAAGAGGAGCTTGCCGGGAAGGCTACTCAAGGCATACCAAGAAAGCTTGCCGCGACGCGCCCTGCGTCCCGGCAAGGTCCGGCGAGCGACAAGCTTCCGGACGCGACAAGACGACGGCCGCGGCAAGGAGCTTGCCGCGGGAAACCCCCACTTCGTGCCCGCGCTCCAGCACACCTGCTAACGTGTCGCTCTGGGACTCTCCCAAGCACATGTGGCAGGAGGCCGTGCAGCTAGGGGTACGTGGTGGCAAGCGGAGATGAAGAGAAGCCCATCGTGGCAAACGGTGGCGCTCCTAACGGTCACCTTTTGCACTGTTTAGGAGACTCAGACAGGCATTTAATGCCCTTGTCCCCTGTCGTCAGAGTTAGGTAGGGTGCATTGTATCCACAGTAGCGGTAGCTGCACCTACCGCATCCTTTTCCATTTTTACCCTTCTAGTCTACGTTGCCACCTGTGGGTAACCCCTTGAAAGTATAAAAGGAGGCCCAAGCGCAACGTAGAAAGGGGTTCGGCCAGTTCGGCTCATTGGAGATACCAGAAACACTCCCACGCTCAGTCTGGTAGCGTCGATCGCTCCTGAGCAAAGATTCAATACACACAAACAAGCAGCAGTAGGGTTTTACGCATCCGTGCGGCCCGAAGCTGGGTAAAATCCCCCCCGCGTGCACCGCCTCGATCCGCTCTTTGTGCGCTCTCCGCCTCCCACCGAACCGAAAGGGGCCCTGTCCCCATAGGTGTTGGTGGAATCAGAACCCCCCGACATCTCTGGCGCGCCAGGTAGGGGGCGTCGAGATTGTGCGAACCCGATCCGGCGTGCGCGCAAGCTAAATCTTCATCGTCTTCATCGACATGCCACCGAAGAAGAAGGGTTCGGAGGCAGCTGTCCCGTCTGCGTCGCTTCCACCGCCTCCGGAGCAAACGGGTGGTGGAGTGGACGCCGGCGGAGGAATGGGCGTCGACGAGGGTGCCCACAGCGCTGCCAAGTCCAAGGACAAGGCGGCACAGACCTCGGCGTCCATGCGAGCACCGCGCCCCTCTCAGGAGGCGCGGGACCAGCAGCGTCATAGCGTTCGCAGCGCTATACGTCCGCTGACCCAAGATCAAGCTGGTGGTTCGCGTGGCGTTCAAGACCAGCATGCACGCCAGCATGCTGGCCCCAGCGAGGTGCGGTCGCCGGGACGGGACGCTGCTCCTTCTAACTTGGTTAGGAGTCCGAGCACGCCCCTCTCCTCGCACCGTTCACCTCCGCCGCCCACCACTCCAGCAGAAGCCTTGGCGCGGGCCCAGCTGCTCTTGGACTATCCTCCGACGGCGGACAAGACCGACGAATGGAGGGCCACTATCCAGAGCCTCATCGGCTTCGCCAACGGCGACACTGCGCGGCGACCAAGCACCTCGCTGCCGCGGCAGGACAGCCGGACGCGAGCCGATGGCAACAAGACTGAGGGAGGTGCGACTTCCATGCACTCCCCACTACGAAGGCCAAAATCGCCGACTCGCCGGGTCCACCCCAACAGCGGCTCCACCGCGTCGTCGGACCCACGAGTTCGTCGCGACCAGCGCCAAGTTCTCCATGAACGACAACAAGAAGACGCCCGAACCCGCATCGAGCGCCGAAGAGAAGCGCGACGTCAATCCGACAAGCGCGCTGGGCTCTCTGTTGACATGCATGCGCCAGGGGAACCAGGCGATCTGCCGTACGCGGTAGGTTGTCCTGCGTTCACCCGTGAGCTGCGGCAAGTCCAGTGGCCCAGCACAAAGAATTTCAAGCCAGACGTGCCGGAGAAGTACGACGGCAAGACGCATCCGTCGGAGTTCCTCAGCATCTACACCATTGCGGTGCAGGCTGCCGGGGGGCGAGATGACAAGATTCTTGCCAACTACTTCCCGCTGGTGCTCAAACCCAATGTCAGATCCTGGCTCATGCACTTGCCGGACAACTCCATATCCACCTGGGCTGATCTGTGCCATCAGTTTGTCGGCGCCTTTACAGGCGGCCACAAGCCACATGGCCAAGAGAGCGATCTTCATCTGCTCGCCCAGAAGGAAGGAGAGCCATTGCGCAAGTACATTCAGAGATTCAGCCGCGTACAGCACAACATCCCAGACGTCCACCCCGCCGCGATCATCAGCGCGTTCCATCAGAACGTGCGAAACCGAAGGATGAGGGAGGAGATGGCGATGTGTAAGATCAGAGACGTCAGCGAGCTTTACGCCTTGGCTGACAAGTGTGCACGCGCTGAAGAGGGGAGGAGGCTCCCCGGAGAGAGTACAGGAGCAGGAGGATCTGACAGTGAGGATCCCGCCCCGGCAAGGAAAGGCCGGCGGCGGAACAACAAAAGGAATAAGGGTAAGGAAGTGCTGGCTGTCGAGCAGACCGGCAACGGAGGTGGCGCCAAGGAAGCTAAGGCTGGTGGCTCCGACAAGGAGGCCCATCCGGTGGCGGCCGCCGACAAGCAGGACAGCTCCGGCAGGCAGTATTGCAAGATTCACCGCACCAAGGGTCACGATCTCCAGAACTGCAAGAAGGTCGAACAGCTTGCTGAGCAGCAGAAAGCTGAATACGAGCGACGCGACAAAGAGAAGGCCCAGGAAGGAACTGGTGGATCCGGCAAGAAACGCCCCGGCCGGGGAGGACGCCGCGGCAAGGCCAAACAGCGGCAAGGAGACAGACCTCCCCGCGGCCGCGACAAGGATGAAGATGACGACGATGACGAAGACGTGGATGATGATGAGGCCGATGAGCAGGAATTTCAGAAAGCCACAGAGGTCCTGTGCGTTGACGGTGGCGCCTCTCTGCATACTTCGCACCGCCAGCTCAAGCAGTGGATGCGGGAAGTGAATGCAGCGGAGCCATCCATAGAGTCACGCAAACCCCTGAAATGGTCCAGCACGCCTATCATCTTCGACATTGGGGATCACCCTGATCGCATAACTGCGGTCGGGTGCTTGCCGATGTTGGTTTCACCAACTATCCGCAACCTCAAGGTCACAAAGATGCTAGTTGACGGCGGGGCCGGCTTGAATCTCATCTCCTCCGCGGTCCTTCACAAACTCCAGATCCCCGACAGCGAGCTCGAAGAGACCGGCACATTCCAAGGAATCAACCCGGGAAGGAGCAAGCCGAAAGGGAAGATCACGCTGCCGGTCACATTTGGCAGCGAGCTGAACTTCAGAACTGAGAGGGTCACATTTGACGTTGCCGATTTTCCATTGCCCTACAATGGGATCCTTGGCCGTCCAGCGCTCGCCAAGTTTATGGCAGCCTCTCACTATGCATACAACGTGCTCAAAATGCCAGGCCCGATAAGTGTCATCTCTGTCCCCGGCGACAAGAAGGATGCCCTTATCTGCGCCGACAAGATCTACCGGGAAGCAGCAGCCGCATCCGATCACCACACACTTGCCGCTGAAGCTCCCGGGGGAAGAAGAAGGCCAAGTCCGGCAAGAGCTCTGATGCCCACTCCGGCAGGCGCACCTCTTCGGAGTGCTGCGCTACCGTCGAGGTCGCACCATCGAGCTCCACCGGCAAGTGCAAGAAGACGATGGCAGCTCCACCCGAGACCAAGAAGGTGTCCGCCAAGGAGGACGGCACTGGTGGTACCTTCACCATCAGTGCCACGCTTGACCCCAAATAGGAAAGCGCGCTGATTGCTTTCCTGCGGGCGAATGTCGACGTGTTTGCATGGCAACCGTCAGATATCCCCGGTGTTCCCAGGAAAGTAATCGAGCACCACCTTGCCGTCTGTCCTCATGCGCGGCCCGTCAAGCAGAGAGTCAGGAAGCAGGCAGTGGAGCGCCAAGAGTTCATTGCAGAAGAGATCAGGAAATTGGAAGCAGCAGGCCTTGTCAGAGGAGTGCTCCATCCCACGTGGTTGGCCAATCCTGTAGTCGTGCGCAAGGCGAGCGGGAAGTGGAGGCTTTGTATAGACTTCACTGATGTCAATAAAGCTTGTCCCAAAGATCCATTTCCCTTGCCGCGCATTGACCAGATTGTTGACTCCACAGCTGGATGTGATTTGCTTTCATTTCTTGATGCGTATTCAGGATACCATCAAATCTTCATGGCAGAAGAGGATGAGGAGAAAACCGCATTTATCACCCCTTGTGGCACATACTGTTTTGTACGGATGCCCTTTGGGTTGAAGAATGCTGGTTCAACATTTGCAAGAGTAGTCCATGTCGCTTTTGAGCCACAGATACACAGAAATGTGGAAGCCTACATGGATGATATAGTGGTCAAGAGCAAGGACAAGGCTACCCTGATCCAAGATTTAGAAGAAACTTTTGCAAATCTGCGCAAGATCAACCTCAGGCTCAACCCCGAGAAGTGCGTGTTTGGAGTCCCTTCCGGCAAGCTTCTCGGGTTCTTTGTGTCTCAGCGGGGATTGAAGCCAACCCCGACAAGATTAAGGCCATCGAGCAGATTGAAGCACCGAAGCGCGTCAAGGATGTGCGAAGGCTTGCCGGTTGCGTGGCTGCTCTCAGCAGGTTTATCTCTAAGTCTGCTGAGCGCGCCCTGCCGTTTTTCAGAATATTGAAAAAGGCAGGTCCGGTGAAATGGACTCCGGAAGCGGAGGCTGCGCTGCAGGACTTGAAGAGGTACCTGTCCTCCACTCCAATACTTGTCGCACCTAAGCCACAAGAGAAGTTGCTGCTGTACCTAGCAGCAACCAATCAAGTGGTTAGTGCTGCGTTAGTAGCGGAGAGGGAGGCGGACGATGAGCCAGCAACCGCGGCAAATGAATCCAGCGACAAGCAGGGGGCTTCTCCGACAAGCTCTGGTCCCGACAAAGATGGATCTGCGCAGATGTGCAAGGACGTGCAGAAGAAGATGGTGCAGCGACCAGTTTACTTTGTCAGCTCCCTTCTCCAGGGGGCTAGGTCGAGGTACTCTGGTGTGCAAAAATTGCTTTTCGGCCTTCTCATGGCCTCGAGAAAGCTGCGCCATTACTTCCAGGCACACGAGATCACTGTCGTCACTCGCTTTCCGCTGAAGAGGATACTGCAGAATCCAGAAGCAACAGGCAGGATTGTCGAGTGGGCATTGGAACTGTCAAGCTTTGGCCTCAAGTTTGAGAGCACTGCAACTATCCAAAGCAGGGCATTGGCAGAGTTCATAGCAGAGTGGACGCCAACTCCAGATGAAGAAATTCCAGAGGCGAGCATCCCCGTCAAGGAGTCAAGCAAAGAGTGGCTGATGTACTTTGATGGTGCCTTCTCGCTGCAAGGCGCCGGTGCTGGCGTGCTGCTTATCGCACCCACCGGAGAGCACCTCAAGTACATAGTCCAGATGCACTTTCCCAAAGAGCAAGCAACCAACAATACTGCAGAGTATGAAGGGTTGCTTGCCGGTCTCAGAATCGCAGCCGACCTTGGGATCAAGAAGCTCATTATCAGGGGTGACTCACAGCTTGTCGTCCGCCAAGTGAACAAGAACTACCAGAGTCCATTGATGGAAGCTTATGTTGATGAAGTGAGAAAGCTAGAAGCACACTTTGACGGCCTGCAAATGGAACACGTTCCACGAGCTCAGAACGATATTGCTGACGGCCTGTCAAAGTGCGCAGCACTAAAGTTACCTGTGGAACCAGGGATTTTTTTGCTCAAGCTGACTCAACCATCCGTGACACCATCAACTGGACCAAGCAAAAAGAGGAAGTTGGTTTCCGGTGACTACTTTCCGGCAGAGCTCCCCGAAGCCGCCGCCAAGAAAGTCCCCAAGATCAACACCAAGGATGCTGAGGAGCAGTCTGCTCCGGCAAACCTTATGGTTTGTTCCGTCGAAGCAAACGCTCCCGGCAAGTTCTGCTCCGGCAAGCTTGCCGGGGAATATCACGCTCCGGCCGAACCGCAGGTTCTTGCCGTAGAAGCGGATGTTCCCGCAGCAACAGATATGCCTTTAGTCCTTGTTGTCGAGCCGCAAGCTCCAGCATGGGCGCAGCAGATTGTCCGTTTCCTTCAGACAGGAGAGCTTCCCGAAGAGCAAGAAGAAGCTGAAAAAGTAGCCCGGCAGTCAAGTATGTACAAGTTTGTCGACAGCACACTGTACAGAATAAGACTCAACGGTGTGAAATTGAAGTGCATTCGCCGGGAAGATGGACAACAGCTGTTGGCAGAGATACATGGAGGCATATGTGGTCACCACATTGGCGCAAGAGCACTTGTCGGCAAAGCGTTCCGACAAGGCTTCTTCTGGCCGACAGCCCTCCAGGATGCAACTGCACAAGTAACCAAGTGTGAAGCGTGCCAGTTCCATTCCAAACAGATACACCAGCCAGCTCAAGCTCTCCAGACGATCCCTTTATCCTGGCCATTTTCGGTCTGGGGGCTCGACATCCTCGGCCCCTTCCCCCGAGCTGTCGGGGGCTTTGAGTTCTTGTACGTTGCAATCGACAAGTTCACAAAGTGGCCGGAAGTGGAACCAGTGAGGAAGGTGACAGCACAGTCAGCAGTCAAGTTCTTCAGGTCGATTGTTTGCCGTTTCGGGATCCCTAACAGGATCATCACCGACAACGGCACACAGTTTACGAGCCGCACCTTCATGCAGTACGTCCAAGATCTTGGCGCCAAGGTCTGCTTCGCTTCTGTTGCTCATCCGAGAAGCAACGGTCAAGCGGAGAGAGCAAACGCTGAAGTGCTGCGAGGCCTCAAGACCAGAACTTTCGACAGGCTGCACAAGTGTGGAAGAAACTGGATCGAGGAGCTGCCGGTGGTTCTTTGGTCGATCAGGACGACGCCAAATCGAGCCACTGGCCAGACACCCTTCGCTCTAGTCTATGGAGCGGAGGCAGTTCTCCCCACGGAACTCGTATACGGGTCACCTCGAGTGCTCGCTTATGATGAGCTCGAGCAAGAGCAGCTGCGGCAAGATGACGCGCTGCTCCTTGAGGAAGACCGTCTCCAGGCTGCTGTGCGAGCCGCTCGCTACCAGCAAGCTCTGCGCCGCTACCATAGCCGCAGAGTCAATGCCAGGAGTCTCGAGGAAGGCGACCTTGTTCTTCGGCGCGTTCAGTCGGCCAAGAATTCCAACAAGTTGACGCCGAAGTGGGAAGGCCCTTATTGGGTGAAACGAGTCACTAGGCCCGGCGCTGTCCGCCTTGAGACCGAAGATGGCATTCCAGTGAGCAACTCCTGGAACATCGAGCATCTTCGTAAGTTTTACCCGTAAGGCGCGGTTGTCGGACCCCGTCCGGCAACCACCTTTCTGTACAAGTCTTGCCGCTGTTGCATGTAATCCTTTGTACAGAGCCGGGCGCAGACCCCGTGCACTAGTAAAGTTCATGTGCCCCGCACATCTTGTCAGCTTTCTTTTATGCTATAATCCTTTTACGCATATATTATCTAACACTTTGTGCAGCATTAGAACCCGGTAAGCGATAACGAGCCCAAGGCTCCATATCATTACTTTATTTCTCTATTTCTTTCTCAAAAGAAGGAAAGTTCCCTCGCCCACAAGGTTTACCGGGGGGGGGAGGAGAAGATAATGGTGTGGACCAGGCCGTTCAAGAAGGTTTCTCCTTGCCGGGAAGCAGACGACAGAAAAGCTAAGTTGCTAAAGCTTGAGCAATCAGTTTTTTAAGTTTTTGAGTTATTTGCCTTGAACGACCGTGCTTTGTATGGAAAACCTGTGCACGGAGGAACCAACTCGTAGCTAGTCGCGCCTTCATTTTGTTTCGAGCTCGCTCAACAACTTAAGCGAGCTGCTAGCGCCCTTACTTTTGCTTCGAGTCCGCTCAGCAACTTAAGTGAGCTGCTAGCGCCATTACTTTGTTTCGAGTTCGCTCAACAACTTAAGAGAGCTGCAACTAGTTGCGACAAGGTTGCTTGTCAATAGCGACCCCACCAGCAGGCTGCTGAAGTTCCGCACTCGGCGCTCGCGGCAAGGGTGTCCGCACCGGCAAGTTTCCCTAGAAAGCGTAGGGCAGAACCATACAAGGCCAAGAGTCAAGTAAAGGAAGTAACACATCAATTTTTTTGCCTAAGACAGAGTTATATTACAGAAATAACTTGTCGCGCCTCTAATAAAGTGTTCCCATGACATGACTGGCAGCGACAAGAAAAGAAGAAAACGGACGGCCTAATCTACGCGACCGCCGTCAACCCTTTTGACCTCGTTCACCCTGCCCACAATGGGTGCGACGAGGGCCTTAAGTGCGTCAAGATCAGCGTCCGCCGGCAGCTTCTTGAGGACGTTGGTTAGGTTGAGGCCCGGATTGCAGAAGGCCACCTTCACCAGCACCTTCTCCAGAACTCCGGCGCAAATCGAGCGTGACTCGTCGGCCAACTGCTTTGGGATCCGTTCCCGGAGTTGCTGGAGCGCCGCCGCCACGCCTTTGAAGAACAGAGTGAGCTTGGCGCTGGGTTGGAGGTTCTCGTCGGAGGAGTACCCGAAGCCTTCCACCCCCAAATGCACCAGCTCCTCTTCGATGACTGCAGCAATATTCACGAGACCCTCCGTCCAGAGCTCCACGGTATCTCTGAGGAGATTCTGGGTTTCGGCGGCTCTCGCCAGCAGCACCTCGTTGGCCTCGATGTCCTTCTTCAAGTCTGCCTCCCGTTTCCTGGCGCTGTCCAACGTCTCCGTCAAGGTGGCCAGCTTCAGCTCCAGATCAGCGTTGGAATCCTTGGCGGCACGCAGCTCTTTGCCCTTTTCGGAGAGTTGGCCCTGCAACTCACCGTGGGCAAGGGCGTCCTTCTCGCGCTCTAGCTTGAGCGCGGCAAGCTCTTTGCCACCAACCTTCAGATCAGTTTCTAGCTGCGCCACCTTTGCCTCCAAGTCTTTCTTGGCGGCCTCGGCAGCCGCAGCCGTATCCTTTGCCTCTTGGAGCGTCCCGCCAAGTGCCCGTTCGCGCGCGGCAAGCTCCTCTTCGTGGCTGTCGAGGTTCACTTTCCGCTGAGTCAGCTCGCCTTCTCGCGCGTACAGCTTCTCGCCGGTGAGCCGCTGCTGCTCTTCAGCTTCGGCCTTCTCGAGGAGGAAGGCCTTCCGCTCCTCAGCAAGCTGCTCCCGCTCCTCCGCCAAGGCCCGGAGAGTTTCTTGGCGAAGACCCCGGAGCTCCTCCGCGCGCTTCTCTATGTCCACGCTCGCCCTCGCGACAAGCGCTTCCCGGGACTCCAACTTGACCTGGCGGGCGCGGTAGAGCGCCAGCAGCCTCCGTAGCAACCGCTCCTCCTCAGGCTCGCCGCTGCTGCTTCCCGGCGAGTCGACGATCGACAACCCGGCGGAGGCAAGCACCTCCCCATCCAGAGCTTCTCCTTCCACCGGCGCCCTGGAGCTCGACGTCCAGGGGAGCTTGATGAAGATGCCCTCGCCAGCCTTCAGATAGGCGCCGGACTGGGGCTCCTCGGAGCCTGACGCTGCGGCAGCGGCGGAGGGATCGGCGGTCGGTGCAGCGCCCGACGCTCCTGCGGCCTCAGGGCCGTCAGTGCGATCGCCAGATCCCCCGCCAGCTTGTTCGGCAGCAGTCTTGGCGGCCTCTTTGCCAGCGGGCACGTCAGCTCGGCTCCTTCTTTGGTGGCCGCGGCATCTTCAGTATTGCCGCGTGCGTCTTCCTCGCCGCCCGCCTCGGTCTCCATCGGATCCGTGGAGGGTGGGTCTGACGACCAAAGAAGAAGGAGAAATCAAACAAGTGTTCGAGAAGAGAAATCAGCAGAAGACTACAAGGAAAGTTTCGGGCAAGAAGGGCTACCTGTGCTAGGATCTGCCGTCGTGACCTCCACCACCGGCGGATCGTTAGCGCTGTCCCTTGCCGGAGACTCCTCCCTTGCCGGAGGCTCCTCCCTTACCGGAGGACGCTCCCTTGCCGGGGAGTCCGCCCTTGGCGGCGTAGTCGAAGCAGACGACGAGTCGGAGGAGATCACCACGCCCTCCTGATCAAGCTGTTCTGCTCCTGCACAAACAAACCAGTGATCAGATGTCAACAAAGGAAAAGAGCAACCACGCGCACCCAGAAGCAGAAAGTAAACCATATGCTCACGCTGGGGGCTGCGCTGGGGGCTGCTCTGCGAAGCGGTGGCCGGATCCGGCAAGATGGTCTCGGGCGCGCCTCCTGTCGTCGCAGTGGGCTCGTCCTCGATGACCACCACCTGAGCCTTGGCCCTCTTCGCCGCCCTCTGGGCCAGAGTCCTGAAAAGGAAGAGTCCAGGATGGGTCAGATCAGATGCAAGATAACACCAGCAAGTTGAAGAACTACCAGAACAACAAGGGAATCTTACTCTTCTTCATCTTCCTTGTCGGAGCTGAGCGCGGAGAGGTCGAAGTTCGGCCCATCTCCGGCACGACGAGGTGGAGGGGTGGGATCCCTTGGCCGCTTGGCGGGGGCTGCGGCGCCAGCCCAAGACGACCCCGCTTCAGTTGTCGCTGCGACAGGAGGCGCTCCCACGGCAACCGTACTTGCCACGGTAGAGCGCGTCGCGTGACGCTGCGGCTGTTGGCCCACTTGCCGCCCTGCTACGTCGCCAACCCTGTGGAGGCGCCTTCTTGGCTGTGCTGCGGGCCCTGCTCGCGGCAAGCTCCTCGGAGATGGCGGGCCGCTCGCACCCTCGGCGGGCTCGTTCGACTCGGCATCGGGCGCGGCGAGCTCTTCTTCCTCTTCGGGCTGCTCCCGTTCGGCAATACTCATCGCCAACGCCGTGTCCGCTTCCTCCACGGTGAACCCGAATTCACCCGCGGCCGCGGCTGCCGCCGCCTCTTCCGCCCTGGTGGCGATGCGCTCCATCTCTTGCTCAGTGGTGTCGCGGGTGAGGAGCTTCTTCTCGTCAGCATTGACCGCCACCTCCACTAGGCTGTCAAAGAAATGCTGCACGACGTTGCTGGCGGGCTCTTGCCAAGTTGGAGCAATCCCGTGCGAGTCACACAACGGCATCATGGCGCAGATGCGGTCGCGCGAAGAGTTGTTGCACAGAGGAACGACGCCTGCCGGCAACCTGAACCACTCGGGATGCTGTGGGTCGTGCTTGAATATCTCCTTGAGTATCCTGTCCAACTCCATGACGGTGAAGTTGAAGTTGAGGCCTGGGCGCAACCTCATGATATCTGCCGGGCCTCCAAATTCCCAGGCAGGTCTCCCCCTCGCCTGCAAAGGGGCGATGCGCCGGCGAAGGAAATCTGCGCCAACAGCTCCTACAGTCAGCCCGGCAAGCCTGAGGCGCAAGATCCGAGTGATGGCGATCGTCAGCTTGTCGTCGTCCACGGACAGAGCGCTCCAGTCATTGCCACGCACTGCTGGGGCTTGGCGCAGGGCAGTGAACGGCTGTGGGCTCTCTTCTACAACCCAGCACCAATCAGCTCTCCACTCGTCCCACTTGCTGCGGAGCTCCCCCTCCAGATAGGTCTCCTTCTTGCCGGCCCGCGAGATCCAGGCGATTCCGCCGGCAAGAGGTTCCCCTCTCTCAACACGAGGCATAAAGAAATGGCGGAAGAGAGCTACGTTGGGGTGGACTCCGACAAAGTTTTCGCATAGATGGGCGAAAACTGCCATGGTCAGGACGGCGTTGGGGGTAAAGTCAAGGAGGTGGAGTCCATAGGTGTTCATGACGTCGCAAAAGAAATCAGAGAATGGCGGGCAGAGCCCGCAGTAGAAGAACACGGTGAAGAAAGGATATCCACCAACTGGAGCTGCTTGCGAGGCGACGGCGGAGAGTACCTTCGTGCGCAGATGCGCTCGCGTCTCCGTCGACCAGAAGAGATAGTACCACTCCCTCAGCTCCTCCGCGGAGAGCTCGGGGGGAAAGTGGCCCGCTCCTTCCGCAGCGCCTCAAGCCGCTGCGCTTCGGTCGACTTCACAGCTTTCCCGGCTGCGGCCTTCGTGGCCTTCCCCTTCCCGGACTTCGGGGGCATGGCGGAGGCGATGGGGGAGATCGACGGCGCTGGTGGTGGCGACGGCGATGGGAGCGGAGCGCTGCTCTCTTTCGACTTTAGAAGCGGAAGAGGGCGGCGGAGGTTTCTGAGATTGCAGTAGCAAATGGCGAAGATAGGGGAAATACCCCTGTTTCCCCTGCTTATAAGGGGGACGGGGCGGACATTTCGACCTTCCAAGTAAACAACCACCCACGATCTCTCCCACTACGCCGCGATTGACGCGGGCCGTTCCGGGGGGCGCGGTGGATACGGAGTTAGATCCGGTGTGACCTAGGCCGCGCGTGCCCGTGCACTGTTTTGGGCCTGGCCCAACAGCGCTCGGCACCATGTATGGCCCAGGCCCGGGGGCTCCTGTCAGTGTACTAGAGTAGGGGTACCCTAGTATCCCGAACTCGTGCACGGGCAGTTACAGCACCCCGCGGCAAGGCTTGCCGGGTGACCGCCAAGACCCTCCGTGGATCCCTTGAAGACCATTCAAGAACAAAGTACTCAAACCAAGGCCCCGGCAAGAGGAGCTTGCCGGGGAGGCCAAACAAGGTCCCGGCAAGAGGAGCTTGCCGGGAAGGCTACTCAAGGCATACCAAGAAAGCTTGCCGCGACGCGCCCTGCGTCCCGGCAAGGTCCGGCGAGTGACAAGCTTCCGGACGCGACAAGACGACGGCCGCGGCAAGGAGCTTGCCGCGGGAAACCCCCACTTCGTGCCCGCGCTCCAGCACACCTGCTAACGTGTCGCTCTGGGACTCTCCCAAGCACACGTGGCAGGAGGCCGTGCAGCTAGGGGTACGTGGTGGCAAGCGGAGATGAAGAGAAGCCCATCGTGGCAAACGGTGGCGCTCCTAACGGTCACCTTTTGCACTGTTTAGGAGACTCAGACAGGCATTTAATGCCCTTGTCCCCTGCCGTCAGAGTTAGGTAGGGTGCACTGTATCCACAGTAGCGGTAGCTGCACCTACCGCATCCTTTTCCATTTTTACCCTTCTAGTCTATGTTGCCACCTGTGGGTAACCCCTTGAAAGTATAAAAGGAGGCCCAAGCGCAACGTAGAAGGGGTTCGGCCAGTTAGGCTCATTGGAGATACCAGAAACACTCCCACACTCAGTCTGGTAGCGTCGATCGCTCCTGAGCAAAGATTCAATACACACAAACAAGCAGCAGTAGGGTTTTACGCATCCGTGCGGCCCAAAGCTGGGTAAAATCCCCCCCCCCCCGCGTGCACCGCCTCGATCCGCTCTTTGTGCGCTCTCCGCCTCCCACCGAACCGAAAGGGGCCCTGTCCCCATAGGTGTTGGTGGAATCAGAAACCCCCGACACGGTGCCAGGAATCCTGCTTGCTACCTCTTGAGCACTGCGTTGGTTTTCCCCGAAGAGGAAGGGATGATGCAGCAAAGTAGCGTAAGTATTTCCCTCAGTTTTTGAGAACCAAGGTATCAATCCAGTAGGAGGCTACGCGCGAGTCCCTCGTACCTGCACAAAGCAAATAAATCCTCACAACCAACGCGACAAGGGGTTGTCAATCCCTACACGTCCACTTACGAGAGTGAGATCTGATAGATATGATAAGATAATATTTTTGGTATTTTTATGATAAAGATGCAAAGTAAAATAAAAGCAAAGGAAATAACTAAGTAATGTAAGATTAATATGATGAAGATAGACCCGGGGGCCCTAGGTTTCACTAGTGGCTTCTCTCAAGAGCATATGTATTCTATGGTGGGTGAACAAATTACTGTTGAGCAATTGACAGAATCGAGCAGAGTTATGAGAATATCTAGGTATGATCATGTATATAGGCATCATGTCTGAGACAACTAGACCGACTCTTGCCTGCATCTACTACTATTACTCCACTCATCGATCGCTATCCAGCATGCATCTAGAGTATTAAGTTAATGAAAACAGAGTAACACCTTAAGCAAGATGACATGATGTAGAGGGATAAACTCATGCAATATGATGAAAACCCCATCTTGTTATTCTCGATGGCAACAATACAATACGTGCCTTGCTTCCCCTACGGTCACTGGGAAAGGACACCACAAGATTGAACCCAAAGCTAAGCACTTCTCTCATTGCAAGAAATATCAATCTAGTAGGCCAAACCAAACTGATAATTTGAAGAGACTTGCAAAGATAACTAATCATACATAAAAGAACTCAGAGAAGATTCAAATATTGTTCATAGATAGACTTGATCATAAACCCACAATTCATCGTTCTCAACAAACACACCGCAAAAAGAAGATTACATTGAATAGATCTCCACAAGAGAGGGGGAGAACATTGAATTGAGATCCAAAAAGAGAGAAGAAGCCATCTAGCTAATAACTATGGACCTGTAGGTCTGAGGTAAACTACTCACACTTCATCCGAGGGGCTATGGTGATGATGTAGAAGCCCTCCATGATCGATCTGTTGGAAATATGCCCTAGAGGCAATAATAAAATGGTTACTATTATATTTCTTTGTTCATGATGAAGGAAATATGCCCTAGAGGCAATAATAAAGTTATTGTTTATTTCCTTATATCATGATAAATGTTTATTATTCATGCTAGAATTGTATTAACCGGAAACATAATACATGTGTGAATACATAGACAAACAGAGTGTCACTAGTATGCCTCTACTTGACTAGCTCGTTAATCAAAGATGGTTATGTTTCCTAACCATGGACAAAGAGTTGTTATTTGATTAACGGGATCACATCATTAGGTGAATGATCTGATTGACATGACCCATTCCATTAGCTTAGCACCCGATCGTTTAGTATGTTGCTATTGCTTTCTTCATGACTTATACATGTTCCTATGACTATGAGATTATGCAACTCCCATTTGCCGGAGGAACACTTTATGTGCTACCAAACGTCACAACGTAACTGGGTGATTATAAAGGTGCTCTACAGGTGTCTCCAAAGGTACATGTTGGGTTGGCATATTTCGAGATTAGGATTTGTCACTCCGATTGTCGGAGAGGTATCTCTGGGCCCTCTCGGTAATGCACATCACATAAGCCTTGCAAGCATTGCAACTAATGAGTTAGTTGTGAGATGATGTATTACAGAACGAGTAAAGAGACTTGCCGGTAATGAGATTGAACTAGGTATTGAGATACCGACGATCGAATCTCAGGCGAGTAACATATCGATGACAAAGGGAACAACATATGTTGTTATGCGGTCTGACCGATAAAAGATCTTCGTAGAATATGTAGGAGCCAATATGAGCATCCAGGTTCCGCTATTGGTTATTGACCGGAGACGTGTCTCGGTCATGTCTACATTGTTCTCAAACCCGTAGGGTCCGCATGCTTAAGGTTTCGATGACAGTTATATTATGAGTTTATGCATTTTGATGTACCGAAGTTTGTTCAGAGTCTCGGATGTGATCACAGACATGACGAGGAGTCTTGAAATGGTTGAAACATAAAGATTGATATATTGGAAGCCTATATTTTGATATCGGAAGTGTTCCGGGTGAAATCGGGATTTTACCGGAGTACCGGGAGGTTACCGGAACCCCCCGGGAGGTATATGGGCCTTAGTGGGCTTTAGTGGAAGAGAGGAGAGGTGGCCAGGGCTGGGCCGTGCGTCCCTCCCCCCTAGTCCGAATAGGATAAGGAGAGGGGGGCGGCGCCTCCCCTTCCTTCTCTCTCTCCTCTTTCCCCCTACCGAATCCTATTCCAACTAGGAAAGGGAGGGAATCCTACTCCCGGTGGGAGTAGGACTCCTCCTGGCGCGCCCTCCTCCTGGCCGGCCGCACCCCCCTTTGATCCTTTATATACGGGGGCAGGGGGCACCCCTAGACACACAAGTTGATCCACGTGATCATATTCTTAACCGTGTGCGGTGCCCCCTTCCACCATAGTCCTTGATAATATTGTAGCAGTGCTTAGGCGAAGCCCTACGACGGTAGTACATCAAGATGGTCACCAGGCCGTCGTGCTGACGGAACTCTTCCCCGACACTTTGCTAGATCGGAGTCCAGGGATCGTCATCGAGCTGAACGTGTGCTAGAACTCGGAGGTGCCGTAGTTTCGGTGCTTGATCGGTCGGGCCGTGAAGATGTACGACTACATCAACCGCGTTGTGCTAACGCTTCCGCTGTCGGTCTACAAGGGTACGTAGATCACACTCTCCCCTCTCATTGCTATGCATCACCATGATCTTGCGTGTGCGTAGGAATTTTTTTGAAATTACTACGTTCCCCAACAGTGGCATCCGAGCCTATGTTTTATGTGTTGATGTTATATGCACGAGTGGAACACAAGTGAGTTGTGGGCGATATAAGTCATACTGCTTACCAGCATGTCATACTTTGGTTCGGCGGTATTGTTGGACGAAGCGGCCCGGACCGATATTATGCGTACGCTTACGCGAGACCAGTTCTCCTGACATGCTTTGCACAAAGGTGGCTAGCGGGTGACAGTTTCTCCAACTTTAGTTGAACCGAGTGTGGCTACGCCCGGTCCTTGTGAAGGTTAAAACAGACCAAGTTGACAAACTATCGTTGTGGTTTTGATGCGTAGGTAAGATTGGTTCTTGCTTAAGCCCGTAGCAGCCACGTAAAACTTGCAACAACAAAGTAGAGGACGTCTAACTTGTTTTTGCAGGGCATGTTGTGATGTGATATGGTCAAGACATGATGCTAAATTTTATTGTATGAGATGATCATGTTTTGTAACCGAGTTATCGGCAACTGGCAGGAGCCATATGGTTGTCGCTTTATTGTATGCAATGCAATCGCGCTGTAATGCTTTACTTTATCACTAAGCGGTAGCGATAGTCGTGGAAGCATAAGATTGGCGAGACGACAACGATGCTACGATGGAGATCAAGGTGTCGCGCCGGTGACGATGGTGATCACGACGGTGCTTCGAAGATGGAGATCACAAGCACAAGATGATGATGGCCATATCATATCACTTATATTGATTGCATGTGATGTTTATCTTTTATGCATCTTATCTTGCTTTGATTGACGGTAGCATTATAAGATGATCTCTCACTAATTATCAAGAAGTGTTCTCCCTGAGTATGCACCGTTGCGAAAGTTCTTCGTGCTGAGACACCACGTGATGATCGGGTGTGATAGGCTCTACGTTCAATACAACGGTGCAAAACAGTTGCACACGCGGAATACTCAGGTTATACTTGACGAGCCAAGCATATACAGATATGGCCTCGGAACACGGAGACCGAAAGGTCGAGCGTGAATCATATAGTAGATATGATCAACATAGTGATGTTCACCAATGAAACTACTCCATCTCACGTGATGATCGGACATGGTTTAGTTGATTTGGATCACGTAATCACTTAGAGGATTAGAGGGATGTCTATCTAAGTGGGAGTTCTTTAAGTAATATGATTAATTGAACCTAAATTTATCATGAACTTAGTACCTGATAGTATCTTGCTTATTTATGTTTGATTGTAGATAGATGGCCGGTGCTGTTGTTCCATTGAATTTAATGCGTTCCTTGAGAAAGCAAAGTTGAAAGATGATGGTAGCAATTACACGGACTGGGTCCGTAACTTGAGGATTATCCTCATTGCTGCACAGAAGAATTACGTCCTGGAAGCACCGCTGGGTGCCAGGCCTGCTGCTGGAGCAACACCAGATGTTATGAACGTCTGGCAGAGCAAAGCTGATGACTACTCGATAGTTCAGTGTGCCATGCTTTACGGCTTAGAATCGGGACTTCAACGACGTTTTGAACGTCATGGAGCATATGAGATGTTCCAGGAGTTGAAGTTAATATTTCAAGCAAATGCCCGGATTGAGAGATATGAAGTCTCCAATAAGTTCTATAGCTGCAAGATGGAGGAGAACAGTTCTGTCAGTGAGCATATACTCAAAATGTCTGGGTATAATAATCACTTGATTCAATTGGGAGTTAATCTTCCAGATGATTGCGTCATTGACAGAATTCTCCAATCACTGCCACCAAGCTACAAGAGCTTCGTGATGAACTATAATATGCAAGGGATGAATAAGACTATTCCCGAGCTCTTCGCAATGCTGAAAGCTGCGGAGGTAGAAATCAAGAAGGAGCATCAAGTGTTGATGGTCAACAAGACCACTAGTTTCAAGAAAAAGGGCAAAGGGAAGAAGAAGGGGAACTTCAAAAAGAACAGCAAGCAAGTTGCTACTCAAGAGAAGAAACCCAAACCTGGACCTAAGCCTGAAACTGAGTGCTTCTACTGCAAGCAGACTGGTCACTGGAAGCGGAACTGCCCCAAGTATTTGGCGGATAAGAAGGATGGCAAGGTGAACAAAGGTATATGTGATATACATGTTATTGATGTGTACCTTACTAATGCTCGCAGTAGCACCTGGGTATTTGATACTGGTTCTGTTGCTAATATTTGCAACTCGAAACAGGGACTACGGATTAAGCGAAGATTGGCTAAGGACGAGGTGACGATGCGCGTGGGAAATGGTTCCAAAGTCGATGTGATCGCAGTCGGCACGCTACCTCTACATCTACCTTCGAGGATTAGTATTAGACCTAAATAATTGTTATTTGGTGCCAGCGTTAAGCATGAACATTATATCTGGATCTTGTTTGATGCGAGACGGTTATTCATTTAAATCAGAGAATAATGGTTGTTCTATTTACATGAGTAATATCTTTTATGGTCATGCACCCTTAAAGAGTGGTCTATTCTTATTAAATCTCGATAGTAGTGACACACATATTCATAGTGTTGAAGCCAAAAGATGCAGAGTTGATAATGATAGTGCAACTTATTTGTGGCAATGCCGTTTGGGTCATATCGATATAAAGCGCATGAAGAAACTCCATACTGATGGGCTTTTGGAACCACTTGATTATGAATCACTTGGTACTTGCGAACCGTGCCTTATGGGTAAGATGACAAAAACACCGTTCTCCGGTACTATGGAGAGAGCAACAAATTTGTTGGAAATCATACATACAGATGTATGTGGTCCGATGAATGTTGAGGCTTGTGACGGATATCGTTATTTTCTCACCTTCAGAGATGACTTAAGCAGATATGGGTATATCTACTTAATGAAACACGAGTCTGAAACGTTTGAAAAGTTCTAAGAATTTCAGAGTGAAGTTGAAAATCATCGTAACAAGAAAATAAAATTCCTACGATCTGATCGTGGAGGAGAATATTTGAGTTACGAGTTTGGTGTACATTTGAAACAATGTGGAATAGTTTCGCAACTCACGCCACCCGGAACACCATAGCGTAATGGTGTGTCCGAACGTCGTAATCGTACTTTACTAGATATGGTGCGATCTATGATGTCTCTTACTGATTTACCGCTATCGTTTTGGGGATACGCTCTAGAGACGGCCGCATTCATGTTAAATAGGGCACCATCAAAATCCGTTGAGACGACGCCTTATGAACTGTGGTTTGGCAAGAAACCAAAGTTGTCGTTTCTGAAAGTTTGGGGCTGCGATGCTTATGTGAAAAAGCTTCAACCTGATAAGCTCGAACCCAAATCGGAGAAATGTGTCTTCATAGGATATCCAAAGGAAACTATTGGATACACCTTCTATCACAGATCCGAAGGCAAGACTTTTGTTGCCAAATTCGGAAACTTTCTGGAGAAGGAGTTTCTCTCGAAAGAAGTGAGTGGGAGGAAAGTAGAACTTGACGAGGTAACTGTACCTACTCCCTTATTGGAAAGTAGTACATCACAGAAACCTGTTTCTGCGACACCTACACCAATTAGTGAGGAAGCTAATGATAATGATCATGAAACTTCAGAACAAGATACTACTGAACCTCGTAGATCAACCAGAGTGAGATCCGCGCCAGAGTGGTATGGTAATCCTGTTCTGGAAGTCATGCTACTAGATCATGATGAACCTACGAACTATGAAGAAGCGATGGTGAGCCCAGATTCCGCAAAATGGCTTGAAGCCATGAAATCTAAGATGGGATCCATGTATGAGAACAAAGTATGGAATTTGGTTGACTTGCCCAATGATCGGCAAGCAATTGAGAATAAATGGATCTTCAAGAAGAAGACTGACACTGGCGGTAATATTACTGTCTACAAAGCTCGACTTGTCGCAAAAGGTTTTCGGCGAGTTCAAGGGATTGACTACGATGAGACCTTCTCACCCGTAGCGATGCTTAAGTCTGTCCGAATCATGTTAGCAATTGCCGCATTTTATGATTATGAAATTTGGCAGATGGATGTCAAAACTGCATTCCTGAATGGATTTCTGGAAGAAGAGTTGTATATGATGCAACTAGAAGGTTTTGTCGATCCAAAGGGAGCTAACAAAGTGTGCAAGCTCCAGCGATCCATTTATGGACTGGTGCAAGCCTCTCGGAGTTGGAATAAACGCTTTGATAGTGTGATCAAAGCATTTGGTTTTATACAGACTTTTGGAGAAGCCTGTATTTACAAGAAAGTGAGTGGGAGCTCTGTAGCATTTCTGATATTATATGTGGATGACATATTACTAATTGGAAATGATATAGAATTTCTGGATAGCATAAAGGGATACTTGAATAAGAGTTTTTCAATGAAAGACCTCGGTGAAGCTGCTTACATATTAGGCATTAAGATCTATAGAGATAGATCAAGACGCTTAATTGGACTTTCACAAAGCACATACCTTGACAAAGTTTTGAAGAAGTTCAAAATGGATCAAGCAAAGAAAGGGTTCTTGCCTGTGTTACAAGGTGTGAAGTTGAGTAAGACTCAATGCCCGACCACTGCAGAAGATAGAGAGAAAATGAAAGATGTTCCCTATGCTTCAGCCATAGGCTCTATCATGTATGCAATGCTGTGTACCAGACCTGATGTGTGCCTTGCTATAAGTCTAGCAGGGAGGTACCAAAGTAATCCATGAGTGGATCACTGGACAGCGGTCAAGAACATCCTGAAATACCTGAAAAGGACTAAGGATATGTTTCTCGTTTATGGAGGTGACAAAGAGCTCATTGTAAATGGTTACGTTGATGCGAGCTTTGACACTGATCCGGACGATTCTAAATCGCAAACCGGATACGTGTTTACATTAAACGGTGGAGCTGTCAGTTGGTGCAGTTCTAAACAAATCGTCGTGGCGGGATCTACGTGTGAAGCGGAATACATAGCTGCTTTGGAAGCAGCAAATGAAGGAGTCTGGATGAAGGAGTTCATATCCGATCTAGGTGTCATGCCTAGTGCATCGGGTCCAATGAAAATCTTTTGTGACAATACTGGTGCAATTGCCTTGGCAAAGGAATCCAGATTTCACAAGAGAAACAAGCACATCAAGAGACGCTTCAATTCCATCTGGGATCTAGTCCAGGTGGGAGACATAGAGATTTGCAAGATACATACGGATCTGAATGTAGCTGACCCGTTGACTAAGCCTCTTCCACGAGCAAAACATGATCAGCACCAAGGCTCCATGGGTGTTAGAATCATTACTGTGTAATCTAGATTATTGACTCTAGTGCAAGTGGGAGACTGAAGGAAATATGCCCTAGAGGCAATAATAAAGTTATTATTTATTTCCTTATATCATGATAAATGTTTATTATTCATGCTAGAATTGTATTAACCAGAAACATAATACATGTGTGAATACATAGACAAACAGAGTGTCACTAGTATGCCTCTACTTGACTAGCTCGTTAATCAAAGATGGTTATGTTTCCTAACCATTAACAAAGAGTTGTTATTTGATTAATGGGATCACATCATTAGGTGAATGATCCGATTGACATGACCCATTCCATTAGCTTAGCACCCGATCGTTTAGTATGTTGCTATTGCTTTCTTCATGACTTATACATGTTCCTATGACTATGAGATTATGCAACTCCCGTTTGCCAGAGGAACACTTTGTGTGCTACCAAACGTCACAACGTAACTGGGTGATTATAAAGGTGCTCTACAAGTGTCTCCAAAGGTACATGTTGGGTTGGCATATTTCGAGATTAGGATTTGTCACTCCGATTGTCGGAGAGGTATCTCTGGGCCCTCTCGGTAATGCACATCACATAAGCCTTGCAAGCATTGCAACTAATGAGTTAGTTGTGAGATGATGTATTACAGAACGAGTAAAGAAACTTGCTGGTAACGAGATTGAACTAGGTATTGAGATACCGACGATCGAATCTCGGGCAAGTAACATACCGATGACAAAGGGAACAATGTATGTTGTTATGCGGTCTGACCGATAAAAGATCTTCGTAGAATATGTAGGAGCCAATATGAGCATCCAGGTTCCGCTATTGGTTATTGATCGGAGATGTGTCTCGGTCATGTCTACATTGTTCTCGAACCCATAGGGTCCACACGCTTAAGGTTTCGATGACAGTTATATTATGAGTTTATGCATTTTGATGTACCGAAGTTTGTTCGGAGTCCCGGATGTGATCACGGACATGACAAGGAGTCTCGAAATGGACGAGACATAAAGTTTGATATATTGGAAGCCTATATTTGGATATCGGAAGTGTTCCGGGTGAAATCGGGATTTTACCGGATTACCGGGAGGTTACCGGAACCCCCCGGGAGGTATATGGGCCTTAGTGGGCTTTAGTGGAAAAGAGGAGAGGTGGCCAGGGCTGGGCCGCGCGCCCCTCCCCCTAGTCCGAATAGGATAAGGAGAGGGGGGCGGCGCCCCCCCTTCCTTCTCTCTCTCCTCTTTCCCCCTCCCGAATTCTATTCCAACTAGGAAAGGGAGGGAATCCTACTCTCGATGGGAGTAGGACTCCTCCTGGCGCGCCCTCCTCCTGGCCGGCCGCACCCCCCTTTGGTCCTTTATATACGGGGGCAGGGGGCACCCCTAGACACACAAGTTGATCCACGTGATCATATTCTTAACCGTGTGCGGTGCCCCCTTCCACCATAGTCCTCGATAATATTGTAGCAGTGCTTAGGCGAAGCCCTACGACGGTAGTAAATCAAGATGGTCACCAGGCTGTCGTGCTGACGGAACTCTTCCCTGACACTTTGCTGGATCGGAGTCCGGGGATCGTCATCGAGCTGAATGTGTGCTAGAACTCGGAGGAGCCGTAGTTTTGGTGCTTGATCGGTCGGGCCGTGAAGACGTACGACTACATCAACCGTGTTGTGCTAACGCTTCCGCTATCGGTCTACAAGGGTACGTAGATCACACTCTCCCCTCTCATTGCTATGCATCACCATGATCTTGCGTGTGCATAGGAATTTTTTTGAAATTACTATGTTCCCCAACACATGATAATTGTCTATTGTTCATGCTATAATTGTGTTATCCGGAAATCGTAATACATGTGTGAATACATAGACCACAACACGTCCCTAGTGAGCCTCTAGTTGACTAGCTCGTTGATCAAAAGATAGTCATGGTTTCCTGACTATGGACATTGGATGTCATTGATAATGGGATCACATCATTAGGAGAATGATGTGATGGACAAGACCCAATCCTAAGCATAGCTCAAAGATCGTGTAGTTCGTTTGCTATAGCTTTTCCGAATGTCAAGTATCATTTCCTTAGACCATGAGATTGTGCAACTCCCGGATACCGTAGGAGTGCTTTGGGTGTGCCAAACGTCACAACGTAACTGGGTAACTATAAAGGTACACTACAGGTATCTCCGAAAGTGTCTGTTGGGTTGGCATGAATCGAGACTGGGATTTGTCACTCCGTTTGACGGAGAGGTATCTCTGGGCCCACTCGGTAATGCATCATCATAATGAGCTCAATGTGACTAAGTGGTTGATCACGGGATCATGCATTACGGCACGAGTAAAGTGACTTGCCAGTAACGAGATTGAACGAGGTATTGGGATACCGATGATCGAGTCTCGGGCAAGTAACGTACCGATTGACAAAGGGAATTGTATACGGATTGATTGAATCCTCGGCATCGTGGTTCATCCGATGAGATCATTGAGGAGAATGTGGGAGCCAACATGGGTATCCAGATCCCGCTGTTGGTTATTGACCAGAGAGTCGTCTCGGTCATGTCTGCGTGTCTCCCGAACCCGTAGGGTCTACACACTTAAGGTTCGGTGACGCTAGGGTTGTTGAGATATTAGTATACGGTAACACGAAAGTTGTTCGGAGTCCCGGATGAGATCCCGGACGTCACGAGGAGTTCCGGAATGGTCCGGAGGTGAAGATTTATATATAGGAAGTCAAGTTTCGGCCATTGGGAAAGTTTCGGGGGTAATCGGTATTGTACCAGGACCACCAGAAGGGTCCCGGGGGTCCAACGGGTGGGGCCACCTATCCCGGAGGGCCCCATGGGCTGAAGTGGGAAGGGAACCAGCCCCTAGTGGGCTGGTGCGCCCCCCTTGGGCCTCCCCCTGTGCCTAGGGTTGGAAACCCTAGGGGTGGGGGCGCCCCACTTGGCTTGGGGGGCAAGCCACCCCTTGGCCGCCGCCCCCCCTTGGAGATTGGATTTCCTAGGGCCGCCTGCCCCCTAGGGACCCTATATATAGTGGGGGGGGGGAGGGAGGGCAGCCGCACCCTAGCCCCTGGCCTCTCCCTCTCCCTCCTGTGACACTCCTCCCTCTCCCTGTGCTTGGCGAAGACCTGCCGAGATCACCGTTGCTTCCACCACCACGCCGTCATGCTGCTGGATCTTCATCAACCTCTCCTTTCCCCTTGCTGGATCAAGTTGGAGGAGACGTCTTCCCAACCGTACGTGTGTTGAACGCGGAGGTGCCGTCTGTTCGGCGCTAGGTCATCGGTGATTTGGATCACGACGAGTACGACTCCATCAACCCCGTTCTCTTGAACGCTTCCGCGCGCGATCTACAAGGGTATGTAGATGCACTCCTCTCTCCCTCGTTGCTAGATGACTCCATAGATTGATCTTGGTGATGCGTAGAAAATTTTAAAATTCTGCTACATTCCCCAACACGATGCCCCCTCCGGCGGAGCTCCAGGACAGGCCCCAAGATGGCATCTCATGGATACAGTAAGTTGCGGCTGTGGAATTAGGGTTTTGGCTCCGTATCTGATCGTTTGTGGGTACGTAGGTATATATAGGAGGAAGGAGTACGTCGGTGGAGCAACAGGGGGCCCACGAGGGTGGAGGGCGTGCCTCGGGAGGGGGGGGGGGTAGGTGCGCCCCCTACCTCGTGGCCTCCTCTCTTGTTTCTTGACGTAGGGTCCAAGTCTCTCGGGTCTTGTTCATTGAGAAAATCACATTCCCGAAGGTTTCATTCTGTTTGGACTTCGTTTTATATTCCTTTTCTTCGAAGCCCTAAAATAGGCAAAAAAACAACAATTCTGGGCTGGGCGTCCGGTTAGTAGGTTAGTCCCAAAAATAATATAGAAGTGGATAATAAAGCCCAATAATGTCCAAGACAGTAGATAATATATCATGGAGCAATCAAAAATTATAGATATGTTGGAGACGTATCAGAGATCATGCAACTCCCGAATACTGAAGGAACACTTTGTGTGCTACCAAACGTCACAACATAACTGGGTGATTATAAAGGTGCTCTACAGGTGTCTCCAATGGTGTTTGTTGAGTTGGCATGGATCAAGATTAGGATTTGTCACTCCGATTGTCGGAGAGGTATCTCTGGGCCCTCTCGGTAATATACATCACAATAAGCCTTGCAAGCAATGTAGTATGAGTTAGTTACGTGATGTAGCATTACAGAACGAGTAAAGAGACTTGCCTGTAATGAGATTGAACTAGGTATTGAGATACCGACGATCGAATATTGGGCAAGTAACATAACAATGACAAAGGGAACAACGTATACCGTTATGCGGTTTGACCGATAAAGATCTTCGTAGGATAGGTAGGAGCCAATATGAGAATCCACATTCCGCTATTGGTTATTGACCGGAGATATGTCTCGGACATGTCTACATAGTTCTCGAACCCGTAGGGTCCGCACGCTTAACGTCGTGACGATCAGTATTATGAGTTTATATGTTTTGATGTACCGAAGGTAGTTCGGAGTTCCGGATTTGATGAATTGGGAGGGGGCCGCCCCCCTTTCCTTTCTCCTCTCCTCCCCTTCCTTATCTCCTACTCCTACTACACAGAAGGGGGGAATCCTACTCCCAATGGGAGTAGGACTCCCGTAGGGCGCGCCATAGAGAGGGTCGGCCCCTTCCCTCCTCCACTCCTTTATATACGAGGGAGGGCGGCACCCCATAGACACACAAGTTGATCATTGATCTTTTAGCCATGTGCGGTGCTCCCTCCACCATAATCCACCTCCGTAATATCATAGCGGTGCTTAGGCGAAGCCCTGTTCCGGTAGCAACATCATCACCGTCATCACGCCGTCGTGCTGACGAAACTCTCCCTCGAAGCTCTACTAGATCGTGAGTTCGTGGGACGTCACCGAGCTGAACGTGTGCAGATCGCGGAGGTGCCGTATCTTCGGTACTAGATCGGTCGATCGTGAAGACGTACAACTACATCAACCGCGTTGTCATAACTCTTCTGCTTACGGTCTACGATGGTATGTGGACGGTACTCTCCCCTCTCGTTGCTATGCATCACCATGATCTTGCGTGTGCGTAGGATTTTTTTGAAATTACCGCGTTCCCCAACAGTGGCATCCGAGCCAGGTTTATGTGTAGATGCTATATGCACGAGTAGAACACAAATGAGTTGTGGGACTGGGTATATACATATTTCTTGCCGTCACTCTAGTTGATTCTTGATTCAGCGGCATTGTTGGATGAAGCGGCCCAGACCGACATTACGCGTATGCTTACGCGAGACTGATTCTACCGACGTGCTTTGCACAAAGGTGGCTAGTGGGTGTCTGTTTCTCCAGCTTTAGTTGAATCGGATTCAATGAACATGGTTCTTTCTGAAGATCAAAAAGCAATCACTATACCGCGTTGTGGTTTTTGATGCGTAGGTAAGAACGGTTCTTGCTCAGCCCATAGCAGCCACGTAAAACTTGCAACAACAAAGTAGAGGACGTCTAACTTGTTTTTGCAGGGCATGTTGTGATGTGATATGGTCAAGACATGATGCTAAATCTTATTGTATGAGCTAATCATGTTTTGTAACACAATTATCGGCAACTGGCAGGAGCCATATGGTTGTCGCTTTATTGTATGAAATGCAATCGCCATGTAATTGCTTTACTTTATCACTAAGCGGTAGCGATAGTCATAGAAGCAATAGTTGGCGAGACGACAATGATGCCTCGATGGAGATCAAGGTGTCAAGCCGATGATGATGGTGATCATTACGGTGCTTCGGAGATGGAGATCAAAGGCAGAAGATGATGATGGCCATATCATATCACTTATATTGATTGCATGTGATGTTTATCCTTTATGCATCTTATTTTTCTTAGTTCGGCGATAGCATTATAAGATGATCTCTCACTAAATTTCAAGGTATAAGTGTTCTCCCTGAGTATGCACCGTTGCTACAGTTTGTCGTGTCGAGACACTACGTGATGATCGGGTGTGATAAGCTCTACGTTCACAAACAACGGGTGCAAGCCAGTTTTGCACACGCGAAATACTCAGGTTAAACTTGACGAGCCTAGCATATGCAGATATGGCCTCGGAATACTAACACCGAAAGGTCGAGCGTGAGTCATATAGTAGATATGATCAACATAGTGATGTTCACCATTGAAAACTACTCCATCTCACGTGATGATCGGACATGATTTAGTTGATATGGATCACGTGATCGCTTAGATGATTAGAGAGATGTCTGTCTAAGTGGGAGTTCTTAAGTAATTTGATTAATTGAACTTTAATTTATCATGAACTTAGTACCTGATAGTATTTTGCATGTCTATGTTGTTTTAGATAGATGGCCCGTGCTGTTGTTCCATTGAATTTTAATGCGTTCCTAGAGAAAGCTAAGTTGAAAGATGATGGTAGCAACTACACGGATTGGGTCCGTAACTTGAGGATTATCCTCATTGTTGCACAGAAGAATTACGTCCTGGAAGCACCGCTTGGTGACCAACCCGCTACAGGAGCAATGCCAGATGTTATGAACACCTGGCAGAAGAAAGCTGATGACTACTCGATAGTTCAGTGTGCCATGCTTTACGGCTTAGAACCGGGACTTCAACGATGTTTTGAACGTCATGGAACATATGAGATGTTCCAGGAGTTGAAGTTAATATTGTCGGATTATGGGTTCCGGCAGACCCTTGAGGTTCGAACACTGGGGTGCGCGCGAAGATCTCTCCCCTACCGATCTACGTCCAATCTCCTCGCGTGATTTGAGCTGGAAACAATGAACAACACAAGGGACGCAAGGTTTATACTGGTTCGGGCCACCGTTGTGGTGTAATACCCTCCTCTAGTGTGTGGTGTGGTGGATTACCTCAGGGGCTGATGCAGATCAGTACAAAGGAAGAACAGCCTCGCGAGAGGTGTTCTTGAGCTGGTGCGATGAACTGCTAGGGTGAGTTCAGTCGCCTCTCTCTCTCTCAGCTAGGGTTCTACCAGATTTCCAGCCGCCCCGCTACTCTGTGGTGGCTAGCTATATTTATAGAGGCCCTAGGCCTCTCCCCAAATAATGAGCGGGAAGGGCGCCAACAATTGGCCATTTTGAAGGGGAACATGTAGTACAAGTTATCCTGACCAAAGGTGGTCTTCGGCTGCCAAAAGTACTGGTGATGATGCTGTCTTGGGCTCCACAGTGACCTCCGTCCTGCTGCTCTGCTGGTCTTGGTCTCGTTGCACTGGAATGGCAACCTTTGCCTGATGCCTTGGCCTGTGCTTGCCACCTTTGCACCAAAGGGGAAACAAGGACACTGCGCAGGCCAGCGCCCGCCTAGCGCCCGCCTGGTCTCGATCGTCATGGCTTGCATCACGGGTTCCTCGCGAGGTACCCCTGCCTTGATCTCTCTGCCTCCTCGCGAGCCTGCCTGATGAGGCTGCCTCTGAGGAAGCTTCCTGTCGTCCGCCCCGCGAGGCTTGGCCCCTTGCGAGGGTCTTGAGCTTGAGCTGATGAAGATGGGCCGCACTGGGCCCCCACTTGAACCACGCCGCAGGACGCAGTCAGACAAGTCTGGGGACCCCCGTTCCCAGAACGCCGACAGTAGCCCCCGGGCCCATGACGCACCCGGGCTTGGCCTGGTAGGAAAGCGAAGGGGCAAGCAAGAAGCGCCGTGGGCCCCAAAAGCCTACGGCCTTGGGCGCCGCGTGGCGATTTATTGGATGTGGGCGACTGCGCTTCCCCACGATGCCTCGACAACTGCCCATGTGACAAAAGAGGTGCACGGGCCAGACTTACTTACTTTGTTCTCCTTCGCCTCACTCCAGATCCCCTTTCTCGCTCTCCTCCTTCTTGCTTCTGAAATCCTATCTATCTCAATCCTTCTCATCCGGCACACCATGGCGCCTCGCAAGTCCCCGACCGAGGCCTGGTACTTGCTGGCCCTGGATTCCCCGAACCCGTCGGAGAAGAACCTCACCATTACGCGCCTGATGACGATGGCGCAGGGAAGCAAGGGGGCGACTGTGCTCAAGGCCGGCTCCGACCAGCCTGAAGCCAAGGGGAGCACCTTCTGTCTGCTCTTTGTGAGCGCCATTGTCGCCGGTCTGGTGCCTCCTTTCTCTGAGTTCTTCTTTGCTGTTCTCCGCCAGTACAATTTGCAGGCTCTGCACCTCCACCCCAACTCTGTTCTTCTCCTGACGATCTTTGCCTACTACTGTGAGGCTCATGTCGGGGTAAAGCCCTCGGTGGCCTTGCTGCGCCACTACTTCTCCCTTCGGGTTTCTGGTGTCCATGTCTCCGCATGTGCGAGCTTCATCGCGTACTCCAATTCCAATGCCATCTCGAAGCCTAGGAAGAGGATCGAAGGCTTCCGGAGCAAGTGGGTCATGGTGGATGTCGGGCGTCTCCACCCCCCGTCTGGTGCTGCCTACGGGGCAGCCCAAGGCCGTCGACGCGTGGTCCCGCGCGGAGCTTGTCGACCCCCGTGCGAGGGCGATGCTGAAGAGGATGGACGCGGACCTAAGGCCAAGCAACTTGGGGGCGGCGAAGCTGACTGGAGCCACGCTCCTGAGGGAGTTCTTGGAGCACCGGGTGGCTCCACTCCAGGAGCACTCGCTCCCGTTGTGGAGGCTTGGGGAAGCGGACGCCGCCTTGCGCCTGGTCATGGAGGCTCTGACCGACGAGAATCTGGTCGCGGCCCTCCATTCCTTGGTTGGGCGAGACGTGGCGAAGCCGGTGGGCGCCCCCGTCCCCCTGTTCCTTCGCGACTACTGGGAGCAGGTGGTGAACGCCATGCCCACCTTCAATGGAGAGGGGCTGGTGCCCACGGTAGCTCCCGAGGATCTTGCGGCACTGGCGATGGTGGACGTGTCCTCCGGCAGCTCCAGCGAGAGTGAAGAGGAAGAAGAGGCGGAGGAGGAAGTGTCCGTCTTCGAGGCGACTGGCGAGCAGTCGCGGGAGTCCTTCCCTCAGCTCAGGTCCTGGGCCCTCCGCTCCATGCCGGACGACGACAAGGCCGGCGCCAGGCGAGGTGGGGAGGACTCTCCCTTGGTCGCGAGGAAGAGCAGGTCGGGGCTAGTTCTCCCAGGGTCTGCTCTTGTCCCTGAGCGATTCGAGGCCAGCTCCAGTCCTCCTGATGTGCCTCCTGCCTCCGGGCCTCCCGGGGCTGATCCCAGCTGCAGGCTCTCGGGCTTCAAGTTCGGCCGGAGGTTGCTTGGATCTGCGGGCGACGACCAGTAAGTGCTTGATTCCCGCTTTGCTTGGTTTCTGCCGCCGAGGCTTGATGTCCATGTTCTTTTGTCAGGCCGGCGCCTGCGGCAAAGAGGTTGAGAGGGGCTTCTGCGGTTCCGCTTGGGGCGAGTCCATCTGCCGGGGCAGTGCCTTCGTCCGCTGGGGAGGAAGATGGCGCGGCTCGCGCCTCCCTGGTCCGATCGTCCTCGCGAGGCCGACTAGGACGCCTTGGCGAGGAGTCAGCCCCCGTGGCCCCGCTGACCCTGGAGTCGACTGCGCTTGATGCTGCAGCCGGGGCGACCAAGGCCCAGGGGGATCCTTCCTGCCAAGCCGTGATCACGCTGCCGTCTTCTTCGCCTGCTCCGCTGGTTCCCGCTTCTTCTGCCGCCGTCTTGGACCAGGTCGCCAGCGAACTGAGCCGGTTGCGGGAGAATCTTCTGAGCGCAGACCCTCGCCTAGTGGCCGGGCGCCTGGAGTTAGCTTCTGGCTGGGCCCGTTCCGCTCCCTCCGTCCGAGCAGCGCTGAGCCAGGCCGTGGTGACCTCCGAGGAGGAGAAGCAGGCCGCCAACCGAGCCAAGGCCGCTCGCGACGCTGCCCTGGGCGACGCTGAGGGTGCCAAGGCTCGCCGCGAAGCGCTGGAGACCGAGTTGCAAGGCCCGCGCGACGAGCTTGCCAAGGAGGTCCACGGCCGCCAGGAGAAAGAGAAGGAGATGAAGGCTCGGGAGGCTGCCATAAAGGACCGGGACGCCAAGCTCGATGACCGCCACAACAAACTAGAGATGCTGGAGCGGTCACTACAGGCGGAGAGGGCCGAGCTGGACGCTAGGACGAAGGTCCTGGCAGAGGATCGGGTGGCCTTTGCGAAGATGGAGAAGAGGAGCCGCTGGCCGGCGCGGAGGACGGCCCCGCCAAGTTGCTTCCCTTCCTGGTCCGCGCACTTGAAGATGTCGTAGACGGCCTTGTCCCCATGGCCGAGGCCGATGCGTGCGCCCTGTCTTCGGCAGCGCTGACGCGTGTCCTCAGCCACGTCTACCTGCACGACCCCAACGTCGACCTCGACAGCCTGCTGGAGCCCATGAGCGGTGACCTTGCCGCCGCTGCCGCTGAGGCCGTGGAAGGCCGAGCCAAAGCTTTGCTGGGAAGGTTCCGCGCCTTCAGCATCTTGCCCGGGCGTGGTGCCGCCAGCTCCGCGGCCCCAGGAGGAGCGCCACCGAAGAGTGATCCCTTCACAGCTTCTGTCCTATTTTTATTCCTGCAGCATGCACCATGCCTCGCGGAGGCATTTAAACTTGTGTTTGGCGTCATAAAACAATCTATAGCTTGTAATATTTGCTTTGAATTTCCGGGAATTTGCATTTTTCTCCCCTACTTGCTCGCACTCTATGTCGGCAGGGCCCGGCCCCGCTCATACCTCACCCAGCATTAGCCCCAACCGGAAACCAGGACGGGACTAAGGAGTGAGGGGCTACGTAGCAAGTTAGGCTCCTGAGTCGCGATGCTCAGGAGTCCCCCTTGATGCACAAGCAACAAGTAGGAAAGGGGGAATGAGGAGTGGATTGATCGTTCTGCATCGGCAGGGCCTGGCCCCGCGCGTACCTCACCCAGCGTTAGCCCCGACTGGAAACCAGGGCGGGACTAAAGAATGAGGGGCTACGAGGCAAGTTAGGCTCCTGAGTCGCGATGCTCAGGAGTCCCCCTTGACGTTCAAACGAGTTTCCATACCTTGGCTCCGCTCGGGGAGGGGCGCATGACGACCAGGTCCAGGGGACCTAGCTGGGTGGCGTGCGCTCAGGCGAGGCCCGGGCGTAGCCCCCGTGTCTAGCCCCCTCGCGCGACGCTCCCGAGGGGAGGCGTTGCGATGATGCCGGACACTGAGCTCTGGGCTCCCTGAGGTTGGTACGGCCGTGGGCTGCCCTCAGTTGTTTATCACCAGCACGGAGCATAGCGCTTCCGTATGTGTACGGGCATAGCCGCTCCTCGGCAGTGTCGTCAGCCAGCGCGGAGCATGGTGCTTCCACTGGTACGTGGGAGGGGGCTCCCCTCCGGGAGGAGCCCTCGGGGCGTGTACAGCCCCGCCCTGACACGTGGCCGACACGGTAGGGCTAGGAGAGGTGTATCTGGGCACTCGTGAGCCAGTGCGGGACTCACGAGGCCCTACCTTGAGGCGGGTTGCGCCTGGCTCTGGGCCTTTATCAATGGTGTTGTCTGGTTTCGGGTTCCGGCAGACCCTTGAGGTTCGAACACTGGGGTGCACGCAGAGATCTCTCCCCTGCCGATCTACGTCCGATCATCTCGTGCGAACTAAGATGAAAATGATGAACAACACAAGAGACACGAGGTTTATACTGGTTTGGGCCACCGTTGTGGTGTAATACCCTACTCCAGTGTGTGGTGTGGTTGATTGCCTCTGGGGTTGATGATGGATAGTACAAGGGAAGAACAGCCTCGTGAGAGGTGTTCTTGAGCTGGTGCGATGAACTGCTAGGGTGAGTTCATCGCCTCTCTCTCTCTCTCCTAGGGTTCTACCAGATCTCTCGATGTTCTTGGGGTGTCTGGATCTCTCTACTCTGTGGTGGCTAGCTCTATTTATAGAGGCCCTGGGCCTCTCCCCAAATAATGAGCGGGAAGGGCGCCGACAATTGGCCATTTCGAAGGGGAACATCTAGTACAAGTTATCCTGACCAAAGGTGGTCTTCGGCTGCCAAAAGCGCCGGCGATGACGCTGTCTTGGGCTCCACGGTGACCTCCGTTCTGCCGTCTGGCTGGTCATGGTCTTGTTGCATCGGAATGGTAACCTTTGCATGATGCCTTGGCCTGTGCTTGCCCCCTTTGCACCAAAGGGGAAACAAGCACACTGCATAGGCCGAAGCCTGCCTGACGCCCGCCTGGTCTCGATCGTCATGGCTTGCATCATGGGTTCCTCGCGAGGTACCCCTGCCTTGATCTCTCCGCCTCCTCGCGAGCCTACCTGATGAGGCTGCCTCTGAGGAAGCTTCTTGTCGTCTTCACCGCGAGGCTTGGCCCCTCGCGAGGGTCTTTGAGCTTGAGCTGATGAACATGGGCCGCGCTAGGCCCCCGCTTGAGCCACGCCGCAGGCCGCAGGCAGGCAAGTCTGGGGACCCCCGTTCCTAGAACGCCGACAGTAGCCCCCGGGCCCAAGGCGCGTGCGGGCGTTGCTTCGCAGAGAAGCGAAAGGGCAAGCGCGAAGCGCCGTGGGCCCTAATAGCCTGCAGCCTTGGTGCCGCATGGCGGTTGATTGGGCGTGGGAGTGGGCGTCTGCACTTCCCACGACGCCTTGACAACTGCATGACTTGATAAGTCCCTGCATGCAAAGATATGGGTCATCATTACCTGAGGTCATGGTGCTCGGCAGTTGGCCTTCCCCGGCTATAAGTACGGGGCCGCGTGAGCTTCGCCGGTTCACCCCTTTCCGTCACTCCTCCTCTTCTTCTTCCTCATCCTTGCTTCCTCTTGCTCCAATGGCACCGATCCGCCGGTTTTCAGCTAAGGAGAAGGGAAAGGCCCCCAGAGAGGGTCCTGACCCCCTCCCGCCGAAGAAGCGGCCAATCCTTTGTCAGCGGGACGAAGGCGCCTGGCAGGTGGTGTCCAGGCCCTGGTACGAGTGGCTGCCGCTTGGGTTTCCGCTGCCCTTGCATGCCCGCGTTGTAGGCCCCAGGGGGAGGGAGCCAAGCAACACCGACAATGTCGCTGCCGACGCCGGCGAGTCACAGTGGTGCGCGTCGTCCCCCCTTAAGTCCACGCGGAGCGCTCCTCTCGCGAGCTTGTGCTTCACGCCGCCATGTCTCCAACTTCGTGGATCCGCCTTCCTCCCTCGTTCGCCTTCAAGATGCCGCCGAGCGGGGCCCTGGAGCTCTGGCTGCAGCACGCTGACTGTGGCACCCCTGCAACCGGAGCGGAGGTCGCGGTCGTCGCTTCGGGCAAGGTCTTCATGACCCGGGGCTGGGGTGAGATTACCCGGGTCTGTTGTGCGGACGGCACCTTGGTAATCCATCTTGAATACGACGGCGCCTCCTTGATGTTCTTCAAGGTCCTTGATGCAGAAGGACGCCGGCTGGAATGCTGCCCTAAGGGAAGCGGCAGTGGTGACGAACCGGCGAGGACCAGCCCCGCCCGTTGGCCCTCCTGCAGCTCCTCAGGCAGCAACGGAGGGACTGCGGGCTTCAGCGGCTCCCCCGAACTCCTCACGACCCTGGAGACGAGCGACGACAGCTACGAGCCTCCGAGCTCGCGCTGCGCTCAAAGTGAGGCAGCTGCATCGGGCCGCCGACGCCACTGATCTGGATGGGATTGGCGCCGGCACTGGGCAGCCAACTGTTGATGATGGCGTCACCTGGGGAGGTGCTAGCAAGTAGCGTTCCTTAGGGTTAGCACCTTTTGTTCCCTGCAAGGAATTAAAGCAACACCCCGCAGGGATATGTAAGGCGTCTGCCGTGCTTTTGTAATTACTATATCCTTAATATGAATTGGCGTGAGGTGTCCGTTCTGTTCCGGCTAAGCTCCCCCTTTCTATCCTCACGAGGACTTGGCGCTCTACGCTGACAGGTCCCAGTCCCCAGGCAAGCTTCAGCCGTCGCGATGCCGTGGTCAAGGCCAGGAGGTGAGCGGCCCGAGATCCGGTAAGAGCCCCTGAGTCACGTTGCTCGGGAGGTCCCCTTTAGCGCTCAAGCAATCCTTGCTGGGGGAGAAAGGAAGGTAGCATCGCCGTGACAGGGTTGCACTGGGCGGGGATTTAGCGCTGCGTTGGTCTAGCTTTTGCGACGGCACGACTTATCTTGTGTGTCTGACATAGTTCCTCGAAGAGGCGCCTGGCCCGAGAGGCGGTGGTCGAGGCACTGCTGGGTTAGGCCCTCGCGAGCTTCCTCCCACTCCCTCGCACTTTCCTTAACGCTCTACGTCCTTAGGTCCCGGCCCTTGAGCAAGCTCAGCCGCCGCTGGTATGACAGGTCGCGATGCCGTGGGTCAAGGCCAGGGGGTGAGGGCTGGAGAGCTAGTAGGAGCCCATGAGTCGCGATGCTCAGGTACCCCCCTTTTAACATGCAAGCGGTCCGTGCCGAAGAGAGGGAGAGAGAGCTCACGATGCCCCCAACGTTGCTCCTGGAGTAGGTCCTGCACACCAATCATGAGGAGAAACAAGGCCTGTCGTTATGGTCGCCGGCCAACCTATGGTCACTCCGAGGGAGCGGCCAGGGCACTGAGGGCCTGGTGAGGTGGCGCCGTGCGGGGCTACCGCGGCCAGAGCTCGACCACTCAGGTTTATCAACGCTGCAGGGACGGACCCGTGAGCACGTGCCGTGCCAGCGCGAGCTGCTCTTCAAATAGGCGTCGATCGAGCAGGTGATTAGGTCAGGTATGTTAAGCACATAGGAGGAAATCCAATTTCAAGCAAGCGTAGGTAAAAGCAACCGCCGCTGGGTCGGGCCCGAGCGGCGTGGGGATGATGCAGCCCGAGGGGCGCCCCCAACAGGCTAAGTAAAGAGCATAAGCAAAATGGATACATGCTGCAGGGACGGACCCACACAGCCTGGGAATGGTGCAGCCCTGTGGGCGCTCCCAGCTGAAAGTAAAACTCTAAAAGATGTCACCTGGTGCTGTTGAAGGTGAAGTGATGCTGAGGAAGTGAGCGATGCGCGGTGAAGATGTCGGCCCTCATGAGCCCCCAGGCCCAGGGGCCTCAGGAGGCTCTGGTGGTACGTGCAGGTCTTCGGGGACCGTCGCCACCTCCGCCAGGACCACGCGATGCCTGACCTCCTGAGCCTCCAGAATGCTCCTTAATAGGCGCTGATGTGCGGCGACCGTGCTCGGTAGGCCGAAGGGCATGCGAACGTAGCTGTGGGGTGGTCCCACGCAGCGCCTACGACCGAAGCCATAGGCGCTCCTAGGACGCAGCTCGGTTGAGCCCTGGTACGTCGACGCGGATGTGCAGTCCTCCATCCTCGCCTGGATGTGGGTCCATGACAGGTAAGCGGCGGCTGCCACGCATGACTCTGGACTCTTGTTGCTCTTGGGTGTTCCTTGCGATGAACTCCTGAGGGTTTGGTCTCCTTTGACTTGTACCTTTCTGAGGGAAGCATGCTTGAAAGCACCCCTCCAAGTGGTGCCCGAGCGCCTCCCCCGCGACCTTGGCAAGGTCGCTGGCTCTCCAAGAGAGAGCCCCCCAGCCCTGCCTGAGGAGGGTGCCGGGCGCGCCTTCCTATGCGCGAGAGGGCGGCGCTCCCTGATCAGGCGCGAATCCTGACGCAATACCTCTGGAGGTGCCTGCTTTCTTGTGGCTCTGGACAGGTGAGGTCTGCTTCTTCTTGAGGGTCGCCTCGGGAGGCCTCCCTCTCCTGCGATCTGGGTCTTCAATTGCTGCGGCTTGGAACGCACGCTGGAGCGAGCACACTGCGTCCCTTTCTTCACAGGGTATGGTGATGACTCCACCGCTTCCTGGCATCTTGAGGACGTTGTAACCATGGTGAGTCACTGCCATAAACTTGGCTAGGGCTGGGTACCCGAGGATGGCATTGTACGGCAGGCGGATGTGAGTGACGTCGAAGTCGATGAGCTCGGTGCGGTAGTTGTTGCGTTGCCCGAAGGTGACCAGAAGGCGAACCTGCCCAATTGGAATAGTGGAACCATCGATGACTCCTGAGAAAGGCTTGGTTGGCTGAAGCTAGTCGTATGGCACTTGGAGATTGTCGAACATCTCTACGGACAAGACGTTGAGTCCTGCCCCGCCATCGATGAGGGTCCTGGTGACCTGCATGTTGCTGATGACTGGGGAGCAAAGCATCGGGAGGACTCCGGCCGTTGCCGCACACTTGAGCTAGTCTGTGGAACTGAATGTGATCGCGCACGAAGACCACCTGAGAGGACGCGTGGCCTCAAGCTTGGGAAGGACTGCATTCACCTCATGAGCAAACTGCTTGAAGATGCACTGTGAGGCTGGGGCCTGGGCGCCGCCCAGGATGCAAGAAATTGCACGCGGCTGTTGGAAGCCCCCAGCCCCATCGTCTTGGTGTTGGTGTTCGTTCCTTCTTGGTGGAGGCGGCAGAGGAGGGAGGCCTACGTTGCCGTGGGGACGGTCCTCACGAGGCTGGTCCCTCCAGCCTCCCTCGCGAGGCTGGTCCTGCCAGTGGTCCTAGCGAGGGCGGTCACGCCACCCCTGGCGAAGGTCACGATCTTCCCATCATCCACCGCCTCTTCCTCCTCCTCGGCCATAGCCCCTGTCGTTGCGCTCTGGGCATCGGCTGATTCGCCCATCTCGCACAGCTCTGAGCTCTTGACATTCATTGGTGTTGTGGGTGTGGAGGTCATGGTACACGCAGTACCGTCCGCCCTTAGATGACTCAGGCTGATCCCTGCCTCGCTTGGTGTCCGGTTCCGCTGCTAGCACGGCAGCCCCCTTGTGCTTCACGTCCTTGGCCTTGAGCTTCTTTTCTTCCGGGTCGGCTGCCGGGAGCTCGAGAAGGGAGAGACGCCCTTCCTTAGCCCTGGCGCACTTGGTCACCAAGTTGAACAGCTCTAGGGATGTGCACAGGTCTTCATGGATTGCCAGCTCTTCCTTCATCTTGACGTCGCGCACGCCGTCGGAGAAGGCTGAGATGATGGCTTCTTCAGTCACCTTGGGGATCTTGAGGCGAGCATAGTTGAAGCGCTGGATGTACTTCTGCAGGGTTTCTCCTGGATGTTGCTTGATGCGGCGCAGCTCGCTCACGGCCGGGGGCCGGTCGTGAGTGCCCTGGAAGTTGGCGATGAAGCGGGTGCGCATCTCACTCCAGGAGGAGATCTTGCCGGGCGCCAGGTTCAGGAGCCAGGTGCGGGCACCGTCCTCGAGCACCATGGGGAACCAATTCGCCATGACCTTCTCGTCTCCGTTAGCGGCTACGATGCCCAGCTCGTAGAGCTGCAGGAACTCCGCGGGGTCCGCTGTGCCATCGTAGCGGGGAAGGAGGTCAGACTTGAACTTGCCTGGCCATGTGACGCTGCGCAGCTCGGTGGTGAAGGCGAGGAAGCCCGCCGTGGCCACCGGTGCCCTTTGCTGGTGCTAGACTCGTTCTTGCGGGTCACCACGCGCCGCCACTGGGAGCAGCGCGGGGTTTTGTCGTGGAAGCGCTGGGGCGCGATCTTGGTGCGCCGGCGCTGGGAGCGCGCGAGCACCTTCACGGGGACGTGTGATCTCTTGGCAGCTCCCTTCTTGCTGCGCAGGCGCCGGACATGGAGGGTCTCGCCCTGGGGCTACGCGCCTTGGAGCCAAGGTACCTTCTTGGGCAGGAGGCGGCGGAGGCGCCTCCTGATCCTCGCCCCCCTGCATGGGACGGAGGGCGAGGCAGCGAGAGGGACCGGAAGGGGGAGCCCCCTGTGGCACTGACGAGCTCGGTGATGCGGGCGAGCCAGTCCTCGTAGAGGTCGTCGATGGGGCGATAGTGCAGGAGCTCCCGCGCCAAGAGCAGTGAGGCGTGCGCATCCATGGGTGCGCGACGGGCGTGGGACGATGAGCCAGCTGGAGTCAGCGACATGGTGGCGGTGTGGCCGTCCCGCCGCACCGAGGGGTGCTGGGACGAGGCCTGCTGCTCGTTCCCCGCCGGGCCGGTGGCAGCGGGCGACGGGGAACGACGAGGGGGGCCGCCGACGGGCACCGTCTGGGCGACGCGAACGGCGTGAGCAGCCCGGCGCTTGGCGCGAGCCCGACGAGTGTCAGCCATGGACATGACGGAAGATCACACACGGACAGCGGAAGGAAGATTCCGGCGCACCCCTACCTGGCGCGCCAAATGTCGGGTTTCGGGTTCCGGCAGACCCTTGAGGTTCGAACACTGGGGTGCGCGCGGAGATCTCTCCCCTACCGATCTATGTCCGATCCTCTCATGCGAACTAAGATGAAAATGATGAACAACACAAGAGACACGAGGTTTATACTGGTCCGGGCCATCGTTGTGGTGTAATACCCTACTCCAGTGTGTGGTGTGGTGGATTGCCTCTGGTGCTGATGATGGACTGTACAAGGGAAGAACAGCCTCGCGAGAGGTGTTCTTGAGCTGGTGCAATGAACTGCTAGGGTGAGTTCATCGCCTCTCTCTCTCTGCTAGGGTTCTACCAGATCTCTCGATGTTCTTGTGGTGTCTGGATCTCTCTACTTTGTGGTGGCTAGCTCTATTTATAGAGGCCCTGGGCCTCTCCCCAAATAATGAGCGGGAAGGGCGCCAACAATTGGCCATTTCGAAGGGGAACATCTAGTACAAGTTATCCTGACCAAAGGTGGTCTTCGGCTGCCAAAAGCACTGGCGATGACGCCGTCTTGGGCTCCACGGTGACCTTCGTCCTGCCGTCTGGCTGTTCTTGGTCTCGTTGCACCGGAATGGTAACCTTTGCCTGATGCCTTGGCCTGTGCTTGCCCCCTTTGCACCAAAGAGGAAACAAGGACACTACGCAGGCCGGCGCCCGCCCGGTGCCCGCCTGGTCTCGATCGTCATGGCTTGCGTCACGGGTTCCTCGTGAGGTACCCCTGCCTTGATCTCTCTGCCTCCTCGCGAGCTTGCCTGATGAGGCTGCCTCTGAGGAAGCTTCCCATCGTCCGCCCCGCGAGGCTTGGCCCCTCGCGAGGCCCCCGCTTGAGCCACGCCGCAGGCCGCAGGCAGGCAAGTCTGGGGACCCCCGTTCCCAGAACGCCGACAAGTGTGTTCCTGTAGGTTGGTTAGAATGCAAATGCTCTACATCCTCAGGTCCCGGCTCTCGAGCTATCTCAACCACCGCTGGCATGACAGGTCGCGATGCCGTGGGTCAAGGCCAGGGGGTGAGGGCTGGAGAGCCAGTAGGAGCCCATGAGTCGCTATGCTCAGGTACCCCCCTTTTCACGTGCAAGCGCTTTGCATGAAAGCGGAGAAGTCCGCGATAAGCAGCAGGCGATAATTGAGCGCGAAAGAGCAAATTCATTTTAAGTAGATGCAGGAAAAGCAAATGCTCCTGAGACAGGCCCGAGCAGCTCGGGGATGATGCAGCCCGAGGGGCGCCCCCGACAAGGTAAGTAAAGAGCATAAGCAAAACGGATACATGCCGCAGGGACGGACCCACGCGACCTGGGAATGATGCGGCCCTCTGGGCGCTCCCAGCTAAAAGCGGAACTTAGAAAGATGTCACCTGGTGCTGTTGAAGATGAAGTGGTGTTGAAGAAGTGAGCGATGCGCGATGAAGGCGTCGACCCTCACAATGTCACCCCTTAGAAAGATGTCACCGGGAGGCTCCGGGGGCATAGGTGGGTCTCCGAGAGCCATCTCCATCTCCGCCAGGACCGCACAATGCCTAACCTCCTGAGCCTCATGAATGCTCCTCAACAAGCGCCGATGAGTGGCGGCCGCGTTCGGCAGGCCGAAAGGCATGCGAACGTAGCTGTGAGGTGGACCCTCGCAGCGCCCCACGTGTAAAGGCCAGAGGCGCTCCTGAGACGCGGCTTGGTTGAGCTCTGGCACGTCGACGCAGACGCGCAGCCCACCAGCCTCACATGGATGTGGGGCCATGGCGGGCAAGCGGCGGCTGCCGCGCATGACTCTCGACTCCTATAGCTCCTGAGTGTTGCTTGCGATGAACTCCTAAGGGCTTTGTCTTCCTTGCCTTGTACCTTCCTGAGGGAAACGTGCCTGGAAGCACCCCTCCAAGTGGTGCCCGAGCGCCTCCCTTGCGACCTTGGCAAAGTCGGTGGCTCTCCAAGAAAGAGCCCCCGAGCCCTGCCTGAGGAGGGCGCTGGGCGCGCTTTCCAATGCGAGAAAGGGTGGCGCTCCCTGATTGGGTGCAGATCCTGACCCAACACCTCCGAGGCGCCTGCCTCCTGATGGCTTGGGCCAGGCGAAGCCTTCTTCTTCTTGGGGGTCACCTCGGGAAGTCTTCCGTTTCCGCGGCCCGGGTCTTCGATTGCTGCGGCTTGGAACGCGCGCTCAAGCGAACACACTGCGTCCCTTTCTTCACAGGGTACGGTGATGACTCCACTACTTCCTGGCATCTTGTGGACATTGTATCCATGGTGAGTCACTGCCATAAACTTGGCCAGGGCTGGGTACCCGAGGATGGCGTTGTATGGCAGACGGATGTGGGCAACATTGAAGTCGATGAGCTCAGTGCGGTAGTTGTTGCGCTGCCCGAAGGTGACTAGAAGGCGAACCCGCCCTATCGGAACAATGGAACCATTAGTGACTCCTAAGAAGGGCTTGGTTGGCAGAAGCTGATCGTACGACACTTGGAGATTGTCGAACGTCTCGACGGACAGGACGTTGAGTCCTGCTCCGCCATCAATGAGGGTCCTGGTGACCTGCACGTGGCTGATGACTAGGGAGCAAAGCATCGGGAGGACTCCGGCCATTGCCGCACACTTGAGCTAATTCGCTGAGCTGAACGTGATAGCGCACGTGGACCACCTGAGAGGGCGCGAGGCCTCAAGCTTGGGGAGGACTGCATTCACCTCATGAGCAAACTTCTTGAAGATGCGTTGTGAGGCTGGGGCCTGCGCGCCACCCAAGATGCAAGCGATCGCGCGCGGCTCCTGGAAGCCCCCAGCCCCCTCGTCCTGATGTTGGTCTTTGTTCCTCCTTGGCGGTGGCGACAGAGGAGGAAGGCCTACGTTGCCGCGCGGGCAATCCTCACGAGGCTGATCTCTCGAGCCTCCCTTGCGAGGCTGGTCCTGCCAGTGAACCTCGCAAGGTCGGTCTCGCCACCCTTGGCGAGGGCCACGGTCTTCCCATCGTCCGCCATCTCTTCCTCCTCCTCGGACATAGCCCCTGTCGTTGCGCTCGGGGCGTCGGCCGACATGTCCATCTCTCACGGCCCTGAGCTCTTGACATTCGTTGATGTTGTGGGTGTGGAGGTCGTGGTACACGCAGTACCGGTTGCCCTTGGATGACTCGGGCTGATCCATGCCTCACTTGGTGTCTGGCTCCGCTGCAAGCACGGCAGCCCCCTTGCACTTCACATCCTTGGCCTTGGGCTTCTTCTCTTCTGGGTCGGCAACCAGGAGTTCGAGGAGGGAAAGGCGCCCTTCCTCAGCCCTGGCGTACTTGGTCGCCAAGTTGAACAGCTCCAGGGATGTGCACAGGTCTTCATGGATTGCTAGCTCCTCTTTCATCTTGACGTCGCGTACGCCATCGGAGAAGGGAGAGATGATGGCTTCTTCAGTCACCTTGGGGATCTTGAGGCGAGCGTTGTTGAAGCGCTGGATGTATTTCTGTAGGGTTTCCCCTTGCTGCCGCTTGAAGTTGGCGATGAAGCGAGTGCGCATCTTTTCCCAGGAGGAGATTGTGCCAGGAGCCAGGTTCAGGAGCCAGGTGCGGGCCCCGTCCTTGAGCGCCATGGGAAACCAGTTAGCCATGACCCTTTCGTCTCCGTTGGCGGCTTCGATGCATAGCTCGTAGAGTTGCAGGAACTCCGCAGGGTCCGCCGTGCCATCGTAGCGAGGGGGCAGGTCAGGCTTGAACTTGCCTGGCCATGCGACGTCGCGTAGCTCGAGGGTAAGAGCACGGCAGCCTGCTGTGGCCACCGGTGCCTTTTGCTGGTACTGGGCTTGCTCATGGGGATTACCGCGCGCCGCCGCTCGGAGCAGCGTGGGGTCTTGGTGTGGAGGTGCAGGGACGCGATCTTGGCGCGCGGCGCTGGGAGCGCGCGAGCACCTTCTTGGGGACGAGGAATCTCTTGGCAGCTCCTTTCTTGCTGCGCAGGCGCCGGACGCGGAGGGTCTCACCCCGGGGCTGCGCGCCTTGGCGCCAGGGCACCTCCTTGGGGAGGAGGTGGTGGAGGCACCTCCTGATCCTCGCCTCCTGTGCGCAATGGAGGGCGAGGTAGCGAGAGGGACGGCAAGGGGGAGCCCCCTGCGGCGCTGACGAGCTCGGTGATGCGGGCGATCCAGTCTATGTAGAGGTCGTCGACGGGGCGGTAGTGCAAGAGTTCTCTTGCCAGGAGCAGCGCGGCGTGCGCGTCCGTGGGGGCGCGACGGGCGTGGGACGACGGAGCGGCTAGAGTCAGCGACGGTGTGGTGGTGCGGCCCTCCCGCCGCACCAAAGGATGCTGGGTGGAGGCTTGCTGCTCGTTCCCGCCAGGCCGGTGGCGGCGTTGGCGGCAGGCAACGGGGAATGGCGAGGACGTCCGCCGACGGGCGCCGTCTGCGCAACGCGGGTGGCGAGAGCAGCCCGGCGCTCGGTGCGAGCCCGACGAGAGTTAGCCATGGACACGGTGGAAGGTCACACGCGAACGGCGGAAGAAAGATTCCGACGCACCCTACCTGGCGCGCCAAGTGTCGGATTTCGGGTTCCGGCAGACCCTTGAGGTTCGAGCACTGGGGTGCACGCGGAGATCTCTCCCCTACCGATCTACGTCCAATCTCCTCGCGTGATTTGAGCTGGAAACAGCGAACAACACAAGGGACGCAAGGTTTATACTGGTTCGGCCACCGTTGTGGTGTAATACCCTACTCTAGTGTGTGGTGTGGTGAATTGCCTCAGGGGCTAATGCGGATCAGTACAAAGGAAGAACAGCCTCGCGAGAGGTGTTCTTGAGCTGGTGCGATGAACTGCTAGGGTGAGTTCAGTCACCCCTCTCTCTCTCTCAGCTAGGGTTCTACCAGATTTCTAGCCGCTCCTCTACTCTGTGGTGGCTAGCTATATTTATAGAGGCCCTAGGCCTCTTCCTAGATAATGAGCGGGAAGGGCACCAATAATTGGCCATTTTGAAGGGGAATGTGTAGTACAAGTTATCCTGACCAAAGGTGGTCTTCGGCTGCCAAAAATACTGGTGATGACGCCGTCTTGGGCTCCACGATGACCTCCGTCCTGCCGCTCTGCTGGTCTTGGTCTCGTTGCACCGAAATGGCAACCTTTGCTTGATGCCTTGGCCTGTGCTTGCCCCCTTTGCACCAAAGGGGAAACAAGACACTGCGCAGGCCGGCGCCCGCCTGGCGCCCGCCTGGTCTCGATCGTCATGGCTTGCGTCACGGGTTCCTCGCGAGGTACCCCTGCCTTGATCTCTCCACCTCCTCGCAAGCCTGCCTGATGAGGCTGCCTTTGAGGAAGCTTCCTCTTGTCCGCTCCGCGAGGCTTGGCCCCTTGCGAGGGTCTTGAGCTTGAGCTGATGAAGATGGGCCGCACTGGGCCCCCACTTAAACCACGCCGCAGGCCGCAGGCAGGCAATTGTGGGGACCCCCGTTCCTAGAACACCGACAAATATTTCAAGCAAATGCCTGGATTGAGAGATATGAAGTCTCCAATAAGTTCTACAACTGCAAGATGGAGGAGAATAGTTATGTGAGTGAACATATACTTAGAATGTCTGGGTACCACAACCACTTGACTCAACTGGGAGTTAATCTTCCTGATGATAGTGTCATCAACAGAGTTCTTCAATCACTGCCACCAAGCTACAAGAGCTTCATGATGAACTATAATATGCAAGGGATGGATAAGACGATTCCTGAGCTCTTTGCAATGCTAAAAGCTACGAAGGTAGAAATCAAGAAGGAGCATCAAGTGTTGATCGTCAACAAGACCACCAGTTTCAAGAAAAAGGGTAAAGGGAAGAAGGGGAACTTCAAGAAGAACAACAAGCCAGTTGCTGCTCAAGTGAAGAAACTCTGGACCTAAGCCTGAGACTGAGTGCTTCTACTGCAAAGGAACTGGTCACTGGAAGCGGAACTGCCCCAATTATTTGGCAGAGAAGAAGGATGGCCAAGTGAAAGGTATATTTGATATACATGTTATTGATGTGTACCTTACTAATGCTCGTAGTAGTGCCTGGGTATTTGATACTGGTTCAGTTGCTAACATTTACAACTCGAAACAGGGGCTATAGATTAAGCGAAGATTGGCTAAGGACGAGGTGACGATGCGCGTGGGAAATGGTTCCAAAGTCGATGTGATCGCGGTCGGCACGCTACCTCTACATCTACCTTCGGGATTAGTATTAGACCTAAATAATTGTTATTTGGTGCCAGTGTTGAGCATGAACATTATATCTGGATCTTGTTTGATGCGAGACAGTTATCCATTTAAATCAGAGAATAATGGTTGTTCTATTTATATGAGTAATATCTTTTATGGTCATTCACCCCTAATGAGTGGTCTATTTTTACTAAATCTTGATAGTAGTGATACACATGTTCATAGTATTGAAGCCAAAAGATGCATAGTTGATAATGATAATGCAACTTATTTGTGGCATTGTCGTTTAGGTCATATTGGTGTAAAGCGCATGAAGAAACTCCATTTTGATGGACTTCTGGAATCACTTGATTATGAATCACTCGGTACTTGCGAACCATCCCTCATGGGCAAGATGACTAAAACTCCGTTCTCCGGAACAATGGAGCGAGCAACAGAGTTTTTGGAAATCATGCATACTGATGTATGTGGTCCAATGAACATTGAAACTCACGGCGGATATTGTTATTTTCTCACCTTCACAGATGATTTGAGCAGATATGGGTATAACTACTTGATGAAACATAAGTCCGAAACATTTGAAAAGTTCAAAGAATTTCAAAGTGAAGTGGAAAATCATCGTAACAAGGAAATCAAGTTTCTACGATCTGATCGTGGAGGTGAATATTTGAGTTATGAGTTTGGACTTCATTTGAAACAATGCGGAATAGTTTCGCAGCTCACGCCACCTGGAACACCATAGCGTAATGGTGTGTCCGAATGCCATAATCGTACTTTACTAGATATGGTGCGATCTATGATGTCTCTCACTGATTTACCGCCATCATTTTGGGGTTACGCTTTAGAGACAGCTGCATTTACATTAAATAGGGCACCATCTAAATCCATCGAGACGACACCTTGTGAATTGTGGTTTGGCAAGAAACCCAAGTTGTCATTTCTTAAAATTTGGGGTTGCGATGCTTATGTGAAAAAGCTTCAACATGATAAGCTCGAACCCAAACCGAAGAAATGTGTCTTCATAGGATACCCAAAGGAAACTGTTGGGTACACCTTCTATCACAGATCCGAAGGCAAGATATTCGTTGCTAAGAATGGATCCTTTCTAGAGAAGGAGTTTCTCTCTTGAAAGAAGTGAGTGGGAGTAAAGTAGAACTGGACGAGGTAATTGTACCTCCTCCCTTATTGGAAACTAGTTCATCACTGAAATCAGTTCCAGTGATTCCTACACCAGTAAGTGAGGAAGCTAATGATGATGATCATGAAACTTCTGATCAAGTTATTACCGAACCTCGTAGGTCAATCAGAGTAAGATCCGCTCCAGAGTGGTACGGTAATCCTGTTCTGGAAGTCATGTTACTTGACCATGACGAACCTATGAACTATGAGGAAGCGATGATGAGCCCAGATTCCGCAAAATGGCTTGAAGCCATGAAATCTGAGATGGGATCCATGTATGAGAACAAAGTGTGGACTTTGGTTGACTTACCCGATGATCGGCAGGCCATAGAGAATAAATGGTTCTTCAAGAAGAAGACTGACGCTGACGGTAATGTTACTGTCTACAAAGCTCGACTTGTTGCGAAAGGTTTTCGACAAGTTCAAGGAGTTGACTACGATGAGACCTTCTCACCCGTAGCTATGCTTAAGTCTGTCCGAATCATGTTAGCAATTGCCGAATTTTATGATTATAAAATTTGGCAAATGGATGTCAAAACTGCATTCCTTAATGGATACCTTAAAGAAGAGTTGTACATGATGGAACCAGAAGGATTTGTCGATCCAAAAGGTGCTAACAAAGTGTGCAAGCTCCAGTGATCCATTTATGGACTGGTGCAAGCCTCTCGGAGTTGGAATATATGCTTTGATACTGTGATCAAAGCATATGGTTTTATACAGACTTTTGGAGAAGCATGTATTTACAAGAAAGTGAGTTGGAGCTCAGTAGCATTTTTGATATTATATGTAGATGACATATTGTTGATCGTAAATGATACTGAATTTCTAAAAAGCATAAAAGGATACTTTAATAAGATTTTTTCAATGAAAAACCTCGGTGAAGCTGCTTATATATTGGGCAACAAGATCTATAGAGATAGATCAAGACGCTTGGTTGGACTTTCACAAAACACATACCTTGATAAAGTTTTGAAGAAGTTCAAAATGGATCAGGCAAAGAAAGGGTTCTTGCCTGTATTACAAGGTGTGAAGTTGAGTCAGACCAATGCCCGACCACTGCAGAAGATAGAGAGAAAATGAAAGGTGTTCCCTATGCTTCAGCCATAGGCTCTATCATGTATGTAATGCTGTGTACGAGACCTGATATGTGCCTTGCTATAAGTTTAGCAGGGAGATACCAAAGTAATCCAGGAGTGGATCACTGGACAGCGGTCAAGAACATCCTGAAATACCTGAAAAGGACTAAGGATATGTTTCTCGTATATGGAGGTGACAAAGAGCTCGTCGTAAACGTTTACGTCGATGCAAGCTGTGACACTGATCTAGATGACTCTAAGTCACAAACCGGATACGTGTTTTTATTATATGGTGGAGCTGTCAGTTGGTGCAGTTCCAAGCAGAGCATCGTGGCGGGATCTACATGTGAAGCGGAATACATAGCTACTTCGGAAGCAGCAAATGAAGGAGTCTAGACGAAGGAGTTCATATCTAATCTAGGTGTCATACCTAGTGCATCGGGTCCAATGAAAATCTTTTGTGACAATACTGGTGCAATTGCCATGGCAAAGGAATCCAGATTTCACAAGAGAACCAAGCACATCAAGAGACGCTTCAATTCCATCCGCGATCAAGTCAAGGAGGGAGACATAGAGATTTGCAAGATACATACGGATCTGAATGTTGCAGACCCATTGACTAAGCCTCTCTCACGAGCAAAACATGATCAACACCAAGACTCCATGGGTGTTAGAATCATTACAATGTAATCTAGATTATTGACTCTAGTGCAAGTGGGAGACTGAAGGAAATATGCCCTAGAGGCAGTAATAAAGTTGTTATTTATATTTCCTTATATCATGATAAATGTTTATTATTCATGATAGAATTGTATTAACCAGAAACTTAGTACAAGTGTCAATACATAGACAAATAGAGTGTCACTAGTTTGCCTCTACTTTACTAGCTCGTTGAATCAATGATGGTTATGTTTCCTAACCATAGACATGAGTTGTCATTTGATTAAAGGGATCACATCATTAGAGAATGATGTGATTGACTTGACCCATCCGTTAGCTTAGCACGATGATCGTTTAGTTTGTTGTTATTGCTTTCTCCATAACTATACATGTTCCTATGACTATGAGATCATGCAACTCCCGAATACCGGAGGAACACTTTGTGTGCTACCAAACGTCACAACATAACTGGGTGATTATAAAGGTTCTCTATAGGTGTCTCCGATGGTGTTTGTTTACTCGGCATGGATCAATATGAGGATTTGTCACTCCGATTGCCGGAGAGGTATCTCTGGCCCTCTCGGTAATATACATCACAATAAGCCTTGCAAGAAATGTAGCTAATGAGTTAGTTATGGGATGTAGCATTATGGAACGAGTAAAGAGACTTGCCGGTAACGAGATTGAACTAGGTATTGAGATACCGATGATCGAATCTCGGGCAAGTAACATACCGATGACAAAGGGAACAACATATACTATTATGCAGTTTGACCGATAAAGATCTTCGTAGAATATGTAGGTTCCGCTATTGGTTATTGACCCATGATATGTTCGGTCATGTGTACATAGTTCTCGAACCCGTAGGGTCCGCACACTTAACATTCGGTGACAATTGGTATTACGAGTTTATATGTTTTGATGTACCGAAGGTAGTTCGGAGTCCCGGATTTGATCACGGACATGATGAGGAGTCTCGAAATGGTCGAGACATAAAGATCGATATATTAGAAGCCTATGTTTGTGATACGTCCATTTTGCATCATGCTTTTTTATTGATATTTATTGCATTATGGGCTGTTATTACACATTATGTCACAATACGTATGCCTATTCTCTCTTATTTTACAAGGTTTAACATGAAGAGGGAGAATGCCGACGGCTGAAATTCTGGGCTGGAAAAGCAGCAAATATTATAGACCTATTCTGCACAACTCCAAAAGTGTTGAAACTTCACAGGAGCAAGTTTCAGAATATATAAAAACTATTGGGCGAAAGAAGTACCAGAGGGGGCCACCCACCATCCACGAGCAGCCCTCTGATGCCCATCTTTGGCTATATGGAGTCTTTCGTCAAGAAAAAAAATCATAAGCTAGCTCACAGGACAAAACTCCACCACCACGAGGCGGAACCTTGGCGGAACCAATCTAGGGCTCCGGCGGAGCTGTTCTGCCGAGGAAACTTCCCTTCGGGAGGGGGAAATCATCACCATCGTCATCACCAACGATCCTCTCATCAGGAGGGGGTCAATCTCCATCAACATCTTTACCAGGACCATCTCATGTCAAACCCTAGTTCATCTCTTGTATCCAATCTTTGTCCCAAAACCTCAGATTGGTACCTGTGGGTTGCTAGTAGTGTTGATTACTCCTTGTAGTTGATGCTAGTTGGTTTACTTGGTGGAAGATCATATGTTCAGATCCATTATGCATATTAATACCCCTCTGATTATGAACATGAATATGATTTGTGAGTAGTTACGTTTGTTCCTGAGGACATGGGAGAAGTCTTGCTATAAGTAGTCATGTGAATTTGGTATTCGTTCGATATTTTGATGAGATGTATGTTGTCTTTCCTCTAGTGGTGTCATGTGAACGTCAACTACATGACACTTCACCATTGTTTGGGCCTAGAGGAAGGCATTGGGAAGTAATAAGTAGATGATGGGTTGCTAGAGTGACAGAAGCTTAAACCCTAGTTTATGCGCTGCTTCGTAAGGGCTGATTTGGATCCATATGTTTCATGCTATGGTTAGGTTTACCTTAATAATTTTGTTGTAGTTGCAGATGCTTGCAATAGGGGTTAATCATAAGTGGGATGCTTGTCCAAGGAAGGACAGTACCCAAGCACCGGTCCACCCACATACCAAATTATCAAAGTACCGAACGCGAATCATATGAATGTGATGAAAACTAGCTTGACGATAATTCACATGTGTCCTCGGGAGCGCTTTCCTTTATATATGAGTTTATCCAGGCCTGTCCTTTGATACAAAATGGATTGGGCCATCTTGCTGCACCTTATTTACTTTTGTTACTTGTTACTCGTTACAAATTACCTTATCAAAAAACTACCTGTTACTGATAATTTCAGTGCTTGTAGAGAATACCTTGCTAAAAACCACTTATCATTTCCCTCCGCTCCTCGTTGGGTTCGACACTCTTACTTATCGAAAAGGCTACGATCGATCCCCTACACTTGTGGGTCATCAAGACTCTTTTCTGGCGCTGTTACCGAGGAGTGAAGCGCCTTTGGTAAGGGAAAATTTATATAGTGTGCTGAAATTTACTGTCACTTGTTACTATGGAACATAATCCTTTGAGGGGCTTGTTCGGGGTATCTTCACCCCGACCAGTAGAGCAAAGAGTTGCTCCTCAACTTACTGAACCTATTGAAAATGTTTACTTTGAAATTCCTTCGGGGTATGATAGAGAAACTGCTAGCTAATCCTTTTACACGAGATGGAACATTGCATCCCGATTTGCACCTAATCTATGTGGATGAAGTTTGTGGATTATTTAAGCTTGCAGGTATGCCCGAGGATGTTATCAAGAAGAAGGTCTTACCTTTATCTTTGAAGGGAAAGGCATTGACATGGTTTAGGCTATGTGATGATATGGGATCATGGAACTACAACCGATTGAAATTGGAATTTTATCAGAAGTTTTATCCTGTGCATCTTGTTCATCGTGATAGTAATTATATATATAATTTTTGGCCTCGCGAAGGAGAAAGCATTGCTCAAGCTTGGGTGAGGCTTAAGTAAATGTTATATTCATGCCCCAATCATGATCTCTCAAGAGAAATTATTATTCAAAATTTTTATGCTCGGCTTTCTCTCGATAGTCGCTCCATGCTCGATACTTCTTGTACTGGTTCTTTTATGATGAAGACTATTGAATTCAAATGGGATTTATTGAAAAGAATTAAATGCAACTCTGAAGATTGGGATCTCGACGAAGGTAAGGAGTCAGGTATAACACCTAAGTTTGATTGTGTTAAATCTTTTATGGATACCGATGCTTTCCATGAATTTAGCACTAAATATGGACTTGACTCTGAGATAGTAGCTTATTTCTATGAATCCTTTGCTACTCATGTTGATCTCCCTAAGGAGAAGTGGTTTAAATATAATCCTCCCATTGAAGTAAAAGTAGTTGCACCTATTAAAGTTGAAGAAAAGACTATCACTTATAATGATCCTGTTGTTCATACTACTTATATTGAGAAACCACCTTTCCCTGTTAGAATAAAGGATCACGCTAAAGCTTCAACTGTAGTTCGTAAGAGTAGTACTAGAACACCTACTCCCTCTGAGCAAATTAAAGTTGAACCTAGTATTTCTATGGTTAAAGATCTCTTGGCTAATAATATTGATGGGCATGTTATTTACTTCTGTGATGAAGCTGCTAGAATCACTAGACCTGATACTAAAAATAAACATAGACCTATTGTTGGAATGCTTGTTATTTCTGTTAAAATAGGAGATCATTGCTATCATGGCTTATGTGATATGGGTGCTAGTGCAAGTGCAATACCTCATTCCTTATGCAAAAAATTATGCATGATATTGCACCTGCTGAGATAGAAGAAATTGATGTTACAATTAAGATTGCCAATAGAGACACTATTTCCCCAGTTGGGATTGTTACAGATGTTGAAGTTTTGTGTGGGAAAGTTAAATATCCTGCTGATTTTCTTGTTCTTGGTTCCCCACAAGATAAGTTTTGTCCCATTATATTTGGTAGACCCTTCTTGAATACCGTTAATGCTAAGATAGACTGCAATAAGGATATTGTATGTGTTGGTCTAGGGGATGTCTCATGAATTTAATTTTGCTAAATTTCATAGACAACCCCATGATAAAGAATTTCCTAGTAAACATGAAATTATTGGCCTCGCTTCTATTGCCGTTCCTCCAAATGATCCTTTAGAGCAATATTTGCTAGACCATGAAAATGATATGTTTATGAATGAAAGAAGGGAAATAGATGAAGTATTCTTTAATCAAGGACCTATTTTGAAACACAACTTGCCTGTTGAAATCCTCGGGGATCCTCCTCCACCCAAGGGTGATCCCGTCTTTGAGCGTAAACCTTTACCTGATACTCTTAAATATGGTTATCTTGATGAGAAAGAGATATATCCTATTATTATTAGTGCAAACCTTTCAGAGCATGAAGAAAAGAAATTATTGAAAACTCTAAAGAAGCATCGTGCTGCTATTGGATATACTCTTGATGATCTTAAGGGCATTAGTCCCACTCTATGCCAGCACACAATAAAATTGGATAAAGACGCGAAACCGGTTGTTGATCACCAACGACGGTTAAATCCTAAGATCAAAGAAGTGGTAAGAAAAGAAATACTAAAGCTTCTGGAGGCAGGTATAATTTATCCCGTTGCTGATAGTCAATGGGTAAGCCCTGTCCATTGTGTCCCTAAGAAGGGAGGTATTACTGCTGTTCCTAATGATAAAGATGAATTGATCCCATAAAGAATTGTTACAGGTTATAGAATGGTAATTGATTTCCGCAAATTAAATAAAACTACTAAAAAGGATCATTACCCTCTACCTTTTATTGATCAAATGCTAGAAAGATTATCCAAACATACACATTTTTGCTTTCTAGATGGTTATTCTGGTTTCTCTCAAATACCCGTGTCAAAAGAGGATCAAGAAAAGACAACTTTTACTTGCCCTTTCAGTACCTTTGCTTATAGACATATGCCTTTTGGTTTATGCAATGCACCTGCTACCTTTCAAAGATGTATGACTGCTATATTCTCTGACTTTTGTGAAAAGATTGTTGAGGTTTTCATGGATGATTTCTCCGTATATGGAACTTCTTTTGATGATTGCTTAAGCAACCTTGATTGAGTTTTGCAGAGATGTGAAGAAACTAATCTTGTCTTGAATTGGGAGAAGTGCCACTTTATGGTTAATGAAGGTATTGTCTTGGGGCATAAAATTTCTGAAAGAGGTATTGAAGTTGATAAAGCTAAAGTTGATGCTATTGAAAAGATGCCGTGTCCTAAGGACATTAAAGGTATACGAAGCTTCCTTGGTCATGTTGGTTTTTATAGGAGGTTCATTAAGGACTTCTCTAAAATTTCTCGGCCTCTGACTAATCTCTTACAAAAAGATGTTCCTTTTGTTTTTGATGATGATTGTGTAGAAGCATTTGAAATACTTAAGAAAGCTTTGATTTCTGCACCTATTGTTTAGCCCCTTGATTGGAATTTACCATTTAAAATTATGTGTGATGCTAGTGATTATGCTGTAGGGGCTTTTCTAGGACAAAGAGTTGATAAGAAATTAAATGTTATTCAATATGCTAGTAAAACTCTAGATAGTGCTCAAATAAATTATGCTACTACTAAAAAGGAGTTTTTAGCGGTTGTATTTGCTTGTGATTAGTTCAGACCTTATATTGTTGATTCTAAGGTAACTGTTCACACTGATCATGCTGCTATTAAATATCTTATGGAAAAGAAAGATGCTAAACCTAGACTTATTAGATGGGTTCTCTTGCTTCAAGAATTTGATTTGCATATTATTGATAGAAAGGGAGCTGAGAACCCCATTGCAGACAACTTGTCTAGGTTAGAGAATGTTCTTGATGACCGACTACCTATTGATCATAGCTTTCCTGATGAACAATTAGCTGTCATAAACGCTTCTCGTACTGCTCCATAGTATGCTGATTATGCTAATTATATTGTTGCTAAATTTATACCACCTAGTTTCACATTCCAGCAAAAGAAAAGGTTCTTCCATGATTTAAGACATTACTTTTGGGATGACCCACACCTTTATAAAGAAGGAGTAGATGGTGTCATTAGACGTTGTGTACCTGAGCATGAACAGGAACAGATCCTACACAAGTGTCACTTTGAGGCTTATGGAGGACACCATGCTGGAGATAGAACTGCACATAAGGTATTGCAATCCGGTTTTTATTCGCCCACTCTCTTCAAGGATGCCAGTAAGTTTGTCTTGTCTTGTGATGACTGTCAAAGAATTGGTAATATTAGTAGACATCAAGAAATGCCTATGAATTATTCACTTGTTATTGAACCATTTGATGTCAGGGGCTTTGATTATATGGGACCATTTCCTTCCTCTAATGGGTATACACATATTTTAGTTGTTGTTGATTACGTTACTAAGTGGGTAGAAGCTATTCCAACTAGTAGTCCTGATCATAACTCCTCTATTAAGACGCTTAAAGAAGTTATTTTTCCGAGGTTTGGAGTCCCTAGATATTTAATGACTGATGGTGGTTCACACTTTATTCATGGTGCTTTCCATAAAATGCTTGCTAAGTATGATGTTAATCATAGAATTGCATCTCCATATCATCCATAGTCTAGTGGTCAAGTAGAATTAAGTAATGGAGAGCTTAAATTAATTTTGCAAAAGACTGTTAATAGATCTAGAAAGAATTGGTCCAAGAAACTTGATGATGCATTATGGGCTTATAGAACTGCATACAAAAATCCTATGGGTATGTCTCCATATAAGATGGTTTATGGAAAAGCATGTCATTTACCTCTCAAACTAGAACATAAGGCATATTGGGCCATTAAAGAGCTCAATTATGATTTCAAACTTGCCAGTGAGAACAGGCTTTTTGACATTAGCTCACTTGATGAATGGAGGACCCAGGCTTACGAGAATGCCAAACTGTTTAAAGAAAAAGTTAAAAGATGGCACAATAAAAGGATACAAAAGCGTGAGTTTAATATAGGTGATTATGTATTATTATACAACTCCCGTTTATGATTTTTTGCAGGAAAACTCCTCTCTAAATGGGAAGGTCCTTACGTCATCGAGGAGGTCTATCGTTCTGGTGCCATAAAAATCAACAACTTCAAAGGCACAAATCCGAGGGTGGTGAACGGTCAAAGAATCAAACATTATATCTCAGGTAATCCTATAAATGTTGAAACTAATGTTGTTGAAACTGTAACCCTGGAGGAATACATAAGGGACACTTACCAGAACGTTTCAGACTCCGAAAAGGAAGAGGTATGAGGTACTGTAAGTAAACCGACTCCAAAACAGTTCTAATAGAAATTTTTCTCCGTTTTGGAATATTTAATAAAATAGGAAAATAATAAGCAGTCCGGGAAGGACATGAGGCATCCACAAGGGTGGAGGGCGCGCCCTACCCCCTGGGTGCACCCCTGCCTCGTGGGCACCTCGTGTGCTCTTCGTACTCTGTTTTTTTGCACGATACTTCTTTTGGTCGGTAAAAATTCATTATATAATATCCCAAAGGTTTTGACCACTGTATCATGCAAATATCTTTTGTCTTTGTTTTGAGCTATTTTTCTGACAGATCTAGATCGCCATGGGGTCTTCAAGTGCCCCCAAGGACAAGTTCTTCGAGAAGATCATCAACCCCTACCTCATGGAGGTGCTGGAACACCCTCAAACCATTGAGATGCGTGAGGGGTTGCTGCACATCCTCGATGTTGAGGGACCTAGGAGGACCGGAAGCGTGGAGACAAGGATCGAGGCAATGGAGCAACAAGTTTTCAAGTTCCAGGAGATGGTGGAACATGGACTCGAATCCAATCATATAATGATCACGGAGTTCACCAACAACCACAAACTGGATGACAAGAACATTGGGGAGGCCATCTTCAACCTCCACGAGAAAATTGAGCGCCTCCAAGCCCAGATATATGACCTGCAGAACCAAAACTATGAGTATGAATATAGATTCAAGAGGATGAGTTTGGCTGCAGATTTGAGGATCCCGGAGACTCGATCATCCTTCTATGATGGCGAGCCTATGCCTTGGAAAATGGACGACAATCCCACATCATCAACAACTCCATCATCACCACCTCCGAGGAAGGAGACATAAACACATGGGTATGGGCACTCCCCTTGGCAACTGCCAAGCTTGGGGGAGTGCCCCGGTATCGTATCACCATCACACTTTTATCTTTATCGTTTTCTTAGTTCGATCCTTTTGGTAATATCATGATCTAGTAGAATAAAGTTTTAGTATGATCTAGTTTTGATTTTTGCTTTGTGATCATTCTATGTAATCGAGTCTGTGAGCTATATATAATAAAGATTAGTGTTGAGTCAAGGGCTTGATTATTTTGCTATGATCTTGAGGGAATAAAATAAAGAGAAAGAATAAAAAGAAATAAAGAGATCATATTGATCTTATGGAGAGTAATGACTTCACATATACAGAGTATGATGAATAAAAGTTGTTGAGAGTTGACAAACATAGTTTTGGTCATCTTTGCAATTAATAGGAAGTAATAGAGAAAGAGCGGTTTTCACATATAAATACACTATCTTGGACATCTTTTATGATTGTGAGCACTCATTAAAGTATGACATGCTAAAGAGTTGATGTTGGACAAGGAAGACAACATAATGGGTTATGTTTTCTTACATCTGAGATAAATTATATTGTCATGGATCATCCAACATGTTGAGCTTGCCTTTCCCTCTCATGCTAGCCAAATTCTTTGCACCAAGTAGAGATACTACTTGTGATTCCAAATATCCTTAAACCCATTTTTTCATGAGAGTCCACCATATCTACTATGGATTGAGTAAGATCCTTCAAGTAAGTTGTCATCGTTGCAAGCAATAAAAATTGCTCTATAAATATGATGATTTATTAGTGCGGAGAAAATAAGCTTTATACGATCTTGTGATGTGGAAGAAATAAAAGCGACGGACTGCATAATAAAGCTCCATATCACAAGTGGAAATATAAAGTGACGTTCTTTTGCATTAAGATTTTGTGCATCCACCCATAAAAGCACATGACAACCTCTGCTTCCCTCTGCAAAGGGCCTATCTTTTATTCTTGTCTTATACTTCATGCAAGAGTCATGGTGATATTCACCTTTCCTTTTTACATTTTATCCTTTGGCAAGCACAATGTGTTGGAAAGATCCTGATATACATAGCTAATTGGATGTGAGTTTTCATGAACTATTATTGTTGACATTACCCTTGAGGTAAAAGGTTGGGAGGCAAAACTATAAGCCCCTATCTTTCTCTATGTCCGATTAAAACTTCATAACCATAAATATTGCGTGAGTGTTAGCAATTGTGATAGACTAAATGATAGTTGAGTATGTGGACTTGCTGAAAAGCTCTTATATTGACTCTTTCTGATGTTATGATAAATTGCAATTGCTTCAATGACTGAGATTATAGTTTGTTGGTTCTCAATGAAGTTTATGATTCATACTTGAAATCATGAATGAATTGTTACTTTAGCATAATAAATCATATGACAATATTTATATATGTTGTTGTTATAAGAATGATCATGATGCCCTCATGTCCGTATTTTATTTTTATCAACACCTCTATCTCTAAACATGTGGACATATTTATCGATATCGGCTTTCGCTTGAGGACAAGCGAGGCCTAAGCTTGGGGGAGTTGATACGTCCATTTTGTATCATGCTTTTATGTCGATGTTTATTACATTATGGCCTGTTATTACACATTATGTCACAATACTTATGCCTATTCTCTCTTATTTTACAAGGTTTACATGAAGAGGGAGAATGCCGGTAGCTGGAATTCTGGGCTGGAAAAGGAGCAAATATTAAAGACCTATTCTCCACAACTCCAGAAGTCCTGAAAATTCACGGGAGCAAGTTTCAGAATATATAAAAAATATTGGGTGAAAGAAGTACTAGAGGGGGGCCACCCACCATCCACGAGGGTGGGGGGCGCGCCCTAACCCCCTGGGCGCGTCCCCTTGCCTCGTGGGCCCCTGGCAGCCCTCTTATGCCCATCTTTGGCTATATGGAGTCTTTCGTCGAGAAAAAAATCATAAGCTAGCTCACGGGACGAAACTCCGCCGCCACGAGGCGGAACCTTGGCGGTACCAATCTAGGGCTCCGGCGGAGCTGTTCTGCCGGGGAAACTTCCCTCCGGGAGGGGGAAATCGTCACCATCGTCATCAACAACGATCCTCTCATAGGGAGGGGGTCAATCTCCATCAACATCTTCACCAACACCATCTCATCTCAAACCCTAGTTCATCTCTTGTATCCAATCTTTGTCCCAAAACCTCAGATTGGTACCTGTGGGTTGCTAGTAGTGTTGATTACTCCTTGTAGTTGATGCTAGTTAGTTTACTTGGTGGAAGATCATATGCTCAGCAATATGCATAGTAATACCCCTATAATTATGAACATGAATATGATTTTGGAGTAGTTACGTTTGTTCCTGAGGACATGGGAGAAGTCTTGCTATGTGTAGTCATGTGAATTTGGTATTCGTTCCATATTTTGATGAGATGTATGTTGTCTTTCCTCTAGTGGTGTCATGTGAACGTGTAGGAAATATGCCCTAGAGGCAATAATAAAGTTATTATTTATTTCCTTATATCATGATAAATGTTTATTATTCATGCTAGAATTGTATTAACCGGAAACATAATACATGTGTGAATACATAGACAAACAGAGTGTCGCTAGTATGCCTCTACTTGACTAGCTCGTTGATCAAAGATGGTTATGTTTCCTAGCCATGGACATGAGTTGTCATTTGATTAACAGGATCACATCATTAGGAGAATGATGTGATTGACTTGACACATTCCATTAGCTTAGCACTTGATCGTTTAGTTTGTTACTATTGCTTTCTTCATAACTTATACATGCTCCTATGACTATGAGATTATGCAACTCCCATTTACCGAAGGAACACTTTGTGTGCTACCAAACATCACAACGTAACTGGGTGATTATAAAGGTGCTCCACAGGTGTCTCCGAAGGTACTTGTTGTGTTGGCGTATTTCGAGATTAGGATTTGTCACTCTGACTGTTGAAGGGGTATCTCTGGACCCTCTCGGTAATGCACATCACTTAAGCCTTGCAAGCATTGCAACTAATGAGTTAGTTGCGGGATGATGTATTACGGAACGAGTAAAGAGACTTGGCGGTAACGAGATTGAACTAGGTATTGATATACCGGCGATCGAATCTCGGGCAAGTAAAATACCGATGACAAAGGGAACAACGTATGTTATTATGCGGTCTGACCGATAAAGATCTTCATAGAATATGTTGGAGCCAATATGAGCATCCAGGTTCCGCTATTGGTTATTGATCAGGGACATGTCTCGGTCATGTCTACATTGTTCTCGAACCCGTAGGGTCCGCACGCTTAGCGTTACGATGACAGTTTCATTATGAGTTTATATATTTTGATGTACCGAAGGTTGTTCGGAGTCCCTAATATGATCACGGACATAACGAGGAGTCTTGAAATGGTTGAGACATGAAGATTGATATATTGGAAGCCTATGTTTGGACATCGGAAGTGTTCCGGGTGAAATCGGCATTTTACCGGAGTAGCGGGAGGTTACCGAAACCCCCCGGTAACCTAATGGGCCTTAATGGGCCTAGTGGAGGAAGTGGAGAGGAGGGCAAGGGGCAGCCACGCGCCCCTTCCCCCCCAGTCCGAATTGGACAAGGAGGGGGGTCGGCGCCCCCCTTTTCCTTTTCCCTCTCTCTCCTTCCCCCCAAGTCCTAGTCCAACCTGGAAAGGGGGGAGTCCTACTCCCAGGAGGAGTAGGACTCCTCCTGGCGCGCCCCTTGCCTGGCCGCACCTCCTCCCCCTTGCTCCTTTATATACAGGGGCAGGGGGCACCCCAGACACAACAATTGATCATTGATCTCTTAGCCGTTTGTGGTGCCCCCCTCCAACATAGTCCTCGATAATATTGTAGTGGTGCTTAGGCGAAGCGCTGCGACAGTAGAACATCAAGATCGTCACCACGCCGTCGTGCTGACGGAACTCTTCCCCGACATTCTGCTGGATCGGAATCCGGGGATCGTCATCGAGCTAAACGTGTGCTAGAACTCGGAGGTGTCGTAGTTTCGGTGCTTGATCGGTCGGGCCATGAAGATGTACGACTACATCAACCATGTTGTGCTAACGCTTCCGCTTTCGGTCAACAAGGGTACGTGGACAACACTCTCCCCTCTCGTTGCTATGCATCACCATGATCTTGCGTGTGCATAGGAAATTTTTCGAAATTACTACGTTCCCCAACAGTGGTATCAGAGCCAGGTTTTATGCGTTGATGTTGTTCATGAGTAGAATACAAGTGAGTTGTGGGCGATATAAGTCATACTGCTTACTAGCATGTCATACTTTGGTTCGGCGGTATTGTTGGATGAAGCGGCCCGGACCGACATTACGCGTACGCTTACGCGAGACTGGTTCTACCGACGTGCTTTGCACACAGGTGGCTGGCGGGTGTCAGTTTCTCCAACTTTAGTTGAACCGAGTGTGGCTACGCCCGGTCCTTGCGAAGGTTAAAACAACACCAACTTGACAAACTATCATTGTGGTTTTGATGCATAGGTAAGAACGGTTCTTGCTAAAGCCCGTAGCAGCCATGAAAACTTGCAACAACAAAGTAGAGGACGTCTAACTTGTTTTTGCAGGGCATGTTGTGATGTGATATGGTCAAGACATGATGCTAAATTTTATCGTATGAGATGATCATGTTTTGTAACCGAGTTATCAGCAACTGGCAGGAGCCATACGGTTGTCGCTTTATTGTATGCAATGCAATTGCGTTGTAATGCTTTACTTTATCACTAAGCAGTAGCGATAGTCGTGGAAGCACAAGATTGGAGAGACGACAACGATGCTACGATGGTGATCAAGGTGTCGCGCCGGTGACGATGGTGATCATGACGGTGCTTCGGAGATGGAGATCATAAGCACAAGATGATGATGGCCATATCACTTATATTGATTGCATGTGATGTTTATCTTTTATGCATCTTATCTTGCTTTGATTGACGGTAGCATTATAAGATGATCTCTCACTAAATTTCAAGATAAAAGTGTTCTCCCTGAGTATGCACCATTGCCAAAGTTCATCGTGCCTAGACACCACGTGATGATCGGGTGTGATAAGCTCTACGTCCATCTACAACGGGTGCAAGCCAGTTTGGCACATGCAGAATACTCAGGTTAAACTTGACGAGCCTAGCATATGCAGATATGGCCTCGGAGCACTGAGACCGAAAGGTCGAGCGTGAATCATATAGTAGATATGATCAACATATTGATGTTCACCATTGAAAGCTACTCCATTTCACGTGATGATCAGTTATGGTTTAGTTGATTTAGATCACGTGATCACTTAGAAGATTAGAGGGATGTCTTTCTAAGTGGGAGTTCTTAAGTAATATGATTAATTGAACTTAAATTTATCATGAACTTAGTACCTGATAGTATCTTGCTTGTCTATGTTTGATTCTAGATAGATGGCCCGTGCTGTTATTCCATTGAATTTTAATGTGTTCCTTGAGAAAGCAGAGTTGAAAGATGATGGTAGCAATTACATAGACTGGGTCCGTAACTTGAGGATTATCCTCATTGCTGCACAGAAGAATTACGTCCTGGAAGCACCGCTAGGTGCCAGGCCTGCTGCTGGAGCAACACCAGATGTTATGAACGTCTGGCAGAGCAAAGGTGATGACTACTCGATAGTTCACTGTGCCATGCTTTACGGCTTAGAATCGGGACTTCAATGACGTTTTGAATGTCATGGAGCATATGAGATGTTCCAGGAGTTGAAGTTAATATTTCAAGCAAATGCCCGGATTGAGAGATATGAATCCAATAAATTCTATAGCTGCAAGATGGAGGAGAATAGTTTTGTCAGTGAACATATACTCAAAATGTCTAGGTATCATAATCACTTGACTCAACTGGGAGTTAATCTTCCTGTTGATAGTGTCATTGATAGAGTTGTTCAATCACTGCCACCAAGATACAAGAGCTTCGTGATGAACTATAACATGCAAGGGATAGATAAGACAATTCCCGAGATCTTCGCAATGCTAAAGGCTACGGAGGTAGAAATCAAGAAGGGGCATCAAGTGTTGATGGTCAACAAGACCGCCAGTTTCAAGAAAAAGGGAAAAGGGAAGAAGAAGGGGAACTTCAAGAAGAACAGTAAGCAAGTTACTGCTCAGGAGAAGAAACCCAAATCTGGACCTAAGCCTGAAACTGAGTCCTTTTACTCCAAGCAGACTGGACATTGGAAGCGGAATTGCCCCAAGTATTTGGCTGATAAGAAGGATGGCAAGGTGGACAAAGGTATATGTGATATACATGTTATTGATGTGTACCTTACTACAGCTCGCAGTAGCACCTGGGTATTTGATACTGGTTCTGTTGCTAACATTTGCAACTCGAAACGGGGACTACGGATTAAGCGAACACTGGCAAAGGACGAGGTGACGATGCGCGCGGAAATGGTTCCAAAGTCGATGCGATCGCGGTCGGCACGCTACCTCTACATCTACCTTCGGGATTAGTTTTAGACCTAAATAATTGTTATTTGGTGCCAACGTTAAGCATGAACATTATATCTGGATCTTGTTTGATGCGAGACAGTTATTCATTTAAATCAGAGAATAATGGTTGTTCTATTTACATGAGTAATATATTTTATGGTCATGCACCCTTGAAGAGTGGTCTATTTTTGATGAATCTCGAAAGTAGTGATACACATATTCATAATGTTGAAGCCAAAAGATGCAGAGTTGATAATGATAGTGCAACTTATTTGTGGCACTGCCGTTTAGGTCATATCGGTATAAAGCGCATGAAGAAACTCCATACTGATGGACTTTTGGAATCACTTGATTATGAATCACTTGGTACTTGCGAACCGTGCCTCATGGCAAGATGACTAAAACACCGTTCTCCGGTACTATGGAGAGAGCAACGGATTTGTTGGAAATCATACATACAGATGTATGTGGTCCGATGAATATTGAGGCTCGTGGCGGATATCATTATTTTCTCACCTTCATAGATGATTTAAGTAGATATGGGTATATCTACTTAATGAAACATAAATCTGAAACATTTGAAAAGTTCAAAGAATTTCAGAGTGAAGTTGAAAATCATCGTAACAAGAAAATAAAGTTTCTACGATCTGATCATGGAGGAGAATAATTGAGTTACGAGTTTGGTCTACACTTGAAACAATGCGGAATAGTTTCGCAACTCACACCACCCGGAACACCACAGCGTAATGGTGTGTCCGAACGTCATAATCGTACTTTACTAGATATGGTGCGATCTATGATGTCTTGTACAGATTTACCGCTATCATTTTGGGGTTATGCTTTAGAGACGGCTGCATTCACATTAAATAGGGCACCATCGAAATCCGTTGAGACGTCGGCTTATGAACTGTGGTTTGGCAAGAAACCAAAGTTGTCGTTTCTAAAAGTTTGGGGCTGCGATGCTTATGTGAAAAAGCTTCAACCTGATAAGCTCGAACCCAAATCGGAGAAATGTGTCTTCATAGGATACCCAAAGGAAACTATTGGGTACACCTTCTATCACAAATCCGAAGGCAAGACTTTCATTGCTAAGAATGGATCCTTTCTAGAGAAAGAGTTTCTCTCGAAAGAAGTGAGTGGGAGGAAAGTAGAACTTGATGAGGTAACTATACCTGCTCCCTTGTTGGAAAGTAGTACATCACAGAAACCGGTTTTTGTGACACCTACACCAATTAGTGAGGAAGCTAATGATAATTATCATGAAACTTCAGATCAAGTTACTACCGAACCTCGTAGATCAACCAGAATAAGATCCGCACCAGAGTGGTACGGTAATCCTGTTCTGGAAATCATGCTACTAGATCATGATGAACCTACAAACTATGAAGAAGCGATGGTGAGCCCAGATTCCACAAAATGGCTAGAAGCCATGAAATCTGAGATGGGATCCATGTATGAGAACAAAGTGTGGACTTTGGTTGACTTGCCCGTTGATCGGCAAGCAATTGAGAATAAATGGATCTTCAAGAAGAAGACTGACGCTGACGGTAATGTTACTGTCTACAAAGCTTGACTTGTTGCAAAAGGTTTTCGACAAGTTCAAGGGATTGACTACGATGAGACCTTCTCACCCGTAGCGATGCTTAAGTCTGTCCGAATCATGTTAGCAATTGCCGCATTTTATGATTATGAAATTTGGCAAGTGGATGTTAAAACTGCATTCCTGAATGGATTTCTGGAAGAAGAGTTGTATATGATGCAGCCAGAAGGTTTTGTCGATCCAAAGGGAGATAACAAAGTGTGCAAGCTCCAGCGATCCATTTATGGACTGGTGCAAGCCTCTCGGAGTTGGAATAAACGCTTTGATAGTGTGATCAAAGCATTTGGTTTTGTACAGATTTTTGGAGAAGCCTGTATTTACAAGAAAGTGAGTGGGAGCTCTGTAGCATTTCTGATATTATGTGTGGATGACATATTATTGATTGGAAATGATATAGAATTTCTGGATAGCATAAAGGGATATTTGAATAAGAGTTTTTCAATGAAAGACCTCGGTGAAGCTGCTTACATATTGGGCATTAAGATCTATAGAGATAGATCAAGACGCTTAATTGGACTTTCACAAAGCACATACCTTGACAAAGTTTTGAAGAAGTTCAAAATGGATCAGGCAAAGAAAGGGTTCTTGCCTGTGTTACAAGGTGTGAAGTTGATTAAGACTCAATGTCCGACCACCGCAGAATATAGAGAGAAAATGAAAGATGTTCCCTATGCTTCAGCCATAGGCTCTATCATGTATGCAATGCTATGTACCAGACCAGATGTGCCTTGCTATAAGTCTAGCAGGGAGGTACCAAAGTAATCCTGGAGTGGATAACTGGACAACGGTCAAGAACATCCTAATGTACCTAAAAAGGACTAAGGATATGTTTCTCGTATATGGAGGTGACAAAGAGCTCATCGTCAATGGTTACGTTGATGCAAGCTTTGACACTGATCCGAACAATTCTAAGTCGCAAACCGGATACGTGTTTATATTGAACGGTGGAGCTGTCAGTTGGTGCAGTTCTAAAGAAAGCGTCGTGGCGGGATCTACATGTGAAGCGGAGTACATAGCTGCTTTGGAAGCAGCAAATGAAGGAGTCTGGATGAAGGAGTTCATATCCGATCTAGGTGTCATACCTAGTGCATCGGGTCCAATGAAAATCTTTTGTGACAATACTGGTGCAATTGCCTTGGCAAAGGAATCCAGATTTCACAAGAGAACCAAGCACATCAAGAGACGCTTCAATTCCATTCGGGATTTAGTCCAAGTGGGAGACATAGAAATTTTCAAGATACATACGGATCTGAATGTTGCAGACCCGCTGACTAAGCCTCTTCCACGAGCAAAACATGATCAGCACCAAGGCTCCATGGGTGTTAGAATCATTACTGTGTAATCTAGATTATTGACTCTAGTGCAAGTGGGAGACTGTAGGAAGTATGCCCTAGAGGCAATAATAAAGTTATTATTTATTTCCTTATATCATGATAATGTTTATTATTCATTCTAGAATTGTATTAACCGAAAACACAATACATGTGTGAATACACAGACAAACAGAGTGTCACTAGCATGCCTCTACTTGACTAGCTCGTTGATCAAAGATGGTTATGTTTCCTAGCCATAGACATGAGTTGTCATTTGATTAACGGGATCAAATCATTAGGAGAATGATGTGATTGACTTGACCCATTCCATTAGCTTAGAACATGATTGTTTAGTTTGTTGCTATTGCTTTCTTCATAACTTATACATGTTCCTATGACTATGATATTATGCAACTCCCGTTTACCGGAGGAACACTTTGTGTGCTACCAAACGTCACAACCTAACTGGGTGATTATAAAGGTGCTCTATAGGTGTCTCTCGAGGTACTTGTTGGGTTGGCGTATTTTGAGATTAGGATTTGTCACTCCGACTGTCGAAGAGGTATCTCTGGGCCCTCTCGGTAATGCACATCACTTAAGCTGTCACACCCTAGCTAGTCATGCATTAGAGTGTTGCATCATGTTTACTCTTTCATCAGAAATTTGAAATGGGGATCTGTGAAACCCTCAGAATCATTTTGAAAATGATCCAAATAAAAATTTCTCCAAAAGGGTCCAAGAAAATGCTCATGTGGCTCTCTGAAAATATTGGACAGAGATAAAAATCAAACCAATATTTTTAGGAGCTCATAGGTATTTATTTTGGGCTTTTGGAATTAATGCATAAATACTTGCATTGGAAATATATTAATTATATATATTAATATATGTCCAAATATTATGCCATTTATAAAAGAGCTCTGGATTAATATATATAGCTCCTGCAAAAATTGGCATAAGTTAAATAAATGATTTAATATATTATTTAAATCAAAACAAATGTCAGAAATTAGAAAACAGAAAAAGAAATAACAGGAGGAGCTTACCTGGGCTCCTCCCTGTGCGGCCCAGCCAGCTGGCCGGCCCAGCAAGCCAGCCCAGCCCACCACCGCCGTCGTCCTCCTGGCGCCAGTCGGCCAGGCGTGTGGCCGGCGCGCGCGCACGGCCGGAGCGCCACGCCACCAGCTCGTCTGCCTGCCTCCCCCGCCAGCGCGACGCCGCGGCGCTTCTTCTCGGTGCCGCCCCGATCCCCTGGCCTTATCCCCCCTCTCTCTCCCGTGCTGCTCCCTCTCTCTCTCTCACGGCCGAACACCACCGTCGCCGCCGTTCGCCATAGCCACCGTCTCCGACCACCCCTCGCTCCCCCGACTAGCTCAGGAGCTCCGCCTCGACTCCCTCTTCCTCCCCACCGCTCCACAGCTCCCCGGAAGCCCTGCATCGCCGCCACGTCGCCGTTCCCCTCTTCGGGCTCCGACCATCGTCGCCGTCGAATTCGTCGTCTCCAGCGCGTCCCCGAGCCCGCTAACCATCCCTGCAGCTCCGCGGTGAGCCCCCGGATCGTTTCCCCCTTCTCCCCTGGTCTCTTTCGACCTCTAGGCCCTAGCCCCACCTTGGCCGAGAGCTCCACGCCGCCGGCGATGTCGCCGTCGTGGCCACGGTCGCCGTAGCGCCCAACCGAGCACACCATCGTGCTCCACACCTCACTAGGAGCACGTAGCACGCACCAACACCTCCCCTAACGCCCTGCAACGCCGATTCCGACCGCACCCGAACTCCGGCCGCCGCAGCCGAGCTCGCCGCCGTCAACTCCGGCCACCCCGAGCCCAACCACCACCACCAATAGTCGCGGCTCAACCTCAGCAACACGTAGATGCCTTCCGCCGTCCATTTGGTTGCCGGAATGGCAAAAAGCACTTTCGCCGCCGTCTCGGACCTCGCCGGCGTCATGTCGCCGGTGGGGTTTGACTTGTCCGACCTGGGGTTTGACCCCCCAGGGTCACTGACGCGTGGGCCCTGTCGGCCAGGTGGTTAGATTAGCGCTAACTACTGTTAGTCAACCCCCCCTGACACTGACAGTGGGCCCCAGCGCCACTAATCCCTAATTAGGATTAATTTAAACCTGTTAAACCCCCCTGTCACTGACGTGTGGCCCCACACGTCAGGTTTGACTTCAGCCAGCCGCAGTTGACCACTGACGTCATGCTGACGTCATGCTGACGCAATAATTGATATTTCTGGATTTAATTTAAATCAGGAAATTCCAGAATATTATTTAAACTTCAAAAATTCATAACTTTTATTCTGTAACTCCAAATTGGACAAATTATATATGAAAAATGATCAGAAAAATCCAATCTATCCATCTGTACTATTTTCATGCATGATCAAACAAGTTAAATTGATGTTTTAAGCAGAACAAGGAAAAGCACTTTAAAAGGCCATATTTGAGTTTGAAATTTGAATCTTTGATTCAAATTTGTTCAAACCCTTCTGGTTTTAGTTGCATTAGCCCAACACACTCATATTGCCATGTTTCATGCATGCATCATATTGTTGCACATTGTTTGGTGATGCTTGTGTATCGATGTCCTTTGCGACAGGTTCTGCCTCCGAGGAGTACCGTGATTACCCTAACGAAGAACCGTATCAGTGCATCGAACCATCAGGCAAGCAACCAACCATTTGATCATATCGATACAATCCCATGTTCTCGCTCCTGCTCTCTTTTACTGCATTAAGACAACGCGATTCAAACTGCTGTGTGCTACGGTAGTTGAACCCATTTCCTCTGCATGACCTGTCATTGCCACAGTAACTAGATGAAACCCACTAGCATGTGTAGGAGTTGATTGAGCCATATGTATGTGTTGTTCCTACCTTGCTATGCCTGCTATGCTTAGAGTCGTGTCAGGTCTGGTTCATCTGGGTGATGGGCTAGAGTGAAATGATTATGTCGGTAATGAGAGTGGTGTGGTGAACACGATTTGGTAAAGGTATCGATGAGAGGCCATGTAGGAGTACATGGTGGGTTGTTTCATTGAAGCCGACCTTAAGCACTGAGATCTGTATGTGTGATTTAAGATACAGCTACTACCATGCATTGGGCCCTGAAATATGACCCCGCTCGACTTCTTATTCACCCTAGCTCTCTGTCCAGGAGTTGCAAGTAGTTTCTGGTGTTTGTAGCCTACTGGAGGCCGTGGACAGCGCTGACCGTAGGGGTGGGCTGTGATGCGGTAGGTACGTGGCACGGTGTACCGAATACCCGTTAGGTATCTCGGGAACCCTGTTCACATCGTTCGGGGCCGTATGGGAAACCTCGGCCGGACTCCCTGCGGATGGAACCTGAATAGGCGATAAACCTGGACTAGAGGCTTAAGTGTTTAGGTAGGTCGTGGTCTACACCCACGTCGGCTTTCGCTTGAAGTCTGCCGAGCACATGTCGTGTGCAGACGCTAAGTGGTGGAAACATGTATGAAGAAGTACACCCCTGCAGGGTTAACATGATCTATTCGAATAGCCGCGTCCGCGGTAAAGGACTACTTGGTTGCCTATACAGTTCATAGACAAGTAAATGGAAACTACTAAAAGCCTCAAGATAAGTGTGAGTGCCGAGGATGGCTCTTCCGTAGGAAGACGGAGGTGGATCCTCGGTAGTGTATTGAAGTGGTGAGTAGTGGACTCGTGTGCGCAAAACCATTTCAAGTTGGAGTATCGTAGGATAGCCTAGCCAAGAGTCAAAGCTGGCTTGCTGCAATAACTCCACCAACCCTTCTTGATACTATGCATGTATGTAGGATCTGATGTAAGTCTTGCTGAGTACCTTTGTACTCATGTTGCTATAATCTACATTTTTACAGAAGACGCTGCAACCCCTTCTGATGGGTTCTATGTAGACGTTGACATCAACGAGTAGGCTAAAGACCCAGGTGGTGACCCTGAGCTTGTGAAGGACCACGTAGTATAGCTAGGCTTTCCAAGCCTCTTTTATTTTACTAGTTGTCTGTACTCAGACAAGTTACTTCCGCTGCTGGTTTGTATGACTGTATGACTTGTATGTTGGGTCGTGAGACCCGTACCTTTGTGTATGTTATGTATGGCTCCCTGAGCCTTAAATAAAGTACTTGTGTCATAGAGTCATGTTGTGATGCTTCGTTGTATTTGCACATATCGAGCATATTGTGTGTATGATTGAAATGCTTGGTATGTGTGGGATCTGACTATCTAGTTGTTTATCTTTAGTAGCCTCTCTTACCGGGAAATGTCTCCTAGTGTTACCGCTGAGCCATGGTAGCTTGCTACTGCTCTGGAACACTTAGGCTGGCCGGCATGTGTCCTTCTTCGTTCCTGTGTCTGTCCCTTCGGGGAAATGTCACGCTTTGAGTACCGGAGTCCTGTTAGCCCGCTACAGCCCGGTTTACCGGAGTCCTGCTAGCCCAGTGCTACAGCCCGGACCCACTTGCTGATGACCGACACGTTCGAAGCTGGGTCATGGATGCCTGTCCCTGTAAGTCTGTGCCACTTTGGGTTTACGACTAGTCATGTCAGCCCGGGCTCTTTATCATATGGATGCTAGCGACACTATCATATACGTGAGCCAAAAGGCGCAAACGGTCCCGGGAAAAGGTAAGACGACACCCGTGGGAATACCGTGCGTGAGGCCGCAAAGTGATATGAGGTGTTACCAGCTAGATCGATGTGACATCGAGTCGGGGTCCTGACAGCGTTGGCATCAGAGCCGGACTGCCTGTAGGTTCTCCAAGCCAAACTGGTCGATGTTGAGTCTAGAAATTCTTTAGTTATATGTAGGGGAATTGTTTGTGGGTTGGAACGTAAGGCTCTTTTTACTCCTTATACCTTATGACATTCTGATCTGAGTCAGTCCATTCTTCCACCGGGGGTTAAGGAATTAGGATCTATTCTCTCTATCAGGATCACGTGTTACTAATCAGTAGTACCTTATAAGTTTGATGGTTACAAGCCTAGTTCAGTTCTACTACCACATTATGTTGCCAGAATGGTTTCAGAACTTTGATATGATGATGTTGAGTGTGTACGAAATCCTTTGTCAAATGTCTCAAAATCCTTTTTGAGCATTTACAGCTGTTATGCTGCCGAAATTTTGCTAGAAATTCTAATGCCTTTGCATTATGATTGTGCTTTCAGATGGCCACTCGCGACCTCAATCAAGTGGTTCGCCTGACTCGATGCCTAGATGTACCCGGCCATACTGCTAAGTTGGTCAGGGTAATGACTGAGGCTGGATACCGCTGGTATCCTGAGTACACGGTCGAAGAGCAATTCCGGGACTTCAATCAAAGCCAGTATCTCTGCACTGTCAGGATATTTCCATCTTATCCTGGATCCACCGAGCCTCTTCACTGCTCCTATGGACTCGGGGTTACTATTGAGATGGCTGTGCAGGACGCCGCCTACTCTATGATGACCATTATGCGAGTCAGATCTGGTTTATTTCGGGACTCTGATTTCCGGTATATGCCAGGATCACTTCCGGGAGCACAAGGGTATCTCCAGGCTATCTATGCTGACCCCACTCAGGAGGATTCACGGACTCGCACCACTGCTGAGATGCTCGAGGATAAGGACCGTGAAAATCGGGCCTTAAGGTTAGAGCTCTTCAATACCCGTGCTGACCACTGGGCCACTTTGACTCGGTTCGCACCGGCGGTGCAAGCTGGATATTCAGATATGCGCGATCTCTATCCTGTGAGATCTGCTCTGCCAGACGTGATGGTTTGGCGTGATGTAGGAGGCATCACCCCACCTCGCGGTCCCCGCAGGCCACCGTTTGTTGGTCCAAGGCCTCATCCTAGCCCCTATGGTCCACAAGCTCCGCGAGACCGTCTGTTTCCGGATGATCATGTTGAACTTCCAGGCTATGGAGGTGACTTCTACGAGGACTACTACGGATCGGTCTGAGTTAGTGGTAGTATCACTAGTTCGCACTAGCTGTGTCGTCTATCGTCCTGCGTGACTCGTGGGATATGACCTAGTTTGTACTCCTTCCGGAGGTGTAGAAAAATAATGTATAGGAGCTTGGAATGCCTCCGATGAGATGTAATCCTCTTTTCACCGTAATAGTACTTTGTTTGGTCTTGTACTAAACCCTGTATGGTGTGTATGACGATGGAATAAAGAAGCAGTTTCTGTATCTACCATGTCATACGGATGATCATCTTGCATTCCGAGTTATTCCTTACATTATGTATCCTATGTCGGAATTTTACCATCCTGACTAAATCATTGTCTTGTTTACCTAGGATGGTCAACACGCGCGCTAACCCTGCTTCCCAAGAGCAGGCCGAAGGCAGTGAAGCCAGGGATGCAAATCTGCCTCATCCTCCTTCACTAGCCGAGGTTATGATGGAAGCTGAGAGAAACAAGCGGGAGACCAACCGTTTGTTGGAGCGTATTGAACAGAATACAGCACACCATCAGAGGGCTAACGTGGTGTCACTCAGTGATTTTATCAAATTGCATCCACCCACGTTCCACCACTCCGTCGAGCCTCTCGACGCTGATGACTGGCTTCGCAGTATCTCTCACAAACTGCGTTCCGCGCTGGTAGCGGAGGCTGACAAGGTCACCTTTGCTGCATATCATCTTGAAGGCCCCGCCAGTCTATGGTGGGAGAATTATGGAGCTATGCGCCCAGCGGGCCATGTCACTACTTGGGCTGAGTTCAGCGAGGCTTTCCGTGAACATCACATTCCGGAGGGTCTCATGGACCGTAAACGTGAAGAATTTTGCAGTTTCACCCAAGGCCGACTTTCTGTGGATGCTATAGCAGGGAGTTTGGTAATCTCGCACGATATGCAACTGAGGAAGTGTCTACTGACGCCAAGAAGCAAGCAAGGTTCCGTAAGGGCCTTAGTCCTGAGCTTCGCCGCGACCTCCGTCTGCATGAGTGCACATCTTTTTCGAAACTTGTCAACAAAGCCATCAGTGCTGAAACTGGTCAGACTGACTATGACGCAACACGCAAGCATGGCGTGACATGGGTTCCTCATCCGGTGCTGGTCCTCAGAAGCGCCGCGTGTGGGTACCCAACACCGCCCTGCCACCCAGGTTCACACCGAGGCCATCTTTCCAGGCGCCTCGCCCTGTTCAACAGTCTGCACCGGCCAAGCCCTATGGGGGTCCAACCAATAATGCTCCTCCACGTACCAGTTCCGTGACTTGTTTCAAGTGTGGGGAATCTGGTCACTATATGCGTGAGTGTCCCCAGACCAACCCCAATCAATCTGCTAAAGCTGTTGGCCGTGGCAAGCCGACAGGGAAAGTGTTCCACGCCAAGCCGGTCACCGCTTCACGTGGCCATGTCAACTGTATCTCTGCCGAAGAAGCTCAAGAGGATCCCAACGTCGTTCTCGGTACGCTTCTTGTTAATTGCCACCCGGCATCTGTTCTTTTCGATACAGGAGCCTCTCATTCTTTTATATCCGAAAATTATGCTCGTTTGCATAACGTCGCATTCGGTGATATGCCAACCTCTATGGTAATTCAACTCCGGGATCCAAATGGCAAACCTCTAGAGTAAGCCATGGAAATGAAATCCAAGTCGACAGACTTGTTTTTCTCGCATCTTTGATAGCCCTTAAATCTTCAGATATTAATATCATTTTGGGTATGGACTGGATGTCAGCTCATCAAGCCAAAATTGATTGCTTCTCTAGGACTGTTCAACTCACCCATCCTTCGGGGAAGATAGTCAATGTCTTGACCCGAATAGCCAAGCGACAATTATATTCTCTTAACGCCAGCCCTTTGCCAGACCTTGAGGACGTTCCGGTAGTCCGTGACTTCCCGGATGTCTTTCCAGAGGAATTGCCAGGTGTTCCACCTGACAGGGATGTTGAGTTCGTAATAGACCTCATTCCAGGAACCGTTCCGATTGCTAGAAGACCCTATAAGATGGCACCCTAGAACTAGCCGAGCTTAAGAAACAACTCGATGAGTCCTTGAAAAAGGGTTTCATCCGACCTAGTTCATCTCCGTGGGCTTGCCCCGTCCTATTCGTCAAGAAGAAGGATGGTACGGACCGGATGGTTGTAGATTACCGACCTGTCAATTTGGTCACAATCAAGAACAAATATCCACTTCCCAGGATCAACGATCTGTATGATCAGCTCGCTGGATCCTCAGTCTTCTCCAAGATGGATTTGAGGTTGGGCTACCATCAAATCAAAATCAGAAACGGGGACATTCCTAAAACGGCCTTTGTTACTCGTTATGGCCAATACGAGTACACCGTCATGTCCTTCGGTTTAACCAACGCTCCAGCCACCTTTTCTCGGTTAATGAACTCAATCTTCATGGAGTATTTGGATAAATTCGTCGTAGTTTATCTCGATGATATACTCATCTACTCCAAGAACGAGGAAGAACATGCCGAACATTTAAGGCTAGTGTTGAAGAAACTTCGAGAGCATCGCCTTTATGCCAAATTTTCAAAATGTGAATTCTGGTTGTCAGAAGTGACCTATCTGGGTCATGTAATATCTGGTAAAGGTATTGCTGTTAACCCTGAGCGAGTTCAAGCCGTCCTTAATTGGACTCCACCTGAATCGGTCAAGCAAGTTCGGAGTTTTCTAGGCTTAGCGAGCTATTGTCGTCGCTTTGTCGAGAACTTCTCCAAGGTTGCTAAACCTCTAACCGAACTCCTCAAGAAAGATAAGAAGTTCGAATGGACTCCACAATGTGAGCACAGCTTTCAGGAACTGAAAAGACGCCTGACCTCTGCTCCCGTGCTGGTACCGCCAGACTTCTCCAAGGACTTTGTTATCTACTGCGACGCCTCGCGACAAGGACTAGGTTGCATTCTTATGCAAGATCGACACGTAATTGCTTACGCTTCACGGCAATTGCACCCACATGAGGAGAATTATCCTACTCATGATCTAGAGCTTGCAGCCGTAGTCTATGCACTTAAGACCTGGCGACATTACCTCCTCGGTAATCGTTGCGAAATATTCACTGATCACCAAAGTCTGAAGTACATTTTCACCCAACCGGATTTGAATCTCAGGCAGAGACGTTGGGTTGAATTGATCACAGACTTCGACTTAGGAATAACCTACACCCCAGGGAAAGCCAACGTCATGGCTGATGCGCTAAGTCGTAAATCTTATTGTAACAACCTGATGTTACAACAAAGTCAACCGCTTCTCCATGAGGAATTTCGGAAGCTTAACCTTCACATTGTTCCTCAAGGTTTTCTTTCCACCTTGGTAGCAAAACCTACTCTTACGGATCAAATCATCGCTGCCCAAAAGCGAGATAAGGGAATATCTAAAATCAAAGAGAACATTGCTAGCGGAGGTGCTAGTTGTTTCTCCACAAATGATCATGGTGTTGTGTACTTTGAGAACCGTCTAGTGGTTCCCAAGAACCAGCATCTACGGCAGTTGATCCTTAAGGAGGCTCATGAATCTCCTCTCACCATTCATCCCGGTAGTACTAAGATGTATCAGGACCTACGCCAGAGGTTCTGGTGGACTAGGATGAAGAGAGAAATTGCTCAGTATATTGCTAATTGCGACGTCTGTCGTCGTGTAAAAGCAGAGCACCAACGGCCTGCTGGCACCCTTCAACCCTTAGCTATTCCTGAATGGAAATGGGATAAAATTGGTATGGATTTCATTACCGGTTTTCCCAGGACCAAGAGAGGGAATAATGCTATTTTCGTCGTGGTCGATCGTCTTTCCAAAGTAGCCCATTTCTTACCTGTTCGTGAGAGTATAACCGCTAGTCAGCTGGCAGATTTGTACATCTCCCGAATAGTGTCTCTCCATGGTGTTCCTTTGGAAATTAACTCGGATCGAGGAAGTCTTTTCACCTCTCGATTTTGGGAAAGTTTCCAAAATGCTATGGGAACTCGTCTCTCCTTTAGCACCGCTTTCCACCCTCAGTCGAGTGGTCAAGTGGAACGCGTCAACCAGATTCTAGAAGACATGCTTCGAGCCTCTGTTATCTCATTCGGAATGGACTGGGAGAAGTGCCTTCCATTTGCCGAATTCGCTTACAACAACAGCTATCAATCTAGCTTGGGTAAAGCCCCTTTTGAAGTTCTCTATGGACGACGATGTCGAACACCCCTTAACTGGTCAGAGACCGGGGAAAGACAATTCTTTGGCCCGGATATGATTCAGGAAGCAGAAGAACAAGTTCGTATCGTTCGTGAAAAGTTGAAAACAGCCCAATCTCGTCAAAAGAGTCAATATGACCGAAAACATAAGGCTATGACTTTCGAGGTTGACGAGAAGGCTTATCTTCGGGTCACCCCTCTGAAGGGAACCCATCGTTTCGGTATCAAAGGCAAATTGGCTCCTCGTTACATTGGACCTTTTCGCATTCTTGCCAAACGAGGAGAAGTTGCCTACCAGTTGGAACTACCTCCGCACCTCTCCAGAGTTCACGATGTCTTCCACGTTTCTCAACTCAGGCGTTGCTTCTCGGATCCTATCCGTGAAGTGGACCACGAAACGCTTGATCTCCAAGATAATCTTACATATCGAGAGTACCCCATTCGTATCCTCGATCAAGCCGAACGTACCACGCGACGTCATAATATCAAGTTTCTCAAGTTCAATGGTCGCACCATTCTGAGGATGAAGCAACTTGGGAAAGGGAGGATCGTCTTCGACTCGAGTATCCCGCCTTCTTCCCGGAGGAACCCAAATCTCGGGACGAGATTCTTTTGAGTGGGGGTGAGTTGTCACACCCTAGCTAGTCATGCATTAGAGTGTTGCATCATGTTTACTCTTTCATCAGAAATTTGAAATGGGGATCTGTGAAACCCTCAGAATCATTTTGAAAATGACCCAAATAAAAATTTCTCCAAAAGGGTCCAAGAAAATGCTCATGTTGCTCTCTGAAAATATTGGACAGAGATAAAAATCAAACCAATATTTTTAGTGGCTCATGGACATTTATTTTGGGCATTTGGAATTAATGCATAAATATTTGCATTGGAAATATATTAATTATATATATTAATATATGTCCAAATATTATGCCATTTATAAAAGAGCTCTGGAATAATATATATAGCTCCTGCAAAAATTGGCATAAGTTAAATAAATGATTTAATATATTATTTAAATCAAAACAAATGTCAGAAATTAGAAAACAGAAAAAGAAATAACAGGAGGAGCTTACCTGGGCTCCTCCCTGTGCGGCCCAGCCAGCTGGCCGGCCCAGCAAGCCAGCCCAGCCCACCACCGCCGTCGTCCTCCTGGCGCCAGTCGGCCAGGCGTGTGGCCGGCGCGCGCGCACGGCCGGAGCGCCACGCCACCAGCTCGTCTGCCTGCCTCCCCCGCCAGCGCGACGCCGCGGCGCTTCTTCTCGGTGCCGCCCCGATCCCCTGGCCTTATCCCCCCTCTCTCTCCCGTGCTGCTCCCTCTCTCTCTCTCATGGCCGAACACCACCGTCGCCGCCGTTCGCCATAGCCGCCGTCTCCGACCACCCCTCGCTCCCCCGACTAGCTCAGGAGCTCCGCCTCGACTCCCTCTTCCTCCCCACCGCTCCACAGCTCCCCGGAAGCCCTGCATCGCCGCCACGTCGCCGTTCCCCTCTTCGGGCTCCGACCATCGTCGCCGTCGAATTCGTCGTCTCCAGCGCGTCCCCGAGCCCGCTAACCATCCCTGCAGCTCCGCGGTGAGCCCCCGGATCGTTTCCCCCTTCTCCCCTGGTCTCTTTCGACCTCTAGGCCCTAGCCCCACCTTGGCCGAGAGCTCCACGCCGCCGGCGATGTCGCCGTCGTGGCCACGGTCGCCGTAGCGCCCAACCGAGCACACCATCGTGCTCCACACCTCACTAGGAGCACGTAGCACGCACCAACACCTCCCCTAACGCCCTGCAACGCCGATTCCGACCGCACCCGAACTCCGGCCGCCGCAGCCGAGCTCGCCGCCGTCAACTCCGGCCACCCCGAGCCCAACCACCACCACCAATAGTCGCGGCTCAACCTCAGCAACACGTAGATGCCTTCCGCCGTCCATTTGGTTGCCGGAATGGCAAAAAGCACTTTCGCCGCCGTCTCGGACCTCGCCGGCGTCATGTCGCCGGTGGGGTTTGACTTGTCCGACCTGGGGTTTGACCCCCCAGGGTCACTGACGCGTGGGCCCTGTCGGCCAGGTGGTTAGATTAGCGCTAACTACTGTTAGTCAACCCCCCCTGACACTGACAGTGGGCCCCAGCGCCACTAATCCCTAATTAGGATTAATTTAAACCTGTTAAACCCCCCTGTCACTGACGTGTGGCCCCACACGTCAGGTTTGACTTCAGCCAGCCGCAGTTGACCACTGACGTCATGCTGACGTCATGCTGACGCAGTAATTGATATTTCTGGATTTAATTTAAATCAGGAAATTCCAGAATATTATTTAAACTTCAAAAATTCATAACTTTTATTCTGTAACTCCAAATTGGACAAATTATATATGAAAAATGATCAGAAAAATCCAATCTATCCATCTGTACTATTTTCATGCATGATCAAACAAGTTAAATTGATGTTTTAAGCAGAACAAGGAAAAGCACTTTAAAAGGCCATATTTGAATTTGAAATTTGAATCTTTGATTCAAATTTGTTCAAACCCTTCTGGTTTTAGTTGCATTAGCCCAACACACTCATATTGCCATGTTTCATGCATGCATCATATTGTTGCACATTGTTTGGTGATGCTTGTGTATCGATGTCCTTTGCGACAGGTTCTGCCTCCGAGGAGTACCGTGATTACCCTAACGAAGAACCGTATCCGTGCATCGAACCATCAGGCAAGCAACCAACCATTTGATCATATCGATACAATCCCATGTTCTCGCTCCTGCTCTCTTTTACTGCATTAAGACAACGCGATTCAAACTGCTGTGTGCTACGGTAGTTGAACCCATTTCCTCTGCATGACCTGTCATTGCCACAGTAACTAGATGAAACCCACTAGCATGTGTAGGAGTTGATTGAGCCATATGTATGTGTTGTTCCTACCTTGCTATGCCTGCTATGCTTAGAGTCGTGTCAGGTCTGGTTCATCTGGGTGATGGGCTAGAGTGAAATGATTATGTCGGTAATGAGAGTGGTGTGGTGAACACGATTTGGTAAAGGTATCGATGAGAGGCCATGTAGGAGTACATGGTGGGTTGTTTCATTGAAGCCGACCTTAAGCACTGAGATCTGTATGTGTGATTTAAGATACAGCTACTACCATGCATTGGGCCCTGAAATATGACCCCGCTCGACTTCTTATTCACCCTAGCTCTCTGTCCAGGAGTTGCAAGTAGTTTCTGGTGTTTGTAGCCTACTGGAGGCCGTGGACAGCGCTGACCGTAGGGGTGGGCTGTGATGCGGTAGGTACGTGGCACGGTGTACCGAATACCCGTTAGGTATCTCGGGAACCCTGTTCACATCGTTCGGGGCCGTATGGGAAACCTCGGCCGGACTCCCTGCGGATGGAACCTGAATAGGCGATAAACCTGGACTAGAGGCTTAAGTGTTTAGGTAGGTCGTGGTCTACACCCACGTCGGCTTTCGCTTGAAGTCTGCCGAGCACATGTCGTGTGCAGACGCTAAGTGGTGGAAACATGTATGAAGAAGTACACCCCTGCAGGGTTAACATGATCTATTCGAATAGCCGCGTCCGCGGTAAAGGACTACTTGGTTGCCTATACAGTTCATAGACAAGTAAATGGAAACTACTAAAAGCCTCAAGATAAGTGTGAGTGCCGAGGATGGCTCTTCCGTAGGAAGACGGAGGTGGATCCTCGGTAGTGTATTGAAGTGGTGAGTAGTGGACTCGTGTGCGCAAAACCATTTCAAGTTGGAGTATCGTAGGATAGCCTAGCCAAGAGTCAAAGCTGGCTTGCTGCAATAACTCCACCAACCCTTCTTGATACTATGCATGTATGTAGGATCTGATGTAAGTCTTGCTGAGTACCTTTGTACTCATGTTGCTATAATCTACATTTTTACAGAAGACGCTGCAACCCCTTCTGATGGGTTCTATGTAGACGTTGACATCAACGAGTAGGCTAAAGACCCAGGTGGTGACCCTGAGCTTGTGAAGGACCACGTAGTATAGCTAGGCTTTCCAAGCCTCTTTTATTTTACTAGTTGTCTGTACTCAGACAAGTTACTTCCGCTGCTGGTTTGTATGACTGTATGACTTGTATGTTGGGTCGTGAGACCCGTACCTTTGTGTATGTTATGTATGGCTCCCTGAGCCTTAAATAAAGTACTTGTGTCATAGAGTCATGTTGTGATGCTTCGTTGTATTTGCACATATCGAGCATATTGTGTGTATGATTGAAATGCTTGGTATGTGTGGGATCTGACTATCTAGTTGTTTATCTTTAGTAGCCTCTCTTACCGGGAAATGTCTCCTAGTGTTACCGCTGAGCCATGGTAGCTTGCTACTGCTCTGGAACACTTAGGCTGGCCGGCATGTGTCCTTCTTTGTTCCTGTGTCTGTCCCTTCGAGGAAATGTCACGCTTTGAGTACCGGAGTCCTGTTAGCCCGCTACAGCTCGGTTTACCGGAGTCCTGCTAGCCCAGTGCTACAGCCCGGACCCACTTGCTGATGACCGACACGTTCGAAGCTGGGTCATGGATGCCTGTCCCTGTAAGTCTGTGCCACTTTGGGTTTACGACTAGTCATGTCAGCCCGGGCTCTTTATCATATGGATGCTAGCGACACTATCATATACGTGAGCCAAAAGGCGCAAACGGTCCCGGGCAAAGGTAAGGCGACACCCGTGGGAACACCGTGCGTGAGGCCGCAAAGTGATATGAAGTGTTACCAGCTAGATCGATGTGACATCGAGTCGGGGTCCTGACATAAGCCTTGAAAGCATTGCAACTAACGAGTTAGTTGCGGGATGATGTATTATGAAACGAGTAAAGAGACTTGCTGGTAACGAGATTGAACTAGGTATTGAGATACCGACGATCGAATCTCGGGCAAGTAAAATACCGATGACAAAGGGAACAACATATGTTGTTATGCGGTCTGGCTGATAAAGATCTTCGTAGAATATGTAGGAGCCAATATGAGCATCCAGGTCCCGCTATTGGTTATTGACCAGAGACATGTCTCGGTCATGTCTACATTGTTCTCGAACCCGTAGGGTCCGCACGCTTAGCGTTACGATGACAGTTTCATTATGAGTTTATATATTTTGATGTACCGAAGGTTGTTCGGAGTCCCTAATATGATCACGGACATAATGAGGAGTCTTGAAATGGTTGAGACATGAAGATTGATATATTGGAAGCCTATGTTTGGACATCGGAAGTGTTCCGGGTGATATCAGCATTTTACCGGAGTACCGGGAGGTTACCGAAACCCCCCGGTAACCTAATGGGCCTTAATGGGCCTAGTGGAGGAAGTGGAGAGGAGGGCAAGGGGCAACCACGCGCCCCTTCCCCCCCAGTCCGAATTGGACAAGGAGGGGGGTCGGCGCCCCCCTTTTCCTTTTCCCTCTCTCTCCTTCCCCCCAAGTCCTAGTCCAACATGGAAAGGGGGGAGTCCTACTCCCAGGAGGAGTAGGACTCCTCCTAGCGCGCCCCTTGCCTGGCCGCACCTCCTCCCCCTTGCTTCTTTATATACAGGGGCAGGGGGCACCCCAGACACAACAGTTGATCATTGATCTCTTAGCCGTGTGCGGTGCCCCCCTCCAACATAGTCCTCGATAATATTGTAGTGGTGCTTAGGCGAAGCCCTGCGACAGTAGAACATCAAGATCGTCACCACGCCCGTCGTGGTGACGGAACTCTTCCCCGACATTCTGCTGGATCAGAATCCGAGGATCGTCATCAAGCTAAACGTGTGCTAGAACTCGGAGGTGTCGTAGTTTCAGTGCTTGATCGGTCAGGCCATGAAGATGTACAACTACATCAACCACGTTGTGCTAACGCTTCCGCTTTCGGTCAACGAGGGTACGTGGACAACACTCTCCCCTCTCGTTGCTATGCATCACCATGATCTTGCGTGTGCGTAGGAAATTTTTCGAAATTACTACATTCCCCAACAGTGGTATCAGAGCCAGGTTTTATGCGTTGATGTTGTTCATGAGTAGAATACAAGTGAGTTGTGGGCGATATAAGTCATACTACTTACCAGCATGTCATACTTTGGTTCGGCGGTATTGTTGGATGAAGCGTCCGGACCGACATTACGCATACGCTTACGCGAGACTGGTTCTACCGACGTGCTTTGCACACAGGAGGCTGGCGGGTGTCAGTTTCTCCAACTTTAGTTGAACCGAGTGTGGCTACGCCCGGTCCTTGCGAAGGTTAAAACAGCACCAACTTGACAAACTATCATTGTGGTTTTGATGCATAGGTAAGAACGGTTCTTGCTAAAGCCCGTAGCAGCCATGAAAACTTGCAACAACAAAGTAGAGGACGTCTAACTTGTTTTTGCAGGGCATGTTGTGATGTGATATGGTCAAGACATGATGCTAAATTTTATCGTATGAGATGATCATGTTTTGTAACCGAGTTATCGGCAACTGGCAGGAGCCATACGGTTGTCGCTTTATTGTATGCAATGCAATTGCGTTGTAATGCTTTACTTTATCACTAAGCAGTAGCGATAGTCGTGGAAGCACAAGATTGGCGAGACGACAACGATGCTACGATGGTGATCAAGGTGTCGCGCCGGTGACGATGGTGATCATGACGGTGCTTCGGAGATGGAGATCATAAGCACAAGATGATGATGGCCATATCACTTATATTGATTGCATGTGATGTTTATCTTTTATGCATCTTATCTTGCTTTGATTGACGGTAGCATTATAAGATGATCTCTCACTAAATTTCAAGATAAAAGTGTTCTCCCTGAGTATGCACCGTTGCCAAAGTTCATCGTGCCTAGACACCACGTGATGATCGGGTGTGATAAGCTCTACGTCCATCTACAATGGGTGCAAGCCAGTTTTGCACATGCAGAATACTCAGGTTAAACTTGACGAGCCTAGCATATGCAGATATGGCCTCGGAACACTGAGACTGAAAGGTCGAGCGTGAATCATATAGTAGATATGATCAACATATTGATGTTCACCATTGAAAGCTACTCCATTTCACGTGATGATCGGTTATGGTTTAGTTGATTTAGATCACGTGATCACTTAGAAGATTAGAGGGATGTCTTTCTAAGTGGGAGTTCTTAAGTAATATGATTAATTGAACTTAAATTTATCATGAACTTAGTACCTGATAGTATCTTGCTTGTCTATGTTTGATTGTAGATAGATGGCCCGTGCTTTTATTCCATTGAATTTTAATGTGTTCCTTGAGAAAGCAGAGTTGAAAGATGATGGTAGCAATTACATAGACTGGGTCCGTAACTTGAGGATTATCCTCATTGCTGCAAAGAAGAATTACGTCCTGGAAGCACCGCTAGGTGCCAGGCCTGCTGCTAGAGCAACACCAGATGTTATGAACGTCTAGCAGAGCAAAGGTGATGACTACTCGATAGTTCAGTGTGCCATGCTTTACGGCTTAGAATCGGGACTTCAATGATGTTTTGAATGTCATGGAGCATATGAGATGTTCCAGGAGTTGAAGTTAATATTTCAGGCAAATGCCCGGATTGAGAGATATGAATCCAATAAATTCTATAGCTGCAAGATGGAGGAGAATAGTTTTGTCAGTGAACATATACTCAAAATGTCTAGGTATCATAATCACTTGACTCAACTGGGAGTTAATCTTCCTGTTGATAGTGTCACTGAAAGAGTTCTTCAATCACTGCCACCAAGATACAAGAGCTTCGTGATGAACTATAACATGCAAGGGATGGATAAGACAATTCCCGAGATCTTCGCAATGCTAAAGGCTACGGAGGTAGAAATCAAGAAGGGGTATCAAGTGTTGATGATCAACAAGACCGCCAGTTTCAAGAAAAAGGGAAAAGGGAAGAAGAAGGGGAACTTCAAGAAGAACAGTAAGCAAGTTACTGCTCAGGAGAAGAAACCCAAATCTGGACCTAAGCCTGAAACTGAGTCCTTTTACTCCAAGCAGACTGGACATTGGAAGCGGAATTGCCCCAAGTATTTGGCTGATAAGAAGGATGGCAAGGTGAACAAAGGTTTATGTGATATACATGTTATTGATGTGTACCTTACTACAGCTCGCAGTAGCACCTGGGTATTTGATACTGGTTCTGTTGCTAACATTTGCAACTCGAAACAGGGACTACGGATTAAGCAAACACTGGCAAAGGACGAGGTGACGATGCGCGCGGAAATGGTTCCAAAGTCGATGCGATCGCGGTCGGCACGCTACCTCTACATCTACCTTCGGGATTAGTTTTAGACCTAAATAATTGTTATTTGGTGCCAACGTTAAGCATGAACATTATATCTGGATCTTGTTTGATGCGAGACAGTTATTCATTTAAATCAGAGAATAATGGTTGTTCTATTTACATGAGTAATATATTTTATGGTCATGCACCCTTGAAGAGTGGTCTATTTTTGATGAATCTCGAAAGTAGTGATACACATATTCATAATGTTGAAGCCAAAAGATGCAGAGTTGATAATGATAGTGCAACTTATTTGTGGCACTGCCGTTTAGGTCATATCGGTATAAAGCGCATGAAGAAACTCCATACTGATGGACTTTTGGAATCACTTGATTATGAATCACTTGGTACTTGCGAACCGTGCCTCATGGCAAGATGACTAAAACACCGTTCTCCGGTACTATGGAGAGAGCAACGGATTTGTTGGAAATCATACATACAGATGTATGTGGTCCGATGAATATTGAGGCTCGTGGCGGATATCATTATTTTCTCACCTTCACAGATGATTTAAGTAGATATGGGTATATCTACTTAATGAAACATAAGTCTGAAACATTTGAAAAGTTCAAAGAATTTCAGAGTGAAGTTGAAAATCATCGTAACAAGAAAATAAAGTTTCTACGATCTGATCATGGAGGAGAATATTTGAGTTACGAGTTTGGTCTACACTTGAAACAATGCGGAATAGTTTCGCAACTCACACCACCCGGAACACCACAGCGTAATGGTGTGTCCGAACGTCATAATCGTACTTTACTAGATATGGTGCGATCTATGATGTCTTGTACAGATTTACCGCTATCATTTTGGGGTTATGCTTTAGAGACGGCTGCATTCACATTAAATAGGGCACCATCGAAATCCGTTGAGACGTCGGCTTATGAACTATGGTTTGGCAAGAAACCAAAGTTGTCGTTTCTAAAAGTTTGGGGCTGCGATGCTTATGTGAAAAAGCTTCAACCTGATAAGCTCGAACCCAAATCGGAGAAATGTGTCTTCATAGGATACCCAAAGGAAACTGTTGGGTACACCTTCTATCACAAATCCGAAGGCAAGACTTTCATTGCTAAGAATGGATCCTTTCTAGAGAAAGAGTTTCTCTCGAAAGAAGTGAGTGGGAGGAAAGTAGAACTTGATGAGGTAACTATACCTGCTCCCTTGTTGGAAAGTAGTACATCACAGAAACCGGTTTTTGTGACACCTACACCAATTAGTGAGGAAGCTAATGATAATTATCATGAAACTTCAGATCAAGTTACTACCGAACCTCGTAGATCAACCAGAATAAGATCCGCACCAGAGTGGTACGGTAATCCTGTTCTGGAAATCATGCTACTAGATCATGATGAACCTACAAACTATGAAGAAGCGATGGTGAGCCCAGATTCCACAAAATGGCTAGAAGCCATGAAATCTGAGATGGGATCCATGTATGATAACAAAGTGTGGACTTTGGTTGACTTGCCCGTTGATCGGCAAGCAATTGAGAATAAATGGATCTTCAAGAAGAAGACTGACGCTGACGGTAATGTTACTGTCTACAAAGCTTGACTTGTTGCAAAAGGTTTTCGACAAGTTCAAGGGATTGACTACGATGAGACCTTCTCACCCGTAGTGATGCTTAAGTCTGTCCGAATCATGTTAGCAATTGCCGCATTTTATGATTATGAAATTTGGCAAGTGGATGTTAAAACTGCATTCCTGAATGGATTTCTGGAAGAAGAGTTGTATATGATGCAGCCAGAAGGTTTTGTCGATCCAAAGGGAGATAACAAAGTGTGCAAGCTCCAGCGATCCATTTATGGACTGGTGCAAGCCTCTCGGAGTTGGAATAAACGCTTTGATAGTGTGATCAAAGCATTTGGTTTTGTACAGATTTTTGGAGAAGCCTGTATTTACAAGAAAGTGAGTGGGAGCTCTGTAGCATTTCTGATATTATGTGTGGATGACATATTATTGATTGGAAATGATATAGAATTTCTGGATAGCATAAAGGGATATTTGAATAAGAGTTTTTCAATGAAAGACCTCGGTGAAGCTGCTTACATATTGGGCATTAAGATCTATAGAGATAGATCAAGACGCTTAATTGGACTTTCACAAAGCACATACCTTGACAAAGTTTTGAAGAAGTTCAAAATGGATCAGGCAAAGAAAGGGTTCTTGCCTGTGTTACAAGGTGTGAAGTTGATTAAGACTCAATGTCCGACCACCGCAGAATATAGAGAGAAAATGAAAGATGTTCCCTATGCTTCAGCCATAGGCTCTATCATGTATGCAATGCTATGTACCAGACCAGATGTGCCTTGCTATAAGTCTAGCAGGGAGGTACCAAAGTAATCCTGGAGTGGATAACTGGACAACGGTCAAGAACATCCTAATGTACCTAAAAAGGACTAAGGATATGTTTCTCGTATATGGAGGTGACAAAGAGCTCATCGTCAATGGTTACGTTGATGCAAGCTTTGACACTGATCCGAACGATTCTAAGTCGCAAACCGGATACATGTTTATATTGAACGGTGGAGCTGTCAGTTGGTGCAGTTCTAAAGAAAGCGTCATGGCGGGATCTACATGTGAAGCGGAGTACATAGCTGCTTTGGAAGCAGCAAATGAAGGAGTCTGGATGAAGGAGTTCATATCCGATCTAGGTGTCATACCTAGTGCATCGGGTCCAATGAAAATCTTTTGTGACAATACTGGTGCAATTGCCTTGGCAAAGGAATCCAGATTTCACAAGAGAAGCAAGCACATCAAGAGACGCTTCAATTCATTCGGGATTTAGTCCAAGTGGGAGACATAGAAATTTGCAAGATACATACGGATCTGAATGTTGCAGACCCGCTGACTAAGCCTCTTCCACGAGCGAAACATGATCAGCACCAAGGCTCCATGGGTGTTAGAATCATTACTGTGTAATCAGGATTATTGACTCTAGTGCAAGTGGGAGACTGTAGGAAGTATGCCCTAGAGGCAATAATAAAGTTATTATTTATTTCCTTATATCATGATAATGTTTATTATTCATGCTAGAATTGTATTAACCGAAAACATAATACATGTGTGAATACACAGACAAACAGAGTGTCACTAGCATGCCTCTACTTGACTAGCTCGTTGATCAAAGATGGTTATGTTTCCTAGCCATAGACATGAGTTGTCATTTGATTAACGGGATCACATCATTAGGAGAATGATGTGATTGACTTGACCCATTCCATTAGCTTAGAACTTGATTGTTTAGTTTGTTGCTATTGCTTTCTTCATAACTTATACATGTTCCTATGACTATGAGATTATGCAACTCCCGTTTACCGGAGGAACACTTTGTGTGCTACCAAACGTCACAACCTAACTGGGTGATTATAAAGGTGCTCTATAGGTGTCTCTCGAGGTACTTGTTGGGTTGGCGTATTTTGAGATTAGGACTTGTCACTCCGACTGTCGAAGAGGTATCTCTGGGCCCTCTCGGTAATGCACATCACTTAAGCCTTGCAAGCATTGCAACTAATGAGTTAGTTGCGGGATGATGTATTATGAAACGAGTAAAGAGACTTGCTGGTAACGAGATTGAACTAGGTATTGAGATACCGACGATCGAATCTCGGGCAAGTAAAATACCGATGACAAAGGGAACAACGTATGTTGTTATGCTGTCTGGCCGATAAAGATCTTCGTAGAATATGTAGGAGCCAATATGAGCATCCAGGTCCCGCTATTGGTTATTGACCAGAGACATGTCTCGGTCATGTCTACATTGTTCTCGAACCCGTAGGGTCCGCACGCTTAACGTTACGATGACAATTTCATTATGAGTTTATATATTTTGATGTACCGAAGGTTGTTCGGAGTCCCGGATATGATGACGGACATAACGAGGAGTCTCGAAATGGTCGAGACATGAATATTGATATATTGGAAGCCTATGTTTGGACATCGGAGGTGTTCCGGGTGAAATTGGCATTTTACCGGAGTACCGGGAGGTTACCGGAACCCCCCGGTAACCTAATGGGCCGTAATGTGCCTAGTGGAGGAAGTGGAGAGGAGGCCAAGGGGCAGCCGCGCGCCCCTTCCCCACCTAGTCCGAATTGGACAAGGAGGGGGGTCGGCGCCCCCCTTTTCCTTTTCCCTCTCTCTCCTTCCCCCCAAGTCCTAGTCCAACATGGAAAGGGGGGAGTCCTACTCCCAGGAGGAGTAGGACTCATCCTGGCGCGCCCCTTGCCTGGACGCACCTCCTCCCTCTTGCTCCTTTATATACAGGGGCAGGGGGCACCCCAGACACAACAGTTGATCGTTGATCTCTTAGCCGTGTGCGGTGCCCCCCTCCACCATAGTCCTTGATAATATTGTAGTGGTGCTTAGGCGAAGCCCTGCGACAGTAGAACATCAAGATCATCACCACACCGTCATGCTGATGGAACTCTTCCCCGACATTCTGCTGGATCGGAATCCGGGGATAGTCATCGAGCTGAACGTGTGCTAGAACTCGGAGGTGCCGTAGTTTCGGTGCTTGATCGGTCGGGCGGTGAAGACGTATGACTACATCAACCGCATTGTGCTAACGGTTCTGCTTTCGGTCTACGATGGTACGTGGACAACACTCTCCCCTCTTGTTGCTATGCATCACCATGATCTTGCGTGTGCGTAGGAATTTTTTTGACATTACTACGTTCCCCAACAGAACGTCGACTACATGACACTTCACCATTATTTGGGCCTAGAGGAAGGCATTGAGAAGTAATAAGTAGATGATGGGTTGCAAGAGTGACAGAAGCTTAAACCCTAGTTTATGTGTTGCTTCGTAAGGGGCTGATTTGGAATCATATGTTTCATGCTATGGTTAGGTTTACCTTAATACTTCTATTGTAGTTGCGGATGCTTGCAATAGGGGTTAATGATAAGTGGGATGCTTGTCCAAGGAAGGACAATACCCAAGCATCGGTCCACCCACATATCAAATTATCAAAGTACCGAACGCAAATCATATGAACATGATGAAAACTAGCTTGACGATAACTCCCATGTGTCCTCGGGAGCGCTTTCCTTTACATAAGAGTTTATCCAGGCTTGTCCTTTGCTACAAAAATGATTAGTCCATGTTGCTGCACCTTATTTACTTTTAATATTTGTTACTCATTAAAAATTACCTTATCACAAAACTATCAGTTACCGATAATTTCAGTGTTTGCAGAGATTACCTTGCTGAAAACCGCTTATCATTTCCTTCTGGTCCTAGTTGGGTTCGACACTCTTACTTATTGAAAAGGCTACGATCGATCCCCTACACTTGTGGGTCCTCAGTTTGGACATCAGAATGGTTCTGGTGAGTTCGGGCATTTTCCAGAGTACCAGGAGGTTACGGGAACCCCTCGAGGAGTATATTGGCCTTATTGGGCCTTAGTGGAAAAGAGGAGATGGAAGGAAATGTTGGGAGGAGTGCCCCCTAGCCCAATCCAAATCGGGAGGGCCCCCCCTTTCCTTTCTCCTCTCCTCCCCTTCCTTCTCTCCTACTCCTACTACATGGAAGGGGGGAATCCTACTCCCGGTGGGAGTAGGACTCCCCTAGGGCGCGCCATAGAGAGGGACGGCCCCTCCCCTCCTCCACTCCTTTATATACGGTGGAGGGGGGCACCCCATAGACACACAAGTTGATCATTGATCTTTTAGCCGTTGTGCGGTGCCCCCTCCACCATAATCCACCTCGGTAATATCGTAGCGGTGCTTAGGCGAAACTATGTTCCGGTAGCAACATTATCACCGTCATCACGCCGTCGTGCTGACGAAACTCTCCCTCGATGCTCTACTAGATCGTGAGTTCGCGGGACGTCACCGAGCTGAACATGTGCAGATCGCGAGGTGCCCTATCTTTGGTACTAGATCGGTCGATCGTGAAGACGTACGACTACATCAACCGCATTGTCATAACGCTTTTGCTTACGGTCTACGAGGGTACGTAGACGATACTCTCCCCTCTCATTGCTATGCATCACCATGATCTTGCGTGTGCATAGGAAAATATTTGAAATTACGGCATTCCCCAACAGGCGTACAGGTCGAAGGTCGAGCACCCAGAGGATAACGAATCGATCGAGTACGGTGTGCCGTTCGAGAGGGTGCAGAGCCAGCCGGAGCCACATGAGTATTCGTTCTCCCATGGCAAGAGGAGGCCGGATGGCGCGATGTCGCTTCCCCACCGTTCTCCATGGTTCCCTCGACGCTCACCGAATTTCAACGGCGGCGGTAGGGTTTAAGGTAAGCTTCGCACTAACCTAATCTTCCATCTGCTCATGCTTACAATCAGTGTGACAGCTAATGAAAATCATGCTTACAATCAGTCTCTGAGTACTACGCCAATCACCCTAAAATAGCTTTGGACCTTTGGGTCAAAGTTGTGACACTGTACAAATAAATAAAAATAGATTGGTGCTTCTTTCAGAAAAGAGTACTCCCTAGAAAACTGCCAATATAAGCTACTAGTATTTGGTTAGAGGATTTGCTGCCGAGAAAGATCCGTCCACAAAGAGCGCCACACATCCCACTAGTGGTGGTGGATGCCAATGCGTGCATGGAGCATGGTTGGTGTCGGTTAATTTTAATTGGCACACCTCGCACTCTGCATATATGACGGTTCCATCCGTACATTTATGTAGTTCCACCAAAATGCAGCTGAATAACCCTGTTTGCACATATAATGAAAAAGCGTGATTACATTATAGTGGCACTAGTTGATGAAACATACACTAATAAATAGAAGAAAATATTGTGATAGTATCATAGTATGCCATGCTGCAAGGGCGAGATGGGCCCTGCGACGCCTCATACTGGAAATCGACCCAAGTCTCCCCAATACACTTCTGTCAATGATGAACATCAGTGTACATCGGTAGTACAAGGAGGGGCCTTGAGACATTCTAATATCTATTTTTGTGCATATCAACTAAAATTAAGCACCCCAGTTTGCAGAAACACTTAAACATTAACAATGGGACTAGTTGATGAAACATATACTAACAAAGAGAAGCACTTTCGTTATCTACATTGGAAATGAAATGATAGAGAGGACACTTGCTCTATTTTAACTGTATTATTACTTCTTTTATCAGTGGCACTAGGGTCGAGCAGGTGGCAAACGAGGTGTACCGTGCGTCGCAAGGATGGAGGCCGGGGGTGCTTAGACTGGGATGCTGAAGGTGGCTCTATCTTCCCCCTTGATGTTTATGTTGTAGCATTTGGGTTGTAATCCAAACTTGGTCGAGCTGGTGCTGCACCCCCCTACATGCATAGCTTATGTGGAGAACTTGTCTCCTTCTAGTACTCAATCTGGTCTACTAGTAGTTGCACAACTGCCCGTTTACACTAAGATGCTATCGGATAATGATTCTCTATGGTAGGGTTTCTTTAATGAAATCGGAGGAAACCCCCTCTTTCAATATATAAAAAAATCAGTGGCACTAGCGGTACCAAAACACTGCCTCAAATTAATAGTGGCACTAGATTAAGGTGCAAATAATAACATTACTGCTTTATCATGGCAGTGCCAAAACAGTAGCACAAGAGCAGACTCAACATGCAGGATCTTTGGCAAATGGTCAGACCAAAAAGGAACATACCTCATGATGGGAACCATATCTGCAGTCAACACCATCGTAGAAGGGATGACACCAGTCACCAACATGGATGATTCAATTCATGGGACCTTTTGGTGCAGTTCACCTAAAATGAAGCAATGTCCCATGAGCTAGCAGCTTCTTCTTCATTTTTTTAAGAAAAGGGCTCCATCCCCGGTTCCATTTCCATCAGAAAATGAAACCCACAGAGCTTCTTCTTCATTAGTTGCAATAAAATTGAGCAACATCAAGGTTGGTTGTGAAGCTCCTAGAATGTTCAACTATAATTTGGATATCATTTGTGCAGTTCAACTAAGATCAAGCATGAAATGTATATATCTGTTTGCACAAAAAAGGTGGAAAGCAGGGTGACTAACAAGTGATGAAACATACATCAAATGAAAAGAAGCATGTTCCTTATTTGAATGGCAATCCTACAAGGACGGTAGCAATTTCTAAAGCAGCAGCATTGCTAGATATTAGTGTGTGCATTAGGATTAACTATGACAACCTTTAAATACAACATTACTTTAATGGTGCCATTGCTTCATTTTACCAGCAACATTACATTAACAACTGCTACGGAGTTGGTATTTGGGCACGGGAGAGTAGGCGGACCAGGACAGTTGCATTTCCAATGAAAAAAAGCAACTTATCTTAATGGGAAATTTAGCAGGACATGAAAACAACATTGTTTAACGTGTCCTTGCTTTTAACAGTGCAAATGCTACATTTTACCAGTGGCATTACATAAGAGTCGCTCGGGGCAACAAACATCAGAACATGATATCTCGGTTGGTCCCATTTTTGTTCGGTATAGCCACATTATACTGTGTGAGGCGAGCAAATCTAGTGATGTACTTACTCCGTTGACTTGTCCCCCAGTCCCCACTTTCTTTCCTTTTTCAACCAACAGATCAGGTTTATATTGATTTTGTACTGCGTTTCCCTTTATTTCCCTATTAGACCAAGAGACTAGTTGGAGAGCCAGTCTCTGCTACTTTTCGCCCCCATTATTTCTTCTTTCGACCAAGTCCTAGATTCAGGTAAAAGATCTTCCCCCACCCCCACCCCCTTTCTTCCTTGTTTGAACCAAGTAGTACTAGATTCGAGTGCATGAACTAGTTTTACGTCTTAACAGTCAAAATTTAGGTGGCTTTCAAACAGCCGATCGATCCTATCTATGAGGGGGGCCTGGGAAATAGTAAAAGATCTGCCCACTTCAGGAGCTAGGGAAGTAGAGCAAGGCCGGTTTCGAAGGAAGTTATACCCGAGGGTCGCCGGGATGTCGCTAGGTGGGCGGCGGGAGGCCAGATCTGCCCACACTACGTCAGCGAGGAAGAACGGTTCGGAGGCCCTCCCTAGACAGCGGTGCTTGGGAGAAAACGACAAGGCACGCTGATCGGGACGCGCCAGCAGTGGGTAAGAGCCATCGCCGAGGACGACCGCGTGAATGTTGCACCTTCTCACCTTCCCCAGTGGAGAGGATCTGGCTAGATCTGTGACCAGCAGTGAGAAGAGAGAGAGAGAGAGAGAGAGAGAGAGAGAGAGAGAGAGAGAGAGAGTGGCCACCGCTATCATGTTAGATCTGGAGAGGACGAGATAGTGTGAAGAGAGCAACACTAGCAAGCAAGTGCGGAGGCTCCTGTCTATATAGTGGAGTACTAGTTTTCTTTTGTCTACCAGAGCCGACTTGACCTCGTCAATGACTGTCGAGAAGTCTTCATGCACGTGCCCCGGAGGCGCAGTTGTCGTCATTTTGATCTGAAGCACCGGATTATAACATATAACACAAAAAAATGACACATGACAAGAAACCATAATCTCACTGCCCAAAGGAGACAACATGAATCCCGAAGGACAAACTAGACGAGGATCAAAGCTCAAATTAAAGATAAAATCATAGAAAAGGGGTCCGTCAATAGATGTCCTAATTAACATAGCCGGCTTGACCTAGATGGCAGCCGAGTAGTCTTCGTGCATGTGCCCCCAATGACCAGCACCTTGGAGGAACTCAGTTGTCGCTGTTTAACCCTCGTAGTGATTCAAAGCACATGACACCTAATATTGCGAGATGGCAAGAATCCTTTTTTAGATTTCTCATCAGAACTACAGCCCTGTACAACACAATGCATGATATGTAGACGATAGCCAATCCATGTGTGTCAGCTGGAGTCTGGTCACATGCATGGACGAACTGATCTTCCGTGTCATGTAGGGATCGTCTAGGCACCAATGTATGTACAACACTTCTCTAGTACTATCGCTCGTCTCTCTCTTCTATTAACTCACCCGGCTTGCGGGGCCGAGGAGTATTCCTATGGCCGGTTCTGGATTGCGGTCCCACATGTGTGTGCAAATGCAATATGACGTGCGTTCCATTCGGAGAGCGGCATGCCAAACCGATCGACTGTCTGGGGTGTGACGCGAATGCGACGGGCGTGCTGTATACTCCGTACATGTGTACTGCTATTTTCTTGAGGCTTTGCTCCATGGCGCAATCCATGGACACACAATTAGTATACTGCACTATTTAAAAGTCGAGGACGGGGCCTCTCCCGCGCAGTAGGCAGGGCAGTTCCGCCTAGTCGGTTTGATAGAGACGCGAGAAGATGAGGGAGTAGGCTGCTGCAAACGTAGGGCTATGTGATTTGACAGCAAGTTACTGCTGGACAGGTGGGGCCCCGTGATTTGACTTGCCATTTTATCATTTTAACTGTGGCGCTACGATCGGCGTGAGTCTCCCAATTCCTGACCACCTCCATGGTATACAGGTGCCTCTCCCAATGCTCCACCATGTAGAGGCTGGCTCTTGCATGAGAGCCCACTCCTCCACTTTTTCCTTGCCTCTTTCCTCCACATATGCAAAAATGCCATGTAAGCGGGCTTATAGCCCACTATTGTACTTGCTCGTACAGGTGCTAAGCCTGCCACATAGGCATAAAGTCTGATGTGGAAAGTTAATTACTCCCTCCATCTAGGTGTGCAAGTCATCTTATGAAAACCAAATAATCCCAAAACACTTAGGCGCGGTGCATTAACTTCTACTCCCTCTTTTCTGGTTTATAAGGCTCAAATCTAAAATCTCATCAATCAAGACATTTTGTGAGTGTAGGAATGTATCTCATACTTTACAAAACTACCCCAATTAAACTCATGCATTAAATTGGATTAATTGTAGTGCATGCATGCTTGGCCACTAGATAAGTAGAAACATTACATGCATTGGTGTGTTCCTTTTTAATTCTTACATGCAAAGATTTAATGCGTCTCGGAAACTAAAAATGAGATGGACATGAGCCCTATAAATTGGAAAAACAAAAAAGTTGAGATAAGCCCTATAAACCGGAAAGGAGGGAGTACATTGTTTCTTGTTTCTTGACATATCAACCAATAAGATATGTGGGGTGTGCATGCTTTTAATGCCTTGAGACTACCATTTCATTTGAAGAGGTCACTCCTTGGCAAATGCAATAAATACTACGAAGAAAGAGATATATAGAAGTAAAAAATACTCTTATAGCCAACCTTATAGCTAATGTTGTTGTATGAGTGACTAAGTGATGATTATGTATGACAAGCCAACATTAGATAGCCTAACGCACCATGTTAAATCTCCAAGGGAACGACTGCATGAGCGAGGCGACGGTCGTGGTAGGTGCGACCATGATATGGGCTGCTGGCAGCCCTTGGATCTGAGATCGAACGGTCGCATGCTAAGTTGCTGAAAATTTGCAGAATAACCCTCCGGGATAGGATATTCACCCATAGGTCTAGAATCACGCTATGCAACTGTTCATCTCAGATCCAAGGGCTCTCGGAAGCCCGTATCATGTGATAATGGAAAGCTTCATATCACCTGTCATTTTCCCAACGCTTGACATGACATCAAAAGCCATTTAATTGGGCGTCGAGTAGACATGACATCTAATTGGCCCCCCATAGTACTGTGGGTGAATCCATTTATCCACCAGCAAAGCCACTACCCTGCCGTTTGCACGACTCAACATTTTTACAAAAATCACTGGCAGTTCGCTCCTACTCGTCCCCGAACGTCCTTTAACATTACGGCAGTTCGCTCCTAGTCGTCCCGTCCTTTCACATTACGGCAGTTCCACTAATCCTAACCCTCCTCCCAAATCCATGGCGTCCCAAATATCCATGATTAGCGGTGATTACAAGATTAGAACCATCACCGACGATGAGTTCGACATCATCTACACCCGTTCTTCTGCAACGGTGAAAGGATGTCTTGCTCTCTTCAGAAGCATGTTCGAAAACTCAAAGGATGAGTGGGTCGCTGGGCTAGATGTTGAGTACACCATAGTCCTGCAAAGCGAGAAGAATCTAAAGGAGGCAGAGAAGAAGAAGCCCGCCGTGATCCAGGTTTACGTGCATGGCTTATGCTTGGTCTACCACATATGCCATGCCGACATTGAGTGCGAGGAATTTAAGAACTTCCTCAAGGGCGGCCAAGTCAAATTTGTTATTGTAGACTTTATGAACAACAGGGAAGTCCTGGATGAATAGGCCTCGTTGTAGGCAACCCCTTCGACCTCCAGAAGAAAGGTTTGGTGCCCTCCCGTGCTCAGCCTTCAATGCTGACCCTGGCAGGATCCATGGTTCATCCTTCGTACGGTACACTACAAAAACCTCCGTTCAAGTTTCATCATGCATGGGAGTGGAATGTACTAGATATAGACCACATGCACTATGCTGCAATGGATGGCTACCTTTGTTTCAATATACAAGGGTTGGATGAAGAGCAAGAGCCAAGTGTGCGGTTCAAGCAAAGAAGTATCGGCCAAGAGGAAGAGGGACAAGGACAAAGTCGAGCACGTGGACGAGGAGTCCGAGTAAGGTGGAAGTGTCATTGCTCATGGTTGTTCTAATGCAGTTGCTTAGTTTAATTTCAGGTGTGCTTAGTTTTATTTGAGGGGTGCATTGTGCTGAGCCCCCAACAGAACTATGTTATGTTCCCTCTCGTTACTTTAACTCTTCAGTACGTACATACTAGTATTTCTTCCAGTTCATCTTTTAGTTGGTATAGTACTACCACTCATTTCTTCACATTATATACATACAATATATATGGCCAACATCATATAGCCAGTAGTTTAGTTGTCAAAGAATTTCAGGGTGTTTAGTTGTCGCGATGCTCAGGTGCCCCCCTTTTAACGTGCAAGCGAATCGCATGGGAAAAGAGAGAGAGTCTGTGGTACCGCCAGCTGTAGCCTTCAGGAAGTTCCTGCAAGTTAGCGCGAGGAAGGGCACCAATCGCCATGGTGATTGCCAGTACGCCTCTGGCACGTGGGAGGGGACTCCCTGCTGCGGAGAGCCCCCGGGGCGTGTACAACCCCGCCCTGACACATGGCTTGCACGGCAGGGCTAGACGAGGTGTGTCTGGGCATTCGTGAGCCGGCGCGGGACTCACGAGGCCCTACCTCAAGGCGGGTTGCACCTGGTCTTGATTCTTGTTCGCTGTGTTGGTCCTGTGAGGTGGTCAGACAACCTACGCTGAACGAATCTCTTGAGGTTATCGCGTGAGAAAGACAAGCACCAACGGCCCCAGGAGGTGATGTGAACGGGGCCAACCCACAAGACAGAGCTCGGCCGTTGGATTCATCGACGCTGCAGGGATGGACCCGAGCATAGAAGCCGTGCCTAACCCTCTCACACGAAGGGTCTTGAAGAAAGACGACCGGCACGCGGCTCCCATGGTGGGCGACAATCAAGCAGGTGATAGTCACCACCATGAACTTGGCCAGGAACGGATACCCTAGGATGGCATTGTACGGCAGACGAATGTGGGCGACGTCGAAGTGATGAGCTCGGTGCGGTAGTTGTTGCGTTCTCCAAAGGTGACTGGTAGGCGGACCTGACCTATCGGCGTGGTGGAGCCGTCGGTCACTCCTGAGAAAGGTTTGGTAGGCAGAAGCTTATCATATGGCACTTGAAGGTTGTCGAACGTCTCGATGGATAGGACGTTGAGCCCTACGCCGCCGTCGATGAGGGTCTTGGTGACTTGCACGTTGCTGATGACGGGTGAACAAAGCATTGGGAGAGCGCCAGCGGTGGCCGCGCACTTGAGCTGGTCTGCTGAGCTGAAGGTAATAGCGCACTTGGACCACCTGAGCAGGCGTCACTACAAAAAAAATACACTTCCGTGATGATACGTGTTTGTCACAGTAGGTCACTTTTTTGTCATGCATGTACATCCATGACAAATTTATGACAGAATCAAGATAGTCATACCTGTGCTGTCGTAGAAGTGTTCCATGACATTACCAAAATTATCATGATGGAAGTGTCCACTTCCATGACGATAAATCGCGCGTCACAGAAGTGCTTTCGTCAAGGGTGACCGACACATGGCATCCACCGTAACGGAACGCCGTTAAGCTATCGGGTCGGGTTTTGGATCCGATAACCCGTTAACAGCCCCGACCAATGGGAAATTTCCACGTGTAAAATTCTTATTGGCCGGACGAAACACGTGTTAGCTCGTCAGTGGGTCAGATAGGCGCCAATGATACGTCGACACGTGGCACGACCCAACAGAGGCCCATTCCTGTGTAAAGGTCGGCCCGTTTGACTTGGTCAAAAGCTGGCGGGCCAGCCCATGGAAAGCCTGTTAACGGCCTGTTCGAATATAGCCCATTTACAGCCCGCTAACCCAAGGCCCGTTACGCCCTATCCGAATTAGGCCCAGTAGCGTCATCTGGGCCATCCAATATGATTCCAGCCCGTTTTCACTTCTGGCCCATGTATGGCCCATGACGTCTTTCGGCCCATATGAGGCCCTATGTAACTCTTGGCCTACTAACGGCCCGTGGTGAAACTGGCCCGTAATGAACAGTGTATCACTTTACACCCATTAACGGCCCGTGGTGAAACTGGCCCGTGATGAACAGTGTATCACTTTATACCCATTAACGGCCCGTTATTCCGTTGGGCCGTTTCCAGCCCATGTTATCTTTCGGCCTTCTCAGAGCCCATTTATTCTTGGGCTCATTTCCAGCATTCGTTTACTTACGGCCCGTTACTGTCATTTTCTGCTTGTGGGCCAAATTCAGCCCGTGGTTACAGTCGGCCCGTTTGTGGTCCGTTAATACGTTGGGCCGTTTTCATAGCGTCATCAAATACGGCCTATTAACGATGGCCCGTTATGGTCGGCCCATGAACGGACGATTCCAACTCTAGCCCATTTACGGCCATAATGCGGCCTGTTATTGGCCCATGTTTGGCCATCGATCATACTGCCCGTATAAGGCCCATTGATGATACGGCCCGTAGAAGGCCCATTGTTTCTACGGCCCGTAGAAGGCCCATTGTTTCTACGGCCCGTAGAAGGCCCACTGTTTCTACGGCCCGTAGGAGGCCCAGTGTCACTACAGTAAATATTAGCCCATGGTTATTGTGGCCTAGTTTTAAAAAATAGGTTAATGCAGCCACTAGCAAACCGCGGAAAAAGAACTGCAATGACTAGAAGCAAACAAATAAACAAGACAACAAGGAAATAAATAAGCAAGCAACTTACGCTAGGCTATCACGGCTATCACACATATTACATCCACTGGGCATCAAAGTTCGCCACCAGTGCAAATAAACGCGCCGACAAAAGAATATACAAAACTGAGAGCACTTCAGAAGGCACTAGGCCTGGCCAGGTCGGGCCCCCCCAAACAGCTGAAGAAGCTGAGTAGACCTCAGTTGTGTCAACGATAGATGCATCAACACTAGATTTAAGGCATGATGGTGCGCACGGCAGTCCTCTGACATCTTCATTGCATCTTTGACTTCAAGTCGGAGCTGAGCTGAAGCAAGCCTTTCCGCTTTAAGTTGAGACTGAAGAAGTCGAACTGATTGAGGCAGCGACTGCACAGAGGTTGTCTCACACCTGCTGGTGAGTAGCTTCAACTCACTGTCTTCATCAAGACAGGACCTTGGGGTCATCTCGCTGTCCTCAAAATGGTTTGGCTCACTATCTTCCCTAAAGTTCTGCCTGGCGTAAGAGATACGAGTCTGAAAGAGAAACAAGGAGACACGTAACAGGTTTCACAATTATATAAGCAAATAAATGGATCTGTTCTGCATAAGGAACATGTTTTTACAACTACAATTTGAAACTGGTAGTTGTTGCAAACATCCAATCAGATGTAAACAGCAAAGCAAACAGCAGTGGAGGAAATGATGCCTATCCTAATCTATACTAGAACAAAGTTTGAAGGCTTGAGAAGGATGAACTTACATTACATGTTAACACGGGCTGGACAAAGCCCTTCTCCATGTTGATGGAAGGATAATTCAATAAATTCCCCAAAGAAAATTCTTTATAAGCGTTGCCATTATTCTACATTTTGCAAAGAGTAAATATAGATCAAATAATATTGGAAGAAACAGAGGATAATGAAGCTCAGGTGCAGACTGATGATACATAATCAAATAGCAATTAATTAAGTACAGCGTCACAAGGCAAAAGGGAGAGAGGTACTGACAAGAGCAATGCAGAGCCCATTATTGTTTTGAGATCGTATGATCCTTTGAGCAAGGAGATTCATCTGAAATTAGTTTTCATACAAGAGAGAAGGTAAGGCACAAGCAGAAATTTAGGAGTTCAAATTTTGAATTGATATCATAGACAGTACCTGACGCTGGGCTCCCAGCAGTTCTAATAGGGGTTTGGCCACTGGAGTAGGGGTAAAGTGTGGTACAGTTGGGCCTGTGTTTTCTGTGGCTGCTGATCTATCTGATTTAACAGGTATCACTACCTTTTCCAAATACCTAGTTTGTACTCCTTGACGACCTGCACTCACCCTCTTCCTTTTGGACACCTATTACGAAAGAACAACATCTGACTGGAAAAACATAGTGTGACGACACATGGAATAGGTACAGAAAATGGATAGGTATGGCATATACTCATATATGATGCTTAAACTAAGCAGATGGTGTAACAAAGTAGAAGTAATGCAAGAGGTCAGATGCAAAATATGTGCGACCAATACAACTTTGCAAAGTTAGAGCAAGCACCTTGATGGGTGAATAAGATAGGCCATCCTCCACCATGCCAAGTTTGATAGCCAGTGGATCGTTCCGCAATATTCCTCTCGTGCGCCCATTCTCATATTCATTTTGATAATGTTCAATATCTGACATGCATGAAAACATAAAAACAAGTGAGATTTTCTTTGTAATGCAGAAGTGATTCTAATCCAATACTGCCTCCCTGTAAAACCCTTTGTGCTATCTCTGCAATTCTTTTAAAAGATGCCATGCATGCTGTAATTTGTTGTGTGCATTAATATAATGTGGCCTACTACTCAAAATATGAGAGCTCCAGAAGTGATGACACTTCGCAGATGATAGCTTCAACATATAGTAAAGAAGAACAAGTCGACCTGACCTGACAGATTCAAAATATACTAAGGGAGAACAACTCGACCTGACCAGTCGACCGCAAGAGAAGAGTATCATCTTAAAGAAGAGCAGAAGAGCAAGCAGATTGAAGATATTACAAGTCTTTTAATACAATGTCGGTTGGCCACCCATGATGAACCAGAGCGCACAGAGAAATACTATTCTTTCCGGTCTCTCCATATGTGGCTCACATGCATTTCGAAACTAAAGTAGGAACATTTAGCTAACCAATTAAACATCTCTCAGTTTTACTAATATCAGCAATAATATCAGATATGAATTTGTACAACTAAGCTTGTTTAGCTCGATGGGTGGAGCAGTGCTATTACGACACGAACCACGTAGGCTGATTGTGGTCATCATAAAATGGGGAAAACATAAGCATGATGAGTACAGTGTTGACCGTGGCAGTGGGATGGCAGATCTGAAGCTGCAAACCGCGCAAAGGGTAGTTAGCAACCGATGTTTGCTTTGAAATAACAACTAAGATTTGGTATGGACAAGAAAGTACGGTCAACAAGTGACAAAGAAATGCAATTATGCTGTCTCTCTATATGTCGCGACATGCATTTGGAAACTCAAGTGGGACCTTTAGCTAACCAATTAAATGTGTCGGTTAACTAATATCAGTATCATATCACAATCATATTTGAACAACTAAGCTTTCGAATTCTGAGTGTTGTGTTGTTTAGCTTCAAGGGTGGAGTAATGCTAGTACGACAGAAAGCACCTACGCAGATCATAGTAGAGTATATAAAAGGGGAAAACCCTAAGCATCAAGAGAAAAATCAGGAAAGTGGAACTAGCTGGACCAGTGGGTGGCGCACATGCTTTTCGAAACGAATATAGGAACATTAGGTGACCAATTAAACGTTCTCTGTTTTAGTGATATTAGCATCATATCAGATTCGTATTTCAACACGTAAGCTTTGGGTTGAGGTCTTGAGGAGCAGTGCTAGCACGACACGAAGCACCTACGATGATGGTAGTGAATATGAAGGGGGGAAACCATAAGCTTTACGAGTATAGTGCCCGTGCCATGGCGGATCTGAAGGTGCAAACCGGACAAAGCTACTTCGCAACCAATGTTTGCTTTCAACTAGCCACTACGATTTGGTACGGACAAGAAAAGTACAGTAAACAAATTACGATCTATTTTCCGGGTGAGATCAATAACTTAAGCACATATGGAAGAGTACCAGCTCTCTTGCGACGCCGTGTAGGCCTATGCTGATACGTTGAGGGTGCTGCGGGTGCGATGGCTGTCGGCGGCGGGGAAGAAGACTTTAGACGGCAGACGGCCGGGTCGGGGGATATATCCTGTTGCCGTGGACGAGGCGGTCGTAGGAGCGGCAACGGCAAGGTGGACGACGGCGCCGATGAAGCGAGAGGAGGCGATGAAAGGATCCTGGTCCAGCGCCGTGGATGAGAGACGTCCATCTCTTGCAGTGGACGACGGGGTAGGGGTAGCGGCTCCGGCAAGGTGGAGGATGGGGTGGCGGACGGAGGAGGCTGGCCGCAGTGCGGAGGTTGTCGTGCCGCCGACGGTGTATGAATGGGGAAATGGAGGGGAGGGGGGATCTCAAACTTTGGGACGCGCTTCTCTGAAATGGGGGAAAGTTACGAACTTATCCCCCGTTTAAAATTTCGGACATCGCGTCGGTTGGGGATAGGACGGTAATCTCGCATCTCCCAAATATTTGCCGGTAACTATTTCGGGCGAGGAGAGGGTGTTTTGCCGCCCACGGTTGGCGCCCACGGTGTATGAACGGGGCTGACAGGTAGGGCGGTTGTGTCACGTCTGATGGAAGTTACACATCTGCCCCTATTTAAAATATAAGCCTACATCGATTTCGGACGAGGAGAGTTTGTTTTGCCGCCCACCGTGTATGAATGGGGAAATGGAGGAAGAGACACATGTCTTTCGGACGAGCTTGAATCAAATGTGTTTTGCCGCCCACGTTTGGCGCCCACCGTGTCTGAATGGGCTCAGAGGCCGTCGTGTCACGTCTGATTGAAGTTACTAGTCTACCCCTATCGACAGCAGTGTAAATCCTGTCGATAAGGATGTCAAGTGTCAGGGGTAGACAGTAATTTCCATCTCGCAAACACTTGCTTCGGGCAGCCCACAAATTATAGTGGGTGTTTAGCCGCTTCGTTCAAAACTTGGGAGAATTAGCATTCACGTTTGCCCTGGGACCTGGCAAACTAAATTCAAATCCAATTTGTATTCGATTACGAATATCCACAGATAATTATACGTTTTGTTATTTATTTCTTCAAAACCACAACAAAGATTTATTCCACCTTTATATATGATTATGATTTAGAAATGCCGTGATCTTCGAATTCAGTAGGTTGGATACACTCTGAGTCAAACAGTTATTTCATCCAATACAATATGCTCACACGAAAAACAGTTCACCTTATGTCAATCATACAAGTACTGAGGATTACCTCGCCTAAAAAATTCGGATCATTACAACACATGGACAACATAGGGGGTCTTGCAACATAATCCATTCAGAGACATGACACAACATGCAAGTACAATAATCTAATGAAAATTTCAACTGGTATCTAAAGAAGAACCGGGATTATCTTGGGCTTCAGATAGCAGAAACAGCAGGACCTCCTCCGTCTTCAAATGCAACATTCTTACTTCCTCCAATTCTTGGGTTGCTTGCATAATGCGTGCCGCTAATTCCGTAATTTCCAGCCTCAAGATAAAGATTACCTCATTCATGGCAGCCACACCATCTCTTTCTGCCTCTAGTAGAGCCTCAAGCACTATAATATCTGTGCTCAGACTGCTCTCCGGCGGTGTTGCCTCTGAACTGCTACCATCTGGTAACATGGATGGCGCACTGCTTCCACAAATAGATTCTGGGGTTGTACATTGTGTCCTAGTGTGAACGGCATCCTGAAAGGTTTCCGCTGGACATCAGTAAGAGATAGTTATCGTATGATCCAGGCAGTAAGCTTACATGGTAAACGACGGACGAATTATTGCCGAGCATGGCAAACTATATTTAAATGGTTCGAAGCAGCATCAGCCGAAAAGAAATTAAAATGGTAAGATGAAACTAGGGATGTAAGTGGCAAATAAACGAAATCCGCCAGTCCCATCTAGTTAGTTTTTTCTACCTCCCTAGTTCATTTTCCTCAAAAAAACAAAAACTCTTTTGAACTATCATACCACTAGTGGACTTTAATCGGGATTAAACCGGACCCAGTTGACATCCCTAGTTGAAAGGGAGTGTACAGCCGCTATATTTAAGTTGCCAAGGCATCTAAGCAGTTGAAATAATCTGAGAAAGCACTTAACAGTGTGGCCTCATATAAACTACGAAGACAGTCTTGTGATGAAGTTGAGAGGAAAAGTTAAGGACTCAAATGAAATAGGCATGCATTTCTTTACGATAGTACAACAGGCACTGCTGACATATTGGCCAACTCAGGTATAGCGTAACAACAAATAAGCATTCGAATCAAGCAATACAGCAAAGCAGACAACTGAACTATTTGTAATTCGGTAGGATTACACGTTGAGGGCACAAGCCAAGAAAGCAGCCCACTCGCATTACATTTCACATGTACTAAAACACACTGGCTTACCATATGTTGCTGTGAAGCCTAGCTGCTGTTGCAATGTTCTTTGAAGATATCGTCAGCATCCCGTGGTTGCAAATCTAGTTGTTGTAGTTTATTCTGCACCATCTATTTAGGTAAAATTAATTTTAATCGCATGCACTGGTCCGAATTGATCATCAATGGTTCATCTAAACTAATGAAAGAAGGGTGTGTGCATACACGACAATACTCCCTCCGATTCTTTTTACTTTGCGTATAACTTTTTCTCAGTTTTCTCGTATTAGTCTGCGCGTTGCCGATTCCTAGCGCTGGTTTCCTTTTGTGCCCCGCCCCATCCGCCTCTGCCCTAATTAATTGGCAAATTAGTCCAGAAAAATTAAACCAGTGCCCTCCTTGGTATGCGGGTCAAGAGTTATGCGCAGAGTAAATAGAATCGGAGGGAGTATATCTGCTTCCCTATATTTTTATGCTTGTTCGAGGTGCCAGCCCCAAAAGAACAAATATTTTGCTTGATGGGGTTGGCAGCTCCATAATTAATAGAAGCATCAAATTAGTCATGCAACTTGGGAAGATCAAGAACACACAAACAAGTAATGAACAGAGGCTCGGAGCAGTGATGTAATAGCTAGCATCAGAAAATGTAGGGTAAAACGAACAAAAAGCAGCGGAACCACATGCTAGTTTGCTGATGTGTAATTAAGCATAGAGAACATTAAGCAGTCTGATGGAACCAACAGGTGGCATCAGAACAAAACTAAAGCATATTAACTATATGTGCACTGGTATGTAATTTAGCACATGTAACATGTTCACTGCCAGAAGTATGGCCCTACAGGTGCAAGCAGAATAACGCGTCTCATGAAAAACTGAATGATGCCCTGAAGAAATTCAAAGGTGCGCTGCTTATGCTAGAAAAGTGAACGTAGGCGCCGGCCGTTGGATAATAGTACCTGATTCTCGGCGGCGTATGGGTATCGTTGTCATACTTGATAGCTAAGGATCGTCGATGGTGCTCGTGTTGCGGTTGAGTTTGGGCCGGCTGTCGCCGTCGCTAAAGCGGCTCCGGTGCTACGGTTGCGGCGCCTGTCGACATACAAGAAAGCTCATCTGTGGTAAGTGAACAGTTGCACGATAAAGAGAAAAACCGAAAGGAGTACAAATCGAAATAACCTGATGAGGCTGCGGCATCGGTAAAGCAGGGCCGGTGGAGTTGAATATGGCGTCCGTGGAGCGGGTCCGGTGCAGTGGACGAAGGCTTTGGCGGGCGCGTTGTACAGTGCTTTCGGTGAGGCGGATCTGTTGCGGCGGACGAGGGCTTGTATGAAGGGCCAGCGAAGGGGCGGACGAGGGAGTCAGTGAAGGGCCTACGCTGTGGTGGACGAGGGCGCCGGTTAAGCAGATCCGGTGCGGTGGACCATGATGGCGGTCAAGGAGATCTGGAGCGGTGGAGAAGCCAGTCGCTGAAGCGGCTCCGGTGAAGTGGTGAGTTGGCAGTTGGGGGTTCCAAGGTGCGGAAGGTAGATCCGGCGGGGTGTGAGGTCCACCGCTGCGGCGGAGGACTAGATTCGGCGGCTTGCCGTGGTTGGGGGGGTCGGGGAGGGGAAGGGGAGGGGCTCTGGGGAAGAATGTTGGGGGCAAAGAGGGGAAAACAATGGAGTTACCAAAGCAGCCCTTTTCCGTTCATGTGGCAGGGGTAAAACAGGAATATCGCAGGGCTAAACTTTCGGGCGCGTGATATTTCGATGTGAGCGGGAAGTTTGAAAGCTTTTGGCGCCTAAAATTATAAGTATTCTGCTCTCGTACGGCCGACTATGATATCATGGCCGACAATTTGTTTGTTTTGCACGCAAAAAAATGTGCAAGTTTTGAAAATCAATGTCTCCAACTCGAAACTTAGATTGTCCATTCAATTCAAATATGGATCATTGAGCTACTACAAGCAAATACCATCATACGGTCCAATTCAAATGAAATTCCAAATGTGTTTATCCTAAATATGATGACAAAAGCAAAAATGTGTATGTGTATGAATAAAGTGGATGATTATAAAGTTTGAACATGCCCGTATGTGTATATCTCTAGGTTTGATATATGAATTTGAAATCACGAAATCCCGGCTTAAAAAATGTACCTCCGTTTAAATGAATTACAAAAGCTAATGATGGAGTCGAATTCCAAAATTCCAATCTTAGGTTTGTAATTCTGGTACATCAAGGTATATCACGCATGTTCAAAAGTATCGTTATCTCATAGTACAAACTGTGAAACAAATTGACCAACCATGAGTGCACAATATCTCAATTACGCTAAAGTCCCTCAAATATAGACACCTCACTCTTTATCTGAAGTCAACCCCCCCCACCACCACACACACACACAAGAGAGAGAAGTCGTTCTCTCCCCCAAACACCAACACACGAGCACATTAACACCCCTCTCTCTTGTAAAGTCCGGACCCCAACATAGGTCTCTATCACTTTGTCTCTCGGGCATGCACACATCTCTTCCCTCACTCTCTAGGTCTCCCGCTATCTCTCTTACCCAAGCACACGCACTATGTAGAGTGTATATTTCCCATACACACAAAACGTCACCCCCAAACGTCTATCTCCCTAGTTATGTGGTTCTCGCGCACTCACCTCACACACCACCCCCACTGCAAACAAGCACACTTTGTCTCCTTGTGCACCACTCTCCTCTTTCTATCTCTCCCACATGCGGACCCGCCCCAGCTCTTTCCCCGTATACATATATGTCGTGACTCTTTGCCTAGCTCCCTAATGTATAATCGTTCTTGATTTTGCACATTGTTCTCTACACCATCTATTCTAGATCCCTCATGAAGTCCCTATCACACACATGATGACTTGCTTCCCTTGCGTCTCCGTTCATAGGACAATTTCGGACAACATCAACATTGTCTCCCTATCTATACGCCATTTATGGACACAAACGACCTCTCTCGCCCCCCTCTCTTCCTCTCACTCTCTCCCTCTCCGTCGCTAGCTCTCTCTTTCTCTCGCTCTCACACCCCTCTCCCACACACACACTTGATGTCTCTTCCAAATAGTCTGCTCCCCCCGCCCGCACCCGTGCTATCTCGCTACTACACATGTCACACCATCCCCCTTCCCTTATACTAGGTTTACATCATCAGTGGTCTCTCTACTCCACATACACTCTCTACCTCTCACACACAAACGCGTTCACAAACACACACAAACACGCACAAACACCCATTTACCTGGATCCTCATCTCTCCTCATGTCCGCATGTGTATCTCACACACTCACTCTCTAATTATGTATATGTGTCTCCACGTTACACAACACAAATCCCCATGTACATGTCTCTCTCTATCCTCCACACACATAGACACAAAGAATCTGTTATCATTGCCTCAGTCTCTAACATATCACACACGCACTCTCTCTCTCTCTCTCCCTCTCTCGCAAACACGCTCAACAAGGGTTTCCCCGTGAATAACTTACCGTCTATTCATGAACAGTCGTGGCAGTACGGCGAACACGAGACGTGAAAAAGAATAAATCTACACGTGCTTAGACCACCTAGTATGACTACTAGGACTAGAGCAAGCCAAAAAGCGCGCCGCCGTCACCCCCTCCTTGTCGGCGACGGGAAAATCTTCGTTTTACACAGTCGAGAAGTCATTGTGCTAAGGCCCCACATGTCGAGGCGTTGAATAGAATGTAGATGCTAGTTTAGGGAAGCAAGTATCGATAATACGTTTGTATCTCCATACTTATATTTCTTCTCTTATAAAAAAACCGAGTTGGTGATGATGGTACGTGTGCCATCTTGCAATATAGACCGTCCGATCTATATCTGACGGATGGAAATTAAACTAAAAGATACCCGCACCCCTCTCCACATTTGCAGACAAGGCCTTCCCTCGTTCATCCTTATCTCCAACAAACCTCATTGTTGAGCAATTAATAAAGGAAGCCTCTGGAACAAACTGGCCTGGTGGCCGCTGCCGGCGTCGTCAATCCCCATGCCTCCGCTCAGTCCGACCACCAACCACCACCACACCCCACTCCTCTTCACCTTATCTCATATTTCTCGAGATATCATTAGTTTTTACACATGGGATTACTCCCGCAAGGGTCAATCACAACAAGTGTTTTATAAAAAAATGCATCTTGATGTTCCGTGCAATGCACGGATCTTGCTAGTACTCCTACACAAGACTAAGTTGGTGATGCTGGTGTGTCTGCCATCCGTCGTTTCTGACCATTAGATCTACATCTAACGATTGTGAGGTAAGTTGTTGCCTTTTCTCACCAACATCCCACTTGTCTACCAATTTGCAGAAAAACCCATAATTAGTATCTTAAAACCAACCACATCCCTCCCTGACCTCACCAAAACAGCCCAAGGAATATATTCTAATTGAAACATAATATATCTCTAGTGACATATGTATATCAAAATTAGAGTGTTTTGTACCAAGTTTGTGAATAAGTATTATTCTAATTGTGATTCGTTGCAACGGACATGAACATTGCTAGTATTTCCAACCATGCATTTCTTTTCCTAGTATTCCATAGTTTCGAGTTTTCCATCAAGATATTAGTCACTCATGGTTGATATTTACTTTCAATCATGTACACATATGCACTATGTAACTAGCCTTGCTTATTGGCTTCCAAAGCTTAACTTTCACTCCTACTTACAATATGTAGAGTATTTAACAAAAAACTACCACTTTCAACCAGCCCTAGGAGGAATCTATTGTACAAAAAATAGCAAAAACATACCCAAAATTTCTTAATCCACGCCAAAAACTACCTAGTACTCCTACCGATTAGGTTCGTTTTAACCCATTTATGACAGGGTTGGCCCACATGTCCGTGCTGACGAGGCAGCTTAAACCAACACATTTTGTTTGACCGTTGACACGAGGGACCCACATCTGACCTTCTATCCTGTTATTCCCCCTCAAATCATTATTTTTCCTGAACATTACTTCAAACAGTACTGATGCGTGTTCGTCGGTGGCGCCGGTGATGAGCGAGTTGGCCGCCGCTCCACCGGACAGGCCGGACGCCGCGCTGGCCTCCGCACGGGTTGGCAGGCTGGCCCGAGCATGACTCACGAGCGAGCAAGCCGCCGCGCTGGCCTTCGCTCGAGCCAGATGGCTGGCCTTAGCGCGGCGCGCGCGAGCAAGCCGCCGCGCTGCCGTGCCAATCTAGCTAGCAAACCTTGCAGACAAGCAGCTGGACGGAGCTATCTTGGCTAGCTAGCGGCCGCGAGCGCCGGACGGAGCTGGCATCCGGGCTGCCGCAACATGGGCTCCGCACCGCCGGCGGTTTTGACCTCGCCTTCTGCCGGCGGCGGTAGCTGCGTCCCATGGCCGAGGATGACTAGGTGGACGGGCCGGAGGTAGGAGGTCACTCGAGGATTTTTGTTGGTAAGAGGAGTACAATGGTTGATAAGGTAGTCTTATCTTAAGTCTGCCATGTATGCAAGTGGTAGTAGTTTCTTGGCATTTTAGTGGTTTCTTGCATTATTAGAGCAAGTACAATAGAGCTGAGTCAGTGGGCTATAAGAAATAAACTACTACTACATGTTGGCTATAAGATGGGCTGTAGATGACATGGCACTGGCTTATAGCCAGCAGCTCGCTATACTATTAACCATGCTCTTAGGGGTTTCTTGTAAGGAACAATGTACGTACTACTAGCGACAAAAGGCGATTCTAGGTTGCGTTGTACTCCAACGAGTACTACTAGTGGTCGCGGGAGTGTATACCTCGTTTTGTGGGTTCGATCCCGGCCGAACGCATGGCGGCCTTTTTTTAAATAGTATAATATCTAGATACATCACAGAAATGGATGTATCTAGAACTAAAATACATCTAGATACATCCATACCTGCGACAAGTAATTCGGAACGGAGGGAGTACTACACTTCGCTGCGAGCCAATGGCCCTGTTTGGATCATGGGGTTAGAGCTAGTTTGGGTTAGTTTGGGGCTCAAATAACCCAAAAGTATCCAAACAGGGAGGGTTAGAGTGGGTTAGTTCCATCTAACCCAACTATCCCGGTGGAGAGGTGCTTATTTGGGTTAGAAAATAACTCTAACTCTAACTGTGTTAGAGTATCCAAGCATGGCCAATATTTTACACGTGTAGTTTGAGTTTTGAAGTCAAACGGACGTGCGGCCCCACAATCTGGGTGCACTGGAGTCTGGACAGCCTAGCCACGTGAACGGGTTTTCCTTCCCAGCATCCCGTGGCTCGCATGCTCGCCCTAGCCGCATCTCGCTTGCAGCTTCCAGCTAGTAGCATATTTAAACTAGCGCCTCCCAATTAAGCCCGAAGAGCCGAAAAAGCCTCGTGAGGCATTGGGAACTGTGCAATATGGCTCTGTACGTAAAGTTCTCTACTACTACTCTGTAGCTTGTGGCGTTGCATGCATGGACTTCACTCCATTATCGGCTCTATTATAAAAGAAATTCCTCTTGATGTGTTTTTTTTTTGAAATGGAGGCAAAAGCTTTGCTTCATCTCATTCATAAAGAAGGAACTACTAACAAAGTTCGACGAGATCCATTACTCCTCCACAAATGGAAGCGAAAAGCCTAGTCTCGCTGTATCAAATAACTCAAATGTTCTGGCCCCGCAGTAACCGTCGCTGATAAACAGGCTGCTAGTGTGTGCGTGAGAGGAGCGGCTGAGTAGGCCAGCTACGTGAGAGGAGCGGCTGAATAGAGCACCAAGAGTACCCACTAGGCCACTACGCAGGTGTACTTCCCCTGCATTGATAGTACAGCGATGGTTCTAGAGAACAATAGTACCCTCCACTTCCAACTGTGGCTCCTTGGCCCTGAGATTCAAGAGTTCAAAACTGGTGCACTATAAAAGACTAGACTAGAAGTACAGTACTCCCTCCTTTCCGGTTTATAGGGCTCATCTCAAAATTTTAGTTGTTCCATTTTATAAGGCTTAATTTGGTTGTTTTCCCATCACATGTTCAGATTCCAAGGTGCATTAAATCATTGCATGCAAGTATTAAGAGAAAATTGACCAATGAATGTAATTTATGCATGCATGCATTGCAATTAATGCATTGGTAAACATACTTTTTTGAGGAAAACAAGAGCATTAATTGGGTGCTTTTTTGAGGAGTAGTTGAGAAAAGTAGTACTAGTACTGCTACAGTATGAGTACGTACTCCTCCGTCACATAATGTACGACGTTTTTTGACACTAGTTGGCGTGTACAAAAAATGGCAAAAACATACCCAAAATTTCTTAATCCACGCCAAAAACTACTACCTAGTGCCAAAAATTTCTTACTAGTGCTATTATTTACAGTATAATGCAATCCCATAACGTTCCATAATGCTAGTACTAGTACTCCATGGTACCAAAAACTACTACCTAGTGCCAAAAATTTCTTACTAGTGCTATTGTTTACTAGTGCTATTATTTAGAGTAGTAAATAATAGCCTCACCCCTTCGCTGAGGAACGATCTACAGTTGGAAGGGACGAGGCCCTGCGGTTACTACGCTCTTATCTCCTCCTCGCTAGTTCCCCTCCCCCCGAAGAGAAGGCAGTTCGCCGCTGCTCCCATGGATTCGCCAGGCGGTTCTCCTCCTTGTCGGGGCTGGGAGACCTTGGACGACGATTCTCTGGGAGAAATCGCACGCCGCTCCAACGTCCTCACCGCCGCAAGACTCGGTGCTTCCTGCACCAACTTTTTCAAGATGCTGCTTAAACAGGCTTGGGAAAAGGCCATGCTTGTTGGTCTTCCATGCGTCCTCGAGGAGAAGGTTCTTCTATGGGACAATTCTTCGAACAGTCCACCACTCCCTGGCCATGATTGCACGTTGACTCCGCTAGAGTTGATGACGTTGAGAGGTAGTCGGATTTTGTCCGATGAGCAGGTCAGTAATGGAGTTTGATCATGTAGTACTTAGTTATTCCATTTCCATCCCATAATTTCTCTGCTACCCGCCGTCTTATATATAGGTCTGGGTCGGTGCCAACGAAGATTGGCTTGCATACCTCCGGCCGGATACCACCATGATTTTGCACAACATCCACATCAGTGCGGCCGTTCCGGTAGACCCCTTCTCCACCATTGGGATCAGCCTTTCGGACTGGCTGGGCAAGAATACGTATGGTGATGCCTACATGAGAGTGAAGAAGATAGCAATTGTGGACCCGCCGACAAAGCGACGCGGCTACGGCGATTACTATCTCATTGCGGTGTTCGACATAAGGATTGCCATCAATGCACGAGGCAGTAACGGCAGAGGCTGGCGCATGTTGGCGGCGGCAGATTTGTACCCCTACACGTTCGAAGACGTCGTGCACCATCTAGGCCGCATCTTCGCTGTGATAAGCCAGGGTACTTGTTTCATCTGGTTGACATCCTACGGTACGGGAGATTACAAACGGAATGCACAAACCATCATTTGCATCCCTAACGGTACTCCATTATTTTGCAGGGACCAGTCATCCCCCGATCAAAATAAGATCGCGGATCCTGGATGTGCATTTGCATCCGCGATTTGGTCTAACCTGGAACCTTGTAGCTGACTTTGGCATATTGGGATCAACTATCTTAGCAGTCATTACCCATGGTACCACTGATGTGCAACATGGTCACATAATCTACCACGATCGGACCGTCACCATCTACCCAGGTATTCAATTTTTTAACCCTCTCGCCTTCTCTTTCATTGTTGTACTAGTAGTATACTTTGTAGTACTAGTAGGAGTACTTTTTACCTTGGAGGACGCGTATAGCTAGCTAGGCCCTTGAAGACTTGAACCCACTAGCTGCCACCATTTTTGTTATTCCATGTCTTACTATCTCATCCATGTAGCCAAGAGTGGCTATATATAATAAGCCAGTTATTTTACTTCCTCTATACCGGAGTAGTACTATTTGCTGCACAGTATTACTGACCGCCACATTTGAGCACAACATTATTATGCATGGACCTTGACTATGTACGTCACCATGTGTCCAGATTTGGGATGCCGCGTGTACCAGATGAACGGCGTCGAGTTCGACCCCCGTGATGCTACGTGGGTGCTGAGGAACACTCTTGGAGAGTACTCGCTTTTCACCGGGGACAACTACCCCATTGTGAAGCGGATGCCACCTTCCGTGCACGACACGGAAGGCCTGCCGTTCATGAAGCATGGTTGTGTCTTCAGAGCGCACCGCTAGATGAATGACATGCTGGGACACGCTATCCCTGATTTATGCCGCTTTAGCTTGGATGAGTCTCCATCGTGTGGAACCGGACTAGAAAGCTGCGACAGTGATTCCCGTTGCCCACCGCTATGGATCGTGCCATCCATGAAGAACACCTGGGACTGGAACCTGGAGGAGGACATGTAGCCCATCTATAACGTGTAAGTGGAGTACGGTAATTGTGAACGGTAGCGCTGTGAATATATGTAGACTAGTCGTGCACAAATTTATCACATGAGTTGGAGATGAACTTGTGTGGCATACTTGCATTTGTCCTTTAGAATTTATTACTAGTAAATGTGTTATGTCTACGTGCAACTTGTGTGGTTGTTGCACGGGCTCCAACATGCTCTTTGAGAAAAAAGGTGGCACAACTTTGGATATACGTGACATGGCGGCATCATACAGTAGCATCGTTCGCTATTGTTGTACTAGTGCACTCCTACTAGGACGACAACTCCTATAAAACCTTGCGCTTGGCACTTTGCCTCTTCGGGAGGTTCAACAGTTCGTACTCGTGTGAACCTTGCACTTGGCTCTTCGCCTTTTCGGAAGGTCCAACAATGATGATACTACAGTACAATATGCTTCTGGCAATCTGACACCGATTGAACTGCTACACGTCCACCGCGAGGGCGAGGGCGAGGGAGAGGGAGAGGGCGTTGTAGTCAAAACTCTCTCCTTGTCCTGCGAACCACCGCGCGCGTGGGCGAGGGAGAGGCGTAGTAAGCAAGATTCTCCTCGTTTCGCGAGTTGACGGGACACATCAAAGCAATACTAGTACTAGTAGTAGTAGTCCATACTGTGTCCTTTCTAATTAATATGGCTTAATTTGAAACGAGAAAAATACACTGGCGGTCAACGTATGTAACAGTATGCTCTTTATGGTCACTATATATAGTTTTGCGGCGATTATGCGATCACTAGCTCATCGTAGAGCATCGTATTGCACCCTACTGACCGGCCACATAGTCGACATGGCACTTTGTTGACTGGTTAAATTTTCACTTGGTTTCTGGGTCCCACCTGTTAGTTGGCAGAGCAAAGAAATCAGTTAAACAAAAATTTACGCAGGTGCGACACGAGTCCAACCCTTGCACGCGAACCACCCTGGTTGTGTATGTGAGTGCATGCACGTGTCCTCCCTCGGTCTTCCAACAAAGAGTGTACTACATGATGTACATCTACACTTCCAATGCATTTAGCCTTTAAACTACTAAATCGATATTGATTGACTACACCAACTTGTGTTGTAGGTATAGGCTACATGTCTATCCTTAATTACAGCATGCAATGGCCTTCATTTAATCTTCTTATCTCAATGGTCACATGCACACATAATTCCGCTACTTTTGGGCGTTAATTATGCCCTGGTCAATGTGTAAATATCTAAATGTACAGTCTTTCACGGACGTAGGGAGTAGGTTGAGCACTTGAGCGTGAGCGTGTGTGTTGCGTCGTGTGCTGTGTGCTGCATGGGTGCATGAGTGTTGCGTGCGTCCATGTGTACGTGTGAGTGTTGCATGTTGCATGCATGCATGCATGGGGCTTACTCCCTCCCATTGACATGTTCATATTTCAAGCTTCCTCTGTTCCCTCCAAATGGTGATACTCCCTCTGTTCCCAAATATAGTACAAAGTTGAGTCATCTATTTTGGAACGGAGGGAGTAGTACGGAGTAAAAGCCTACCTCTGTTCTCAAATATGGAGTATTTGTCTTTCTACAGATTTCAACAAGTGACTAGGTATGGAGAAAAATGAGTGAAGTGAGCGTAGACGCAGAGGGATACTGTAGAAAGGAAGTCCTCGCGATCCATTTATTCCCCATCTCGGTCAGAGAGAACTATTCAACTAGTCTTCGCAGTGAAGTGACAATACACGCTGCAGCAGATGGGACACGTAATTAATAAGCTGAACCAGCGTGTTGGTGTTACTAAATCAGCCTTACCCAGTACTACCATCATGTTTGCTAGTAGAGCATGCTTCCGCAAATACGCCTACGCACCTCTGTCCTCCATTAACTGACATATGGGCCCTGTTGTGGTAGACCCACATGTCATCGGTGTAACTATTTACACTCCGAAGGACGGTATATCCTGGTAGTAGTACTAGTAGAATTGAGATTGAATGCACTTTCTTCCCCGTCTTCCACTCTTCTTCCTCCTCTCTTCTTCTTCCTCCTCTCTTCCACATCATCGGCCTCACACCATTTACCCCCGCTCACTACTCGCCCGCCCGCGCCATCTTCCTTGGTAGCTCGCGCATACCATATCCCCCCGCTCACTGCTCGGCCACACGAGGAGAAGCTTCTTCGCTTGCCCGCCCGAATCCACTTCCCCGCTGGCTCGCAGGCACCGAAAACCCCAATGGCAGAACCGACTGACACGCAGAGCCGCGATTGGAATTCCCTCCCCGATGTTCTCTTGGAGCAGATCTGTAGTCATATGGACCTACTCAGCACCGTCCATCTGGCCGCATGCTTGGTGTCTTTGTACCATCTACTCATCTGCAACCAGCCGGCTCTTTTCAAGACACCCTGCTTGCTGATGCCCGATCCTCGCAGGTGGCCCAGACACCGACTTGACGATCCTACGGAGGTTGTCGTGGTGCCTCTCGACATGTTATTGCTTAGAGTTGATATGAGAACAGTAGTAGTAAGTGCTATGGTAGAATATGAGTAGGCGCTGTCATAGCTGTTTTCCTCTCATTGTTACATGATGTTTGAACCATGACATATTTCTAGAATATGGAAGCCATTGGCTTATTTTTTTAACTTGGGGTATGATTATGACCACGGCATTGCAATTCTCTGTCTATGATATGTGTCACTGTTATAATAATCTCAATTTCACACATACTATGAACATGATTGTTTATTTTTGTCCTTTTGGTCTCCAATTTGAATTGTTGCAGCCGACCCAAATGCGCTGGCCTTCATGATTCCAGGAACTGGAATCATATCAGCCGATGGGTGGTGGTTTATCGCTCGTTCAGCTGACGACGGTCATTTGATGCTCATTTGCACGTACCAAATTGACCAAACCATTACATCAAACCACATGCAGTACAATGCATGGGGCGTTCGTGACATTGATGGCTATGGATGCTTCGTGTTCGAGAAAGATCCCAGCTCCGTTGGGCCAGGCGTATTCAACTGGAGGTGGGTTTACAACCTCGGCAACCACTCCTTATTCATCGGGCTCAATTATCAGATCATCCAACCAATCATCGATCATATCACCGGCGATGATTACTGTGCTATGCAACTTCCATTCGCAAGGGGGGCTGTGTTTACACATCATACCATGGGTTTCATGAATCACCATATCCAGAGATTCGTCGACACAGCTTGTTGCCAGATAAACTTCAGTGTGTGAAAGACATCAAGCTTCCATGCGATGGATGGCTTTTGCAAACCTGACATGCGGCGATGTGGTTCATGCCAACAGCAAATATGCACAACTTGATTCATGCTGATATCTAGACTGAGCCATGTATTCTGCTGCTGTAGCACGACCCTCTTTTGTTGGATATTATGTATTGTTTAGTTTGAAGCACTCCTCTGGTTTGAAGGATAGATACCTTCCTGGGATCAAGTGCATCCTAACTCAGCTATGTAGGATGTACTGATAATGATGATGGACATGCTGTGCAGAAGCCATATATATACATATATCAGTTAGGCTTCAAGTGCATACTTGTTAGTTAAACCTATGTATTAATTGTGACACTAAATACGACTAGTAAGTAGTATAGTAGCAGTACTAGTATACGTCGGTCCAATTATTCATCATGTCCACACATTGAATTGACGTGACAAAACGATGCGCGTGAGGTGACACAAGAATCCCGGCGGTGTTTTCGGGTATTCTGGAATTACCGATGCAAGTCGAAGAAGGATTGGCCCAACCTGAGAAACTTGAGGCCAAAGTGAGTGCTGACAGCGCAAGATTTCAGTCTCTCATTGATTTATTCATACCAACCATCGACAGCGAGCACGACATATGTTACACCCAACCTGAGAAACTTCCAGGTAAGACACCGATCGGCCATCTACTTGCATAAACATATTCCTTTGTCTATAGCTCTATTTTTCTTTTTACACGCAGACCTAGTGAAGCAATTACAATTTGACAGTTAATAAAAAGTGAAACAAGTGACTGCAACATGCCAAAGATGTTATTAAAATGCCAACTAGGTACACTAAAACCTGTATTCCACAATACTGCAGGTATCACACTGAGTGGCCTAAGGAAGCATTTCTTCCAGCGCAATTCCAGGGCGTTCAAAAGGGGCGCATGGACACGTCGCAAGATACAGTCAGAGTGCGGCATGCATACGATGTGGCACAAGACCGGCAATACCTTGCCGGTGATGGTCAACGGCTAGTAGACGGGCAGCAAAAAAGGTTCTGGTGCTGCACACCAACAAGAACTTCGACCAGCAGAGGACCAACTGGGTGATGCAATAGTACCACCTCGGGGACCTGGAGCAAGAGAAGGAGCGGGAGCTGGTCCTCTGCAAGTTTTTCTACCAGAGGAACACTAGGGCCAGGAGTAAAAAGATTATAAGTTAGTTTGGTATTGGTAGTTGTACTACCTTGTCATCCGCAAGTTGGTATTGTTGTTAACGATCTTTTGGTATGAACTTGCATTTGCTTCCAACCATCATGCCGAGGGTCGACGTGGATATAAAGCTGAATCATTTATTTCGAAATGAATTTTCAGGCACCTGATTTTTATTTGATGGGTAGCATAAGCACCCGCCGTTCGAATTCCCAGTTCTCCAATTTTTTCGAAACAAGCGCATGCACTTATTATCACGATAACAAAACAATATCCGTGCTGCATTCCAGTTATCAGTCTGTACTTGCAGAATTCTCTCATTTATTGAGCACGTATATTGTTTTTTCAGGTCGAGCAAGTTTCAACTGGGTTGTAGATTGCCAGGGTTGTTTTGTTTTTAATAGGCCCAGCCCATGACGACAACGGGGCACAAAGATCCAGCAGGTATCTACTGGCCTCTCGCCCGCCAGCATTAGTTATATTTTGTCTTACAACATCCGCAGGCAGTTTTTTTACTGAATCAAACACACAGCCCAGTTCTATTTTCCTCTTGAAACGCATGTCCTACATCCGTTTTCTAAGCTCTACCTATAGTTTTACTAGTTCGTATACAGGTATCATTATATTGAAAACACATAAAATTCCCTTTTCATATTTACAACCGTATTTTTGTTGTTTTTTCCCACCCAGCGCTGATTTTTTTACCACTGGTTTTCCCTTAAACCAACTAAATTTGTCCCACGTCTTATTTGCTTCCAAAAACAAAACGATTTTTTTGGGAAATCAATAAGTTCTTAAAAATGTTTATCATTTCGGGATTACAACAGTTCCGACTCCACCGAAATATGCAAAATAAGGTTGGACTTTTTGACCATGGTCCTAGGCAGAAAATGGGCTGTAATAAATTACTTAGGAATTAGCAAATGGGATGCAAATTATAAAAAATAACAAATGGGCTTTATGTTGTCTGCCACAGATTTGGAGGCTGACTTGTGGGCCTACTAAGTTCATGCGTACACAAGGTTTCTCAAAAAAGAAACTTAGTCAACAATCCACTCTACCAGTGTTAGACCGTTAGATGTCAATCTAACGACAATCGTGCTTCTTCAGTCTCTGATCCTCCTGCCCCAGCCGCCCAAACCAGCGCCGTCGAAACCGCCTGCTCCCGCCTCCCGTGGCCGACAGTGCTACCGGGAAGGCCTCACGACCCCATCATACTCGCATCCCTGGCCTGTTTATCCCTCTACTCACCCACACCTCCTGTTATTTTCCAGCGACTGCAGCCGAACCAGTCAACCCTCGTACTCTCCACCGCGTGGGCAGCCACTGCCGTGTCTTCCCCGACTCCGTGTCGTTCCCTTCGTAGGCCTCGCCGTCGTCCACCGCCCTGGTGCTCTCGGCGCGGCGTGGTCAACGATGTCCATCCAACGGCCATAGTGCTTCTTCAACCTCTGGTCTTCTTGCCCCAGCCGCCCAAAGCATCGCCGGTCGTGCCGCATGCTCCTGCCTCCCGTGGCCGGCTGTCCTGCTGCGGAGTCCTCACCGCCCCCTACTATTCCCACCACTAGCCAGGCCCTGCGGCGACGGCAGCCTCACACCGTAGCCGAACCAGTGAACCCTCGTACACCTCTCCGCGTGGGCTTCCACTGCCGTCTCATCTCCTTCCTAGGCCTCGCCGTCTTCCACTGCCATGGTGCTCTCCACGCGACGTGGTCAACATGGTCAAGGAACGACTTCCATCGGAAGAGTACTGTACGTGGAGAGGCTGACAGCTGGGTCCATGGCCACACCCCAGCTTTTTTGTGATTTGCCAAGCAAGTCACTTTGTCAGGCCTGTTGGGCTGCAAATCTTTCAAGATGAGGAGAGCTTTCATTCGGCTGGCCGAGAAAATGGCCCATTAGTAATGAGAAATGGGTTGTACATTTTTAAAACACATCAAACCGGCAATTAGTTCCAAATATCATTTTTTTCATTTTTGATATTTTAAATTACATTAATTTTTATGCATGGAGAATTTGTTGGATTTTATATTGATATACATTTATTTTTAAAATCAGTTTGAATGTGATTCAAAATTTCGGGATTAAAAACAGTTCGGACCGCATCGAAATATGCAAAGTTTCGTATAATTTTTTAACCGTGGCCACAATATGGGCTGTAATGCTAACAAAAAGAATATGGGCTCCAAAAAAACCTTAATAATTAGCAAATGGGGTATAAATTATTAGACATAATGGCAGATGGGCTGTATGCTGTTTCCCACAGATTTGAGGCTTTCCTAAAAAAAAGGTTGACGCACAAGCAGTGACTGTTGGATGGCCATCCAACGACCGTCGTGCTTCTTCAATCTTTGCTCTTCCTGCTCCAGCCGCTCAAACAGGCGCCGGCGGGACTGCCTGCTCCCTCCTCCCCACGGCCGGCTCCGCTGCCGCGCAGGCCTCACCACCCCACTGTACTCCCACCACTGGCCTAGCCATCCCTCTACTCACCCACACCTGCTGTTATTCTCCAGCGACGGCAGACGGACCAGTAAACCCTTGTACAGTTGTACTCCCCTCCGCGTGGGAAACAACTGCCGAGTCTTCCCTGCCTCCGTGTCGTTCCCTTCCTAGGCCTCGCCGTCGTCCACCATCCTGGTGCTCTCGACGCGGCCTGGTCAACGTGGTCAATGACCGACATGCATCTGAAGTGGACTTTAGGTGGAGAGGCCGACAGCTGGGTCCACGGCAGCATGCAAGGAAATGCCTCCTTATTACACGCAAAATAATGATTCCTCCAGCTGACATCTGGGACCCACCGAAAGGGCCTCTGTATTTCGTGAAAAAAACGTTACCGCCGCTGACATCTCGGACCCACCAGCTATATCTTCGCATGCAAGGAAGTGCCTCCTTATTACGCACAAAAAAAATGAATACTCCCCCTGTTAGCTGGGACCCAGTATAGTGGCACGCTGACTTGTGGGCCTACTAAGTTGACGGGGACGGAGGGCTTTGTCAACTTAGTAAATATGCACGATTCTAGCTCCAGTGACCGTACGATGTCCATCCAACGGTCGTAGTGCTTCTTCAACCTCTGGTCTTCTTGCTCTAGCCGCCCAAACCAGCGCCGGTCGTGCCTCGTGCTCCTGCCTCCCGTGGCCGGCTGTGATGCGGCGGTGGCCTCACCGCCCCTACTACTCCCACCGCTGGCTAGGCCATCCCTCTACTCACCCACACCCCCTGTTATTCGGCGGCAATGGCAGCCTCACACCGCAGCCGAACCAGTGAAGCCTCGTACTCCTCTCCGCGCAGGCTTCCACTGCTGCCTCTTCCCCGGCTCCGCGTAGTCCCCTTCCTAGGCCTCGCCGTCATCCAGACCACCGCCCTGGTGCTCTCGGCATGGCGTGGTCAACATGGTCGACGACCGAGTTTCATTGGAAGAGTACTGTACGTGGAGAGGCTGACAGCTGGGTCCAGGTGGACGCAAGGAAGTGCCTCCTTATTACGCGCAAAATAATTATTCCTCCACCTTACAGCAGGGACCCACCAGACGGGCCACCTTATTTCGCGAAAAAAAAACGTTTCCCCCCGACTGCTCGGACCCACAGGACGGGCCAGCGTATTTCGCGAAAAAAACGTTCCCCCCGCTGTCAGCTCGGACCCACCGGAAGTGCCTCCTTATTACGCACAAAAAATGAATACTTCCCCTGCTAGCCAGGACCCACCATGGTGGGAGGTTGACTTGTGGGCCTACTAAGTTGACTGGGATGGGGGCCTTTGTCAACTTTGTCAATATGAACGATTCTAGCTCCACTGACCGTACGATGTCCATCCAATGGCCGTAGTGCGTCTTCAACCTCTGGTTTTCTTGCTCCAGCCTCCCAAAGCAGTGCCGGTCGTGCCGCATGCTCCTGCCTCCTGTGGCCGGCTGTGCTACCGTGGAGGCCTCACTGCCCCCTACTATTCCCACCGCTGGCCAGGCCCTATGGTGATGGCAGCCTCACACCACAGCCGAACCAGTGAACCCTCGTACTCCTCTCCGCGCGCGCGGGCTTCCATTGCCGCGTCTTCCCCGGCTCCCCGTCATCCCCTTCCTAGGCCTCGCCGTCGTCCACCGCCCTGGTGCTATCGGCGCGGCGTGGTCAATGTGGTCAAGGAACGAATTCCATCGGACGTGGACTGTACGTGGAGAGGCTGACAGCTGGGTCCACGGCGGCAGCAAGGAAGTGCCTCCTTATTACGCGGAAAATAATGATTCCTCCACCTGACAGCAGGGACCCACTGGACGGGCCACCGTATTTCGCGAAAAAAAACGTTTCCCCCGCACTGCTGGGACCCACCAGCTACACCTTCGCACGCAAGGAAGTGCGTCCGGGCAAAAAAAAAAACGATTCTCCCCCTTGACT